>NW_024870976.1:77500-575000 GCF_019054845.1 Dipodomys spectabilis
GTTATTCTTCCTTATTGGGTTGGGGCGAGCTCTCAGCAAGGGCTCTGCTGCTGGAATGCGCTCCACCAATATTTCAAACACTTTCTTTTTATCAGAAGTGGGATTACTTTTTTCCCAAATGAAATATTTCATGAACTCCAATATCTATAGTAGATAAAAGTAGAGCCCAGGTCAGGCTGTAAGTATAAACTGTAAGTTTATACTGCAAATACAGAACAGAAACTGAGAAAATATAGAAATGGGAAATTTACCAAGACTCCCTATCTCCATGTTGATGGGAGGCTGCATGACATATTTCTCTAGAGCAGATAGAAGAAGCAGACAAAATAATCAGACAGGACGTACAAGTGCCGAGCAACACAATCAATCAAGCTGATGGACACACAGAACGCCACCCAATGAGGACTTCTTTTCATTTCAGCAAATCAACATTTGCCAGAATTGATAACACAGTAGTACATAAAGCTTAATGATCTTCAAAATAATTCAGAGAATTTCTCAGGCCACGGGGCAACGAAACTAGAAATTTCCAACCTCTTAGTGATGAAGCTGTGCATTCCCAGTAAACTCATGGTTCAAAGAAGAATTTACCATGGAAACTGGGAAATTAGAAAATATTTTCTTGGCACTACTGGGGTTTGAACTCAGAGACCCAAGCATGCCAGGCAAATCTTTTATAATTGGAGCCTTCGAAAATATATTTTTAACAAACAATAAATACAGGGCCTACCATACTTATAGGCTATAACTCGAGTAATATGTAGAAAGAAATCTGTACCCTTGTATGTGTTTATAGCCATAAGTAGTTATAATACATATATATGTGAGGGAAGGTCACAAATCAAATCTTTAAAGCTTTTATTTCAAGCAGCAAGCAAAAGAAAAACAAAGTGACTCCGAAATATGTAGAAAAAAATAAATGATAAAGACTAACACAAAAATGCATGTTATAGAAAGCAAATACGTCACAAAGAAACCCAGGAGAAGCCGGGAATGTATCATTTGAAATCCATGTAATTGATAAAACCCTAATAAAATGGATCAAGAATTAGAGAGAACCCATCACCAATGCCAGAAATAAGAAAGAATTATAAACTTTAGATAGATAGGAAGACATCTCGAGCATGTGTCTGCTAAAGATAATGTATTCTGAAGATACATTAAATTCTAATAACACAACAAGAAAGACCAGTAAAGATGGTCAAAGGGTTATTTGTACAGATATGTTGCCAAAGACTATACACAAGTAGCAAAGAGTTCAAAGGTCATTACACCACCCTAAAAGTAAAACTAAAATGGTCATGAAATACTACCAGTACCCATTAGGCTGGCTGAAATGTAAAAGACTTCTGGACTGTGAAGATATAGAATGGCTCTCACATGAGAATATTAACTCCGAAGAGGGGATAAGTTAGGTAGGCAAACGATGGTCTTCTCCCTCTGAGCAAACACTAATCATTATACAAAGAAAAGCTAACATAGAATATTAAAAAAATCATACTAGTCCAAAAGAAGGCAGGGGAAGAAAGTAAATGAATAAGAAACAGAGGGGAAAATAGGAAATAAATAATAGCACAACTGATTTGTCTTCAACCCTGCCAATAATTATCTTAAAGGTAAATTGTATGTTCTCCCCTCCCTCTTCCAAAAAAAATTCAGAAAATGTCACATTGTATAAAAATACGAGTCCAAATTATCTGCTATGGATGAGAAATCTACTTTAAATACATCCATTCAGACAGCTCATAAGTAAAAGGGCAGGTGAACATTTCATGAATAAACCAATAAAAAGAGAGCACAGTGACTATGTTAATACGCGCAAAGTAAACTCCAGGCACATGATAGTTCCTGGAACTGAGGCAGGAATAGTCATTTCACCAAGCAACGGCTCACAGTCCAACAGAGCTCCCAGATGCACAAGGCAGCAGCTGAAGGACCTGGGGAGAAGCAAACCCAGTCACACAATTACACACACCACCCCTCCTTCCTCAGTGCTTGAGAGAGAAGTAGAAACTTGGGAGGTTACAGCATATAGAGCACACAGCGCCATCTTCAACCAATACAACGCCACCTACATTCAAACCACAGTCCACCTAAAAACATGATCTTCTTACTGAGAAGATGTCAAACATTCTTCAAACTGGATCACAGTGTAAGCAGAGCTCAGCAGGAAATTTCAAGCATTAAATACTTTTATTAGCGAGAAAAGAAAAGGTCTTGCATCAATAACCCAAGATTCCATCATAAGAAAAACTAAAAAAAGAGGAAATTAAACGGCAAATAAGCAGATGGAAAGAAACAATAAAGGACACAAAGCAGTGAAATTGAAACCGGAAAAACAATAAAATGGGCAAAATTCAAACCAGACGTAGTGAGAGCAAGGGAGACAAGGCGCTGATGGCCAATAATATCACGAATGCAAGAAAGGACAGCCTGCAGCTCTTCATCACGGAAGATAGTAAAGGAACGTTGCTGGTAAGTTTATGCCCACGAATTGGACAGTTGAGATAAAAAAGATGGTTTCTTTGAAAGACACCAAGTTCACTGAAGAAGAAATTGGTCAACTGACTAGTCCTTGATAAAGAAGTTGAGTTTGTAGGTAAGAATCACCTTATAGATTTTTTTTTTGTTGGTCATGGGGCTTGAACTCTGGGCCTGGGCACTGTCCCTCAGCTCTTCAGCTCAAGGCTAGCGCTCTACCACTTGAGCCACAGTGCCACTTCTAGTTTTCTGGTGGTTCATTGAAGATAAGAGTGTCACGAACTTTCCTGCCTGGGCTGGCTTTGAACTGTGATCCTCAGATCTCAGCCTCCTGAGTAGCTTCGATGACAGGCATGAGCCCCTGGCACCCAACCTCCTATAGATGTTGAGGACTGGTTGGTCATATATATTAAATGTATAGAAGTATATACATACATTGCATCTAAGTCATATATATTAAGTATATTCTGGCAATATACTCAAACCAAGAAATAAAACCAACTCTCTACAAACTCCTCCAGAAAACAAGAGAGGATTCTTCTCAACTTAGATTCACAAAATTTGATTTCAAGGGCTGACTTAAGGTGGCAATAATCAACACAGCACAACGTTGGTAAAAGGACGGAGTCCAGAGAGAAGCTTCCATGGGGACGAATGTCAATTCTGACAAAAGTTTAAGTGTAATTCATGGACAAAGCAAATTCTTTTCAATAATGGTGTTAGACTACTTGGTGATTCATGCAAGTGAATAACTGCCACCCAAACCTGATCCTTATGATTGTTGGATCTAGGGATGTATGAAACTTCTAGACCTAGAAGTATAAAACATCTAAAACTCTGAGAAACCCTCCCCCAACAATGGCTGCGCTTTGTATCTGCGCTCTTCAATGCGCCAGTGCCACAGATCCGCATGGCTATTGAGCGTTTGAAATGTGATCAGTCAGTGTGATTGAAGAATTGCGTTTATATTTCTGTTCAGGTTTAATCAACCTGAATTTAAATCTCCACATGTAGTCAGTGGCCATTCTGCTAGTCAGGGCAGATGGTGAAGGAAGCAGAGGAGAAACTTTTGTGACCCTGAATTAAATAAGGATTTCTTCAATAGGACACTGAGATTATGATCAATACAAGAAAAATGAGATAATCAGTCTTTATTAAATTTGAAAAGGTCTGCTTTTTGAAAGGCTTTATTTAAGAGAAGGAAAACCAAGACACAGACAGGGAGAAAATGTTTGCAAACCCCGTATCTGATCTGTGCTCAGAACATCAAAAGAATTCCCCAACGCATAAAGCTAACGACTTAATTAAAAATGGGCAAAACACGCAAACAGAGATTTCACGGAAGCGTGCACGTCAGAGGTGAATGCCCTCAGCCCAAGGGCTCATGTTACCCATTCTGATGGAGCCACAACTTAAAACACCCAATGAGATGCCTCAATGTATCTGTTAGGTTGTTTGTAGAGGAAAAAAAGAATCTGACAGTAGCAAGTGTTGGCAGGGATATAGAGCAAATGGAGTTGTCATATGTGAAGGGTAGGAAGGCAACCAGAGAGAGATATTTAGGACACACATTTTGACAAATACAATTGTACTCAATGGTCCAAATATTCCACTCACTGGTGTTTATGCCCTCCCCCAAGCCCCGCCCCAAGAAAACGTGTTCATGAAAGACTCGTAGGAGAATGTCAGTATCATTGATGTGCGTAATAGTTTCACTCACAATCACCCCGAACAGAGGCAGTCTGAGAACCATTTCATAGGGAGATGGGCACACTGTGAGCTATCCATGCATTGGAATGCCTCCCAGCAGAGAAAATGATGAATTGATTAATTAACTGATCGTTTAATAAAATTAACACAGCACGTCTGGAATCTCAAAAATATCCTAGTGATGCAGAATCCATGCTGAGTCTCTATTTCCATAAAGTCCAGAAATTGGCAGACATGATCTGGGTGACAGAAATGAGGCTGTGGATGGAGAGGGGCGGAGGTCAGAGTCCTGAGCGGTCCCTGTGTTCATCTCTTGATTGAGGTGTTGGCTACACTGGGTGCCCTTGTGTGCATACATATGTGCACATCTGTCAGAAGTCAGAGAATTTTACATGTGAGGGCTGTGCGATTAAGTGTCTTTGTGATGTAAAAGTTATGTAAGATACTAAAGCTAACTTATTTCCCTAAATTAAAAAACAAACCACTGTTGAAATGGTTTTAAGGAGGGAAAGAGAAGGAAGGAGGGTGTGTGAATCTGAAGGATGAATATGACCAGGGTACAAGGTATGGGTGTATAGATATGTCAACGTCAAACCCCCTTGTACTATTTTTTTAAAAAACAGAAAAGGGAGAAGCCCATTCACAGACAGGAAGGGATCTCTGAGCATTTGGTTACGAGGAGCAAACCTCTGTCTATGGTTGTTACTTCTAGAAGAGAATAGAAACAATTATCTTCTTGGGAGATAGAAGAAGACACAAGATAAAAGCGATACTTTTGAGAATTTAGCTTCTGTCTGTCTATTTTATTTATAAACTGACATCGTGTAAATAGTAAAATTAAATTTGTGAAGAAAAAGTACCAGGAGAAACTAAAAATGGAAAATAAAGCAAACTATCTGTCCAGAGAGATGGCTGACGTCGTACTACTTACAATACAGTGCTGCCACACCCCAACTTCATCTGCTCAGATACTAGTCATCCTGCTGAGAGCTTGCCTTTCTGAGATACCCCTAGAATATCTTCTGTGTGTTGAAAGTACTATGTAGCAGAGTACTAGTTATGTTTATACTGCTAGGGATTTATTAGTTGTGTTTACACCATTAGGGATTTATTAGTTATGTTTATACTATTAGGGATTAGTTAGTTTTTTTCAATGCACAGAAGAGAGATACCATTATAAAACTGAAGAACTTAAATAATAGGGGTCTTAAGATCCATATTTAAATGCATTTGTGAATGCTTTCTGCTGAAAACATCAGAAGCAAAAAGCTTTCCTAGCATTGACCTGGTGGTCTTCCAATGCCATTCATTCCTCATGAGAAGGAAGCAGGGCTTGGGGAGAAATTATTTTATTGGAAGTACGTAAGGCAAGCCTGCCGAGTGAACCCACCGGATGGAGCTAGGGAGCTCCCAAAGCTCCCTGAGTTCAACCAAGGGAACACAAGAAGTCACGTGACTGACACTTTTTGCCCAAATGAGATAATTAGAGGACAATAAATAGTGATTGTAACACATGCGGGTGAAGGCATGAATCCATGCTTTGGGGAGAGTTTTCATTCTCTTGACAGTAAAGTGTTCTCTCTCCCCACAATTATATATTCCCCAGAACCACAAATATCATATGTAATACAAATATTATGCCTAATACAAGTATTATGCATAATTACCCCATGTCCGGTATGTATGTATCCTTAGCTATACACACGGGGGTCTGTACTGCACCTGCTGCATCCTTGGCTGGGTTTTGTGCTCTCCGACTTCATTCAGTGATAAGGATGAGATCTGTCCCCTGGAACTTCCCCTGCCGGGCATTCGTGGTGCCTGGTGCATGGTGGAATCAGAGAGCGCTCATGGGCCTCCTAACCCCTGACACGCCATTAATCACGCATCGTCAGGGGCGTTGGTGGGCAATTTGTTCCACATTCCCCCCAGCGATGAGATGGGCTGCGAACCAAGGAGCAGAGCACCACAGGCCTTTCACGTGAGAAGCTTCTCACTTAACACCTTCACGAACGTGTTGAGTTTCCATCATTTCTAAAAGGGCTTAAATATCACGACAGGAACGTTTTCTATAATTGTTTTTGGACTCCTTGAATGCACCCTGAAGATTCTTAGATTACTGGGTTTGAAAGCTTACCATTTGTGTTCCCCTAACAGCCTGATCCCACTCCTGTCTGCCATTCTGGCTGGCACTTAGGAATCATTCAAGGGGGATGAACTAAGTTCTGTTCTTAAACTCATGCTGAGCACTGCTTGGGGGGGTCACCATCCAGGCTTCATAAATACTTTGGGGAACAAACAAATGCATAAATGTATGCCAGACTATCAAGGATGAGAAATAGCATTCTTTGGTATCCAGGGGACTCTGGATATGACCTGGGAAACAGAGGTGAACAAGTAAGCCGGAGAATGGATAGGTGGATTCATAAATGGATATATGAATTGGTCATTCAATGGCTGGCTGGAGAGATGGATGGGTGCATTAGTGGAGGATGGATGGTTGGAAGCATGGGTGATTGAATGGATGGATGGATGAAGGGAGAATAGATGTGTAGTTGGTGGATGGATAGATGGTGGTGGATGGACGGGCAGATGAATGATGAATAGATGAATGGCTAAGTGGATGGATCTGTGGATGGATGTGTGGGTAGATGGACAAAGGGATGCTTGGATGTGTAGATGGAGAAGTATACAATGGGCAGATGGATGGATGGATAGATGATGGATATATAGATAGACTCAGGAAGGATGGGTGAGTGGATGGATGAATAAATAAATGTATGGATGGATAGATGAATAATAGGTGGAGGAAAAGGCTCCTTATTTCTTACAAGAAACAAGAGAAAGAAGGAAGTTGTCTGTTTTGACACCGCCTGGTTATTGGTTTCAGGAGACTCAACTGAGTAGTCTATTAGCCACAAAGCTCAACTGCAGCCCTAACACACCCTCCCCTGCCCACCAGCTCAGAAGAAATACTTTTTAATCCATCTCATCCCCTGTCTTGGGTACCAGTGGTTTTCTACTTGCAGACCACGCCTTGAGCCGAAGCCTGAGTTTAGATGAAGCCACGCTCAGTTCCATGATGACCCCCACATCTTGTTACTTCTCCCTGCGAAAGCCTGTGCCTGGGAGAATCCTCCCTCCCCTGTAGTCCTTGCCCTTCGTCCGACTCTGCCAAAACAATCGTACTTGTCAGAACCCATCAGGAAGGCTGGCTGCCGGCAGTGAATTGAATTTGCAAGCAAGATAATCAGTTATTGATTGAAAGGGTTAGCTGCGGCTCCGGCCTACTTCTGAGGAAATGAACTTCTGCGTTTGTGTAATATTTACTGGCTGGAGTGAGGGGGGTTTACCAGAAGTCGCTGCTGGTGTAGATGTGGTGGGTGGATGATGGAGGCCACCTCTACCTGACTTTCCCTGTCTGTGATGTTCAGATTGATGGGCAAAATGTGCCCCACGTACGCAGCATTGGCCCGATGTGTGGCTCCATCCCACACTGGGGGAGGGACTCTGGGGATGGGAGCCCGGGACTGCGGGTTCCCCCTTACTGCTTCCTCTGGACCTGGGGATGGATGCTACCTGGGTATTCAGTGTGCCCCCACAGGACATCTCCGGTCCCCACCTCCCCTAGAGGGTGTCCACCTTCCTGAGCGAGGGCTGGGATCAGACTTCCACCTTCTCCTCCGAAAGAGGACGTCTCTGGCTGTAGAGGGCACCATTGACCTAGCAACAGCAGTAGGGAGAGCCCATAAACCCCGCTCCACTCAGCATTCATCATCATTAGAAAGATGTCCCAATTCCACACAGGCTAAAAAGAGAATGGAGAATGCATGCCTTAGCACCAAGGAAATGTGGAGTTGTTATTTCCATTATTCTCATCATTAATTTGTTTACATCTCACTTTGAACCCAAAGGGTTTGTGGGGGGGGATGGGGAGGGGAGATTGAGCCTCTGAGCTCCTCCGGGCATGTCTTGACTTGGAGGCTGTCAACAGAGGAGGGAGCTGTGTCTCGCTCCAGACGCTGGGCTCAGGAAGCCGGTCCTGGCTTTGCACAGCCCGCTGAGGGTCTGGGTGGCCAGAGAATGAACTCGTCTAGAGCCATGGCTCAGTTGCTGCCTGTGGCTCTCATTCTGGTACCCAGGGCCCTGGGGAGAGTCCTGACCCCAAAGCCTAGAACTGCTTCCTGGCCCATCTGGGATACACTTGTGAGTGGAAGGTGTGCCCAGAGCTGGTCTGTGCGAGCTCAGGGGCCGTCCCTGTGTAGAGTGGACGGTGTGCAGAAGAGGGGCTCTCCCCTACATGTCTGACGCATAGCATCAAGGAGGCCCTGGGTCCTAAACTTGAACCTGGCCTTCTGGGTCTTCACCTGGGAGATTGTCAAGGTCACGGATAGAAGGCACCGCGTTAGCAGGTGGCTGGTGTGATTTGTCTGTGGGCACGGTCAGTCTTCCTACCTCAGGTCTGCAGATGCTGGAATAGGCCTGGAGTTTGCCAGGGGAATGAAAGAGCCACACACACACACACACACACACACACACACACACACACACACACACATACACGTTTCCTGGCATACTTTCCTTCTACCTCCCTCCCCCCCCCCCCCCTCCCCGCTCCCTGGCTCACCGTGGGTAGGTGGACATTGTGCATTAGCTGGAGTTGCTGGAGTTGACCTGTAGGGGGCGCCAACTCCAAGTCACAGGCTCTCTCCCTTCCTCCCTCATCCACAGAAGACTTTGTGCCTAGGGTGGATTGTTCTGCTCTGGGTCCTGGCTCTGCAGGTGGAGCTGGGGCTTCCCAGGCCACTCCCCGCACCCTTGTTCCCAGCCGCGGAGGTTTGCAATGATGGTATTCGTGTTGATTCTGGAGGGAGCTCTTTTCTATGTGCAAACATTAGCTAATCCAAGGCGTCGCTCTGAGAGTCACCTGCGAGTTAGACAGAGGCTGGAGCCCCAGTCAGAGCCGCACAGAGAATCGAAGTGCAGAGTCAAAGTTTCTCTGGGGAGCCAAATCAATAGACACAGCTAATCCGGGGCCTTCTATTACCGCTCATCATATTGGAGTCTGGCCTCAGGTCCCTGGAATGCCTAGGACATCGAGATTTCTGCCTCATTAGCTTGCTTGTCATTTGGGGGCTAACTGGGAGAAGGAAAGCTTAGCTTGTTTTTTTTCCTTCTCCTTCTCCTCCTCCTCCTCCTCTTCCTCCTCCTACTCCTCCTCCTTCTTCTTCCTCCTCCTCCTCTTCTCCTCCTCCTCCTCTTCTTCCTCCCTCCCCCTTCCTCCCTCCCCCTCCTCCTCCTCCTCCTCCTCCTCCTTCTCTTCCTCCTCCTCTTTCTTCTTCTCCTTCTTTTGATTTTGTCTCAGCAAATCACTGCACCGTGGTTGCTTCTCCTTGCATTGAGAAGCTCATTGCATCCAAAATGGAGTCTGTGGGGGTGGCCAGGGCTGGTTCTGAATAAAGCCCCAGGAGAGCCAGGGGTATGCTCGGGAGGCCTGGACACTGGGCTGCTCCATGCTGGCCCCAGAAGAAGGGACTCTTTCTAGAACCTTCATTTTCAAACAAGCAGAGTAGGGTGGGAAGTTCAAGCCGTTGCCTGCTGGGTCCCAGACCACTGAAATCATGCTTTGTCATGTCCATTTCAACTTTCTGAGAGATGATCAGGGTGAGAGCGAGGTACACACCCAGTACAGTATGGGGGAAAGGAGGCCCCCGGGCCTCCCGAACTGGGGTGCAGTCTAGATAATCATCAGGCACTGTGGTGTGCCTGGCCTTGGCTCCCTAAGATTCCTAGATCCAGACTCTCCCCACCTGGTGGGATTGTCTTTGGAGACAAGGTCTTCAGAAGGGAGTCTTCAAGGTTAAATGAGGTCATGGGGTGGGGCCCTGATGGTGCTGCCTTGTAAGAGGGGGAAGAGCCACCCAGGAGGAAAGGCGGAGGGAGGGTGCAGTCAGATGGCTCTCGCAGGACCCTGTCACAGGGCCTTCAACGTCAGGGACCCAGACCTGTGATGGATGAAGATTCTGCTGGCCAAGCTGCCCCAGCCAGGCTTCTCTGTTGTGGCAGCTTGAGGGGCCTATGGGGGCCCCATGCCCCCGCCCCAGCTCCATCTGGAACCCCGGGCCCTGGTGAGGCTTGTTTGGGATCGCAGCAGGCCTGCTGGTCGGTCACCCTGAGTTCTCTCTGGGGCTTGCCCCATCTGCAGACCAGCTGCGCCCCAGATCCTCAGATAGCTGCCCTGCCAACGCCTCCGTGGTGGGCTCAGCCGGAACCCTGGGGTCAGAGCCGAGGGCACCTGCCCATTTGTCTCCACTAATGGAGCCCCACCGGAGCCCAGGGTGGGAGGACTGCTTCCCACGGCTTCCTGCCGTCCGAATGCTAATAGTTCAACAAGCTGGCCTCGAGTGAGGAATCAGTAATTATCTGAAGGAAGACGGCTATTTCAAGTCATCCCTGGGTACCAATTTTAGAGGCCAATTCGTGGGCTGGATGGGCTAAGGGCTTGGCCCAGGGTGACTGTTCTTATTTTCTTAACTATCAGAGAAAGAGGATGGAAAAGGCAGGAAATGCCTCTCGTTGAGTATTTTAAGGGTTGAAATAAGCACTCAGAATTCTTCTGGTGAAGGCCCTGGAGAGAGAAATAAGGAAGCTAGGATGTATCAGAAGGTTGCTTCCTCTGACACTGCTCACCCCTCCCAGCCCCTCCCACTCCCAGCCCCTCCCACTCCCAGCCCCGCCCACTCCCAGCCCCTCCCACTCTCAGCCCCTCCCACTCCCAGCCCCGCCCACTCCCAGCCCCTCCCACTCCCAGCCCCACCCACTCCCAGCCCCGCCCACTCCCAGCTCCTCCCACTCCCAGCTCCTCCTCCCACCAGCCCCGCCCACCCCTGCCTCCTCCTACTCCCAGCCCCTCCCACTCCCAGCCCCTCCCACTCCCAGCTCCTCCCACTCCCAGCTCCTCCTCCCACCAGCCCCGCCCACCCCTGCCTCCTCCTACTCCCAGCCCTGCCCAATCCCAGCTCTGCCCACTCCCAGCCCCTCCCACTCCCAGCCCCTCCCACTCCCAGCCCCTCCCACTCCCAGCTCCTCCCACTCCCAGCTCCTCCTCCCACCAGTCCCGCCCACCCCTGCCTCCTCCCACCAGGTGCTGTTTCTGCCCCACCTGGGGGCAGAAGGCAATGCCGAGTTTGGTATTCATACTGGTGTCAGGATCCTACAAGCCTGCGGGCCTGGGAGGTGCCCTGTGTCTTTGTGCTCTGTTAGCCGTCGATGACAGGCTGTACCAACCAGGGCTTTGTAGTCTGTGGTGAAAATTCACCTCAGGCTTGGCCTGAGATCCTGGAGGACTGAGTCTTATGATTCTTTCTGGAAGCTTCAGGAGACAGGAGGGAATCTGTTTCTTGCTTTATTTTTAGCATCTCTCTTGGTTTTGACTCCATCACTCATCATCTGTCTATGGGGTCCTCTGACCACCTCTCTTTGGATCAAACATCCTCCTGGCTCCCTTTGGTAAGGACCCTCATGACTACATGTGCGGCCTGCCCACAATTCACATTCTTCATTCAAGCATCTCATCTCTGCAAAAGCCCTTTCCTCATGCCATTCTGGGCTTAAAAAGTGCACATCTGATTGTCTACCACCACTATCCAGTTAACACCGAACCAGTAGATTCTTCTGGATAATCTTGACATTTCAGTCATTTGAGTAGGAGATGTCTTTCTATTTATTTGTGTCTTCCGTGTCTTTCACCAATGTCAACAGTTTTCAGTGTGGAGGCCTTTTACCTCCTTTGTCAAATCCCCAAGTACTTTATTCTTTTAGCTGCTTTATAAATGCCATTGTTTTCCTAATGCCTGCTTAGGCACTTCATTGTTAAGTGTTAAACAGTTGGTTTTCACATATCAATTTTTATCTTGAAACTTCATAAAACGTGTTAATTAGTTACAACAGTTGTTTGGCAAAGTCTTTACAGTTTTCTGTACATAAAAATCACATTACCCACAAACAGAGACAGTTTAAGCTCCATCCTTTCTGTTTTAGATGTAGTTATTTCTTTTTCTTGTCTAATTGCTCTGGTTAGAACTTCCATTACTATGCTACCTTGGAGATGCCAGAGCTGGCTCTGAATCTTATTCCTCATCTTGTAGAGAAGTGTTTCACTGTAGAACATGGTGACAATGACAAGCCAGTCATTGGTAACCTTTGTTGTGTTTTTTTTATTACTGATCAGCCCTCTTACTTACTGGCTGTTTACATTTTCTATTTCTCTGTGATTCTGTCTTGTAGGAATTAACCCTCCCCTCATCCCAGCGGTGGGTCTAGCATTGCTCTCATTGGTCTCCTATCATCCCGTGATTCTGTGGTATCAGTTCTGATGTCTACTTTTTTCACTTCTACTTTTGTTGATTAAAGTCCTCTCACTTTTTTTCCCCTGGTGAGTAGCATTAAAAGTCTGTAGATTATTTTTATCTGTTCATAAAACCAACTCCTGGCTTTTCTTATAGAAAGCCAATTTTTTTATTACTTCCAAGAACATGCAGTTATTCAAACCATGCCAGCGAGTCTAACAACTCTTTGTAATTTCACTTCCAGTGGGTGTCAGCATTCAGCATCTTGGTTTTTGTTGATGTCTTGAATTAAAGAGCCAGTTGTCGGTGGAGCTTGTCAGCCCCAGCCGCATGGAAGGGAAAGCCACAGTGGGGGTAGGCTGGGCGGTCTGTGTGCTTTCCTCCAAGGCTTGGGCTCGGGATTGAGTTGACCCAACCAGTGCCAGAACTTCTCCTTTCCTGAGTTACAAGAACATGGATGAAGACACAGGGCACTGAGATGCCCCATGCCAGTGCTGCCTCCTGCAGGGTGAAGCCGACAGCAGCAGCCACATGGCTCCTTCTGTGGGACCCTGGAATCAGCAGACTCCCCTTTCAAGTGACACTGGCTGTGATACCTCCAGAGGCTTCTTTAGCAGGGTGAGACCCTTTGACGATCGTGTGTGGTACACAGAAAAAAGGAGACAAGAGAGTGTGGATGACACTCTGGAGACCAGATGTTCTCATGGTGGCTGTTTCCCCTCAACCTGGGGTCCACGCCAGACACCACGGTTCCCTCTCACCCTCACTCCTCTTCCCACACCCAGTCTGTCGGTGCTTCCTGCTGCGTCCTCTCCTCTGTCCCTCCCTGTCAGGACCCTCATGCACTGCCCTCTGAGAGGCCCAGGCTGGGTGGTAGCCCATTAGGCAGTCCTTTCTGCTGCCTCTCAGATACTTAGTCCAGGTAAGCACACTGGGTGGTGGTTGCACAATGATGACAGGATTCCTGTCATTAAGCTGCACACACGGCATCACCCATTTCCAGCGGACGTCCCTGCGTTTCCTCTCCCTCTCCCTATTGAAATATCAAACTCAGCGGGTCCCACTTTCCTCAGAGCACATAGAGATGAGCTCCCTGGGGGTCAAAGGCCAGGTGCTGTGCCTCCTCTCTCTGTACCTCAGTGTAAGCTGGCTCAGGTGAGCTCCTTCCCATCTCTTTTTTTCTTTTTGGTTGGTACTGGGGGCTGAACTCTGGGCCTGGGCGCTGTCCCTGAGCTCTTCAGCTCAAGGCTGGCACTCTACCACTTGAGCCACAGTGCCACTTCTGGCTTTTTCTGCTTATGAGGTGCTGAGGAATGGAACCCAGAGCCTCATGCATGCAAGGCAAGCACTCTACCACTTGAGCCACAGTGCCACTTCTGGCTTTTTCTGCTTATGTAGTGCTGAGGAGTCGAACCCAGGGCCTCAGGCATGCGAGGCAAGCGCTCTACCACTGAGCCACCTTCCCAGCCCCTGCTTTCCATCTCTTTAACTTGATCCTTTGTCCCTTGGACTAACTGACACAGTGTGGCTTCTGTCTACTGGGAAGCCTGGCCCTTCATTTCTCAGTTGGCGTGGGAAGCATTGGAGATCCTTCTGGTGAGTGAGTGTGTGTCACAGGCACTGACTGCCCCTGAGCCAGTTTCTTTGCTTGCAATCAAGGGTTCTGATGCCTCAACAGATGCATGGTCTGGAGCGGCAGCAAGAGGCCCTTGGGGGTTAGGGGAAGGATTTAATCTCAGCTGTAGAAGTGTCTCCAAGAGGCTGCAAGCTCAGTCTAGGGCCCATGACAAAGAGGAGAATTCCTGTCTCTTTCACAGAGCAATGTGTCTGGGAGGATTTGTACCAGGCTCCTCGTGTGGCTCTGGGTGGAGGGTGACATTGTTTCCCAGGCATTGAGTGGAAGAAGGGAGGAGATGGAGCAGGCCTAGAACGTTGCAAACCTACCCCAGTGGAGTTGACCTCTGTAGGCTTGGTTGTCTTGTCCTGTTTAACTGCCAGGCCAGGAAACTGCTCCTCCCTCCTCCCGTCTGGGGCTTGGGTGCTCTCACACCATGAGGAAAGGAGCCTGGAGAATTGGGGGATTTAGTAAGGGCAGCACAGGGAGGAGTAAAAGGCAGAGAAGGTCTAGTTGATACCCTGGGAAGGTGATGGGGGGCCTATTACAGCATGCAGCTCCCTACATTAGTTCCTGATCTGGAATCTGACGTTCAAGGGAGCAGACATGGAGGGGCTGCGCCTCACTGGTACTGCCATAAAACACAGCAGCACAACCAAGTTGAGGGCTCTCTGGGGAAACTGGTGATTTTCGCTCTACGGGATAACTAAAGGTAAGAGGATATCCAATTCAGAACTGCCAGCATTCAGCTGGAGGCCCGGGCTCAAGCGCAGGGAGGTCGTTCTATGACCACGCTGCGAGAATCTCTGTTTCAGCAAAAGAAATGAGACACAGTGACATCAGCTCCCCCGAGCTGCTTCTGCACGGCGCTGAGTTACACGGCCAGCCGGGCTCTCTCTCACCACGTGTACATAAAATCTAGGCCACCGTTTGGAGAATTTACAGCTCGGGTTGGCCTGAGGTCTGTCTCTCCTTGAAACTAAACTGAAAAGGCAACATCTCCTCAAACTTGTCTGATGGCTGTAGGCCGTTCCCCTCTCCCCAGCAAGATGTCATTGCTCCCTGAGAAGTTTCCTCATAGAAAGGAGGTCCGTATGACCTGACTGCCACACCATCTTCACCTAGAGTCAGGTCTCAGCACGTCCTAGAGGATCAACCGCCAAGTAACATGGCAGCGGGACTTCGCCAACATCTCTCATAAAAATCCTGAGGTCCAGGGCAGGGGAATGAAGATGCAGATTGGTAAACCAAGAAGGGATGGACGAGCACAATGACTCTCAAGCTGCAAGAAGCAAGAAGCAGGGTGCTGGAGCCCTTCCGCTCCAGGTAGGGTACGTGGTGGTGGTGGCAAAGCCAGAGATGAGGCTGAGAGGAGAAACTGGGAACTGGGTTTCTATCAGCAGGACTCAGGGCCTCTGGAAATGGGTGTGAATCTGGAATTGGGTCTTGGTTTACACAAAGGCAAAGCAAAAGCAAGGGACTCCCTGCCTGGTGCAAGGATTCCTGTGGCTCTTCATACAAATGGGGGCCCGTGGCTCCGGGGCCCAGCTGGGTACCTCGGTGGGGGGCGGCAGTTGGAAAGACACAAAGGAAGCAACAAATGCACAACAGAGAGGTTCCAGAGGCTCTGCTTTTAATCATCATTTTAATCTGCAGCTGAAGCTTAAATGAGGGCGGTGTTCTTCTTGGGTGATGAGGGTGCTGTTCCATCACAGGCCTCCCCCCACCCTTGACTGCCACATTCTGGGTTTTTTTTTCTGACGCCTGCTTTGCATGTTTGGAGGATGTGCTGCAGGAGGTTCGCCTGTATTCGTGGCTCACCAAGTTCACCAAGGACAGAGCTTCACCTCTGAGGAGGGACGTCTGCTGTGCCCCTTCCTCTCTGCTCTGGTAGAGTCAACTCTACTTTGGTTACTGAGCCCACCTCTACTGACTTGCAGTCCAGCACATCTGTCAATCACGAGGCTCCGCCCCCTGTGGACAGCATGGGATCCAGGCTCAGCCCATCACAATCAGCCAATCCGGGAATCCCTGTTCTCACAAAACCTAGACATGGCTGCAGAGGGGCTTGGAAGCTGGGGGCCGGCCCCGGTTGGGCGCTCTTGTCTTCCTCGTGTTTTATAGGGTGTCTGTGTCTTCAGGCAGCGCTTTGCTTGGTCAGACTCGGTGCTGCAGCTGGCGCCCAAATGACCTAAACGGGGACAGATGGACCGTCTTAATTAGTTCCCACAACAGCCACTGAAGCCAGCGACTGTTGAACTGACTGGACGAGAAACCCAGGATCGGGCACAGGAGCCTCTGCTGTGGGACTCAGCTAGGGCTCACACCCAGGCTATCCATTCCCAGCCTCCATGCAGGTTCCTCGCACATCCCTTCCCAGCTCAGGAGTCCTCTGGGCTGGAGGTTCCAAGAGGAGGAAGAGGAGGAGGAGGAGGAGGAGGAGGAGGAGGAGGAGCCCCACAGCACCTCATCTCTCCTGAGTGCTCCAGCAGGCAGGGTGAGGTCCTGACCGAGCCCCCATGGTCCCATGCTCCTCCTGGTGTGGGACCCTGGACACCATGGGTGATGGCGATGGTGGTCTCACACTGAGCTGGGGCGGGGGTGAGGTTTGAGTCAACTGGCACCGAGCTGGCATCTCTGTCCTCGTCCACCAGGGAAATCTGTTACATGATGTGGAGACCATGGGCACCTTGGGATCAGCTTACTAGCAAGTCTGATGTCGCCGTGAACGAGAGGAGCGCTGCGTCTTCCTCCGTGGGCGGTTCTGAGTGTCCCTCCATGGTGAGGGGTGATGGCAGGGGCGGGACTTCCATCCTCAGGGGAGGGAGGGGCGGTGATCTTTGTCTCCCACACTGAGCCCTCCCACCACCTCGGACAGCTGTGAAGGTGGAGGAGGAGGGGCTCTATTCAGAACTGCCCTTCCTTCCTCTTGGGCCATTCCATAGTTTCCCCTGTCTCAGAGACTAGACCGTCCACTGCCTTTCACACTGTCCTTGTACTCCATGAAGATGATCCCTCATGGCTGCCAGCGGCGTCTTAATTTAACCTAGGAGGAGGCAGGAGCATCCTCTGCTGCTGTGGCTGCCACCGGCTCCCGAGGCCCAGGGGTGGGTCTGTAATCAGACACCCGGAAGTCACCTCACTACAGTTAGAGAAAAGATGGAGATCCTTCCTGGAGACAGACTCAGCACCCACAGCTCTAGAATAGCTTTAGACGTTAAAAAACCCAAGCCCCATTTCCCCTCCCCCCCAGACCCTCGCTGTACCAGCTCAGCCCACAGAATGTCTTTGCTGTGGTTTTGTGGCTATCCTCCATGCGCCTCTGCCCCTCACAGCCCCGCCTAGCTGGTCCACACGATGATGACCACAGTCTAACCACCTCTCCTCACTGCTGGGGCTGCCACCTGGCTCCTCACCCAGCTCTCGGCTCAGCTTCCTGCCCCCTAAGTGTGTCCAGGGTCCAGTGACATCGCACGGTAGCTTGCCCAGGCTAGTACGCCCATTAAAGTACAAACATGAAAATAAGCACTGCTCATTATTTAGAAATAATTACTCAGCAACCAACACCCTTACATCTTTGGAGTACGAACTTGGCATATTTTATAGACTTCTCTGGACTTATTTTATTCTGTAATATATCTTGGGTAGGTTAGATGCATCATGGGCAAAGAAAAAGAAAAGACCATAAGAGAATTTTAGACCTTTAAGCCAGTAAATTTGAAAATTTAAAGAAAATGGAAAAAATTCTTAGAAAGTATAAACTGCCAAAACTCCCCAAAGAGGAATGAAAACTCAAATATTCTTATAACTGTTAGAGAATTTAGTTTAAAATGTTCCCATAAAGAATACATCAGACCCAGCAAGTTTTTACATCCCAATTTTGCTATTCAAGGAAGGGATATGATTATTCCCCCACAAAATTTTCAGAGGATAGTTTTACGAGATCAACCTATGAGAAGTATATAATTTTGCTATCAAAATAAGGACAGTTTGCGAAAAGCAAATTATAGGCTAGTCTCAAACATACATGCAAAGCCCTAAAAATATGCTGGCCAAACACAGCAGCAAGACATAAAATGCATAACCCCCTGTGACTTAATGTTGGTCTTTCTTCTAGAAAGTAAAAATAGAAAATACATTAACTTGCTTTTTCACATTAACAATTTAAGGAAAAAGAATATGTTTGATCCAACAGCTGTAGAGATCTTTATTAAAGTCATGTTCACATACGGCAGAAATTTGTCTTTGTCTTCCAGTTCAGAAACAGCTGTTCCCTTTTTGAAAACCTAGAGCCAACATCACCCTGAGGACAGATCACAGAGCATTTCTTCCTGCCACTCTTGGCCATCAGTGCTGGGAAGGATTGTAGTAGAGGAACTGAACAATGCAGTATGACAAGAAAAAGAAATTAAAAAAAGGTACCACCTAAGAAAGGAAAGATGGAGTTGTAATTCAGAATCATGAGCTTGTCTTAGAAATATCTCCAAGAATCTAGAGACAAATTTTTATAAATTACGTAGTTCCTTAAGGTTACTAACCTAATTAAAGATTTTGTTTATCCTTTATAACCCTTTGAATATAAGATTGATAAGCAAGTTAATTGCAGTTGTATACATCAGACGCAATTTAACATGGCACTCTGTGTAGTTTACAAATAGAAATGCCAGTAAATGTAACCCCCAAATATATCTGATGGAATATATACAAATTGTTTATACCGAATGGTATCAAGTTTTGTTGAAGATCACTTTAAAATACCTTAATAAACTATGATCAATTGTCCCTTTAAGTACAGGACAAGACAAGTGAAGGCTGACCCATCAGTAATGTTGAATTCTTTACTCTTTGGGAAACATGAAATCACCTGTTCACTTCTCAGAGGACATGCATGACTATACGTTGGCACACACTTTTACAAGAGGAAAGCGAGACCAAGACTTCTAGACCAGTGCATGGAATGGGCATACTCCAGGGGCTGGCTGGTTGGCCAAATGAGATTGGGAAGACCCCACCCCACCAAGACACCCCAGCCCCAGCAGACAAGCCATAACAAGGGAAGGTCAGTAAAGTAGGCAGCAATAGAACAGGAATAAAGGAGGAGATATCTGCTCCTGGTAATGGATAAACCACTGGACACGGGGGATCCAGAGACTCAATGAGAAAAGTCGGCAGATCGAGCTCACAAGTGGGCGTTTCAGAGAGAGGGTGGCATGGATCTTCAATAAAATTTATAAAAGATCTGCACTCTTATGAAAAGCTTGATCTCATTTGAACCTTAAGGCCATTCTGGAAGATTCCATCCTCCAGGCTTGTGGTGGAGGGTGTCCTTCCAGGGATGCCACCTCCCTGGGTCCTGGGCTAGTTTCTGCAGCTACAGGGTGAGCTTGGTGTCCTCTCTGGGACTGTCCGATCCTGACCGCTCCAGGCTCACATGGAGTCCGGACTCGAGGCTGCCGATGGGGAGCTGGAGCCTGCTCAGGTGTAACCTTGCTTGGAGCCCTGGGCTTAGTGGGTCAGGCGTGGCCCAGTGTGTGCTGTGACTCAGGCTCAGAGGCTCTCAGGACTGTGGTGCGTGATGATCAGCAGTGGTGGATACGTCTTGGCTGCCGAGTGGTCCTCTCCTGAGGCGCTCTGGTTGGGGCTGGCTTCTACTGGGTCCCCACGAGGCTGGAGGAGAAACTCTGCAGCTGGAAGCCCTGCCCTGGCCCCTGCCCTGCAGACTCCAGGGACGGCTCTGATTCAGAGCCACGGTCTGTGATGGACAGATCCTTCACCCAGGCCGGAGAGTGAATGACTGCTCTGCTCTGGGAGTTTGTACATCACGGGGCACACGGGGGTACTGGGCCGCACTGGCAGGCACCAGGCAGCCCTGGGCAGCACTGGACATACGGCCTCCTCCTTATATAGATGGTCTCCATTCATCTTCCCACTCAGTGGGAGTTATTGCCTCCATCCTACACATAGTGACCCAGGCTCAGAGAGTAAAGACCTCCATCCCCCTGTGGGGCCTCTATGTAAGGAAACACAGAGCCTGCCTATTCAGTGAAGAGGACTCTTTCTCCATCCAGAAACTTCCACTTCTGCAACCGGTTCCTGCCCCGTCTGGGCTCTGTCCCCTGCCAGCTGTGTGGCATCTGGTCACCTTGGTGTCTCTGCTGCCCAGCCCGCTGTACCGCTGCCCTCAGCAAAGGTGCCCCACTCCCAGGACCGTTTTGTGGTTAACAGGTAATGTGGGAGGCAGTCCTAGGTGGGGTGGGAAGCCCCAAATGTTGCCTTGGATGATGAGAAACGAGGCAGAGCAGGAGGCTGAAGCATTGGAGCTGCGGGCACTGAATTTAAGTAGTTTTGCTGTGTGAGTCTTGGAGACGACTATCCTTCTCTATCCCTCAGTTTACCATGGGGAAATAGAGGAACTTCTAGTGCCTTATCTCTTGACCACAAGGGAAGGTAAGGCAGGCACTTAGGTCTTGATAACTACAAAGCTGCTTCTCTTTCCAGGCCCTGGAACTGCCCCGACCTGACCCCTGTGGGTAGGACAGGGCTGAGACCGGCGGCCACACTGCCTCATCTTTTGTCCTTGGTCCGTGGCGTGGCTGTGAGATGGGTGACACGGAGTGGCCACAAGTTCTCCTGGTCAATTCAGTCTCCCTCGGCTACTTCTTGTTCACCAATGTCAGAACTAAACGAGGGAAGCGTAGTGTCTTCCTGACAAATCCCGGCAATTAACTAGCAATCAGCCAATATAATTAGCAAGGTCCGACGGGCCTGCTTGGCATCGCGCATCTGCAGGCTGCTCTCGTCCACCGCGTCACCCCATCTAATTTGGGGCAAGGAGGTAATTGGAACTTGAACCTGGCTGCTTGGTGACCCGAGGCAGCCGGGTGGAATGTTAAGAAGGAGGATCGATGATGCAGCCCAGACCTAGTGCCTGGGGGTGGGCTGACCCTCACCGGCGGAGGGGACAGGACGCAGCCCAGGCCTGCTGCAGGGATGGGGGGGAGAGGGTACTGGGGAGCGGAGCCTGACCCTCACCAGCAGAGGGGGTGCAGCCACAGCGCAGAGCCGCAGATCCTCTAGACTCAGGGCTAGCCATGAACCCTCCTGACGTCTCTTCTTTCTGCTGAGTTCCAGAAACAATTAGAGTTTAAGTGCACCTTGGGTGGGCTGCGTCTGTCATGGTTTTATGAAATTATGGGCAGTAATTTCATTAAGGCTACTGATTGTCCCCAGAGGCTGGAGAAGATTAACCTTTTCTCTTGTGGATTGAAATTCCCACGTCCGGCTCAATCCACAGTGATGGCTCTGGGGTGGCCCCGCACTGGGGCATGCGTGGGTTGGGGTGTGGAGTGAGGCCTCGGAGGCTGTGGGCTCCGGCGTCTGGGGTGGGCTGAGGACTGGGCAGCTGGGCCAGGGGCCCGGGCTTTGCAGGGCGGCTGGCTCCATCGGGGCCTCTCCCCAGAGCGGTGGGGGCTTGTGGTTTGCGGATGGGCCCCACCCCACCCCTCCCTCTCCCCCATGTGGAGCTGCTGGTGAACCCCAAAGCAGAAAGCCACCCCCACCCACCTTCCTCCCTCCACAGGGGTCTGTGTTCCCTTGAACAGGAAGCAGAGCAGTGCCTCAAGCTACCAGATGGGGCCTCACCCCAAAGCCCCTGGTGCTGGGGAAGGGGCCCCACGGCTTATAACGGAGTTGCTGTAGTTTTTCTTTTCTTCTGCTGGTGATACTGGGATTTGAACTCAGGGCTTTGTGCCTCCCAGGTTGATGCTCTGACCCTTGATCCACATTCCCCAGCTCTTTGCACTTTTGTTGTTTTTCCCAGAAGAGTCTCTGTTTTTGAGATAGGGTCTGGCTTTTTACCCTGGAGGCCCTCTATGCCTCAATCTGCCGATGAGTACTGCCCCTGGTGGCTGGAATCACAGGTGCACACCACAATACCCAGCTACTGGCTGAGGAGGGCTCTCGCTTTGTCTTTAGGCTGACCTCGATTTACAATCCTCCTGGTCTCAGCCTCAGCTAGGATGAGAGGTGTGAGTCACTAGGGCCCTGGATGGGCCCTGGGAGAAAGTCTGAAGTTGCTCAGTCCACCCTTCCCCAAAGACAGGCCCCTCCCAGGTTCCCAGAACTCTGCACCAGAAGGAACTGGCCTCCTGTTCTGATCCTTGCAGGATGGTGGTTGAATCTGGGCGCGTGCTCACATTTCCCCCTGTCGGTCATGGCCCTCAGGAAAGGGGGGCCCTGCCAACCCTTCTCCTTGGATGGTGGTAGAGACTTGTATCCACTTTATGTCTCTTTACGGGACTGAAATTCAATACGGAGAGCAACTTTTATGGCTTTCCAGCTTTTATGAAATGCAGTAAATCTGCTGGAGGCCGGCCGTTGGAGTGCCGCGCCCCGGTGTGAAGAGCCTGGTCATCATGGGGTAAACCCACCGGAATGCGGATATCCCGGTCCGTCTGATCGCTCTTGGACTCTCCAGCCCCTGGTCATCCTCTCTCTCTCTGTGTGGCCGGCCACTCACTCTGATGTCCACTCAAAGGTTTGTTGGCAGACGTCCTGGAAAATTTCTGGGAACAGGGCCTGGCTCCGAGGCCTCTTTATTAGCCGTAGTGCTTTAATTATGTGCCGGTGTCAGAATACATTTTAAAAAGTTAAGGCATTAGATTTCTATCTTCCTGCGCATATGGATGTATTCCCTTTGCCTTTGAGGCCTTCATTTGCTTTTTCATGCAGACAGGTGACTGGGCTGTTTTATGCTTCCTGTGTAGCTGGGATGGCATGTGGGACCACGCTCAGCTTTTTCTGCTGACAGGGAGTCTTGTGAACTGGCTTGAAACCACGATCCTCCTGTCATCAGCCTCCCACACAGCTAGGGATGAGACTCATACCATCGTGCCCAGCAATTGGCTGAGGAGGGGTCTAGAGACTATATTGCCAAGTGTGGCCTCCAATCATGATCCTCTCAAGCTTTGCCTCCCAAGTAACTATGTATTAGAGGCATGAGCCAGCACACCCAGCTCCTTCTATTTCTTTAAAGCCTGGATGACCAGCATTGATGTCTTCGCTTTCACTTCCGACTTCAGTAATGTCTGTCTTTGCTCATTCTTTGTAGACCATCTGGCCAAGTATTTATTTATTTCGTTGAACTTTTCAGGGAACTGAACTTTGGGCTTCATTGATTTTGTTGTTTACCTATTTCATCGCCGGCTTCCTCAATGTTTTATTAGTTCTCCTTCCACTAGCTTTGGGTTTTAGCTCTCCTTTCTTCTAGTTCCTGAAGTTGGGGGTGGGGGGGGGTGGGGGTTGTGGTTAAAGTGATAGAGACCTGTGATGATGGTTTGGATCCTCCCATCTGTGTTCCTGCACGGCCTCCCCCTCCCTGCCCCCCCCTCCCCCCCGCACCAAGCTCAGCCTTCCCTTCTTCCTGCCACACTGTGTCAGGCACAGTAGGCACTCCAAGGAGAATGGAAGCAGAGAAGCAGATCCCTTGGACTCCAGCTTCTGAGGCCCCTGTGTGGCTTGGGGCTGTGTCAGGTGTTATGGGGGTGGGGTGGGGTTTGCCTTGGGTGTGGGGTCTCCCCACAATGCCCCAGTGCCCACCAGCTTCCCACCCTTCCACCTTGGGGCCATGATGGGTCACCATGCGGTGTTCCCTAAGGTCTGCTCATGTAAGTTGCTGGGTCTCAGCGGCCCGCCATGGCCTGGCTGATGGGCGGGACAGGCTGGCAGAGCCTGGGGTGAGTTGAAGCCTTCCTGGCGGGGAGGGGTGTGAGAAGGATCCTGCCTGTGGGGTGCATCCTGGCGCTGGTGTGGGACTGCTCTTACAGAGCGCTTCTCTGTGCACTCCTGGGAGATCCCGCCTGGCATCCTCGGCTCTGGGGGCTGAGGAGCTGCTGGCCCTGGTGTGGCCTTATCACCTGTGTCCAGACACGGGCGACGTTCCTGCAGCCCCTGAGACCCTCCTGCTGGGCCCCAGAGGGCAGCTGGGCACAGCTTCCCTCCCATGGGTCTGAGTTGCTTCCTCTTTGCCTTTCTTCTTCTTTACCACTTGATTTTCTTCCCACCGGGCTCCCCCCCCCCATTAAAATTATTGTCTCCTAGTCCCCAAATAGTTACCATAGCACCAGGTGAGGTGTTTGTATCCAAGGCAGAAAAAGGTAGCAAGAGAATGTATCTGTTCAGCCAGGCGCCGGCGGCTCACGCCTGTCATCCCAGCTACTCAGGAGGCTGAGATCTCAGGATCTCTTATCTCCAATGAACCACCAGAAAAGTGAAGTGGCGCTATGACTCAAGTGGTAGAGCGCTTGCCTTGAGCTGAAGAGCTCAGGGACAGCACCCAGGCCCAGAGTTCAAGCCCCGTGACCGACAAAAAAAAAAAATAAAAAGAGAATATATCTGTTATATCCGACTGTCACCCAGAAAGGAAACTCCTGGGCCTGCGCGCCGCGCTCGTTCCTGCCCTACGTGTGCTGTGTGCCCGTGGCGCGCTGTAGGAGGTGCGCTGTGACTCCCTCCTCCCAGGCAGAGGCGGAGAGGTTGGGGGCCAACTCTCCGCACCCCTGGTGGGATTAAGTAGGCCACTTAACATATTTTTTTTAAAGTGTGAACAACATTTTAATGAGCTGTATTTGTAATACTTTCCTGAGTTTATGATTATTCCTCACAATAAATTTCTTTAAGTGGAATTAGGAGGTCAACAGCTTGTGCAGCTTTAAGACTTCCAGCGCCGTTGGCGTGACTTTCTTCATCTGACTTAATAGCCACTCATCCTCTCAGGCCCTTCAAGAATGCCCTCCCCTCTGGCTAGCAAGATGCGGACCACCAGCTTCCCACCCTTCCAGCTCCCGCTCTGGCCAGATCCCCCCCCCCCCCCCCCACTATAGCCTGAGTGTCAAGGTCTCCCAAACTTCTATGCTGACACCCTCACTCCTGAAGGAGGGGTCAGGGGGCGGAGCTTGTGGTGTGGTGAGGTCAGGAGGGTGGGGCTAGGGTGGGGCTAATATTGTTCTCCTCAGACAGGCTGGAGGGACCTTTGTCCCTCAGCCACCACAGGAGGTGTAGTCCACAGGGACCCAGTCTGTGGTGGTCAGCACCCCACGGCCACCAGGCCGGCTCATTTCTCCGCAAGTGAAGGCCAACATGGTGACTAGCCCTCAAAGTCATATGACTGACCACAGGGCCCCAAACTCAGCCCAGAGATAGCCTGCTGCCTCCCACACCTGCTGTTTTGGCCCCCACATCCCATGCTGGACCCTCACAAGCTGGACACTGATGGGAATCCCAGCTACTTCCTGTGTGATGGCCTCTCTCCATCCATGTGACGGGCCCTGGTGACACTCACATGGGTATGTTTGATCACCTCTCACGCTGTGAGTGCATCCCTATCACAAACACATCCAGCACGCACACCAATGTGCATCTGTGTTTTCATGTGTGTACATGTGCATACAAGCGTGTGGAGCATGTGTTGGAGTTGTCACATCTGTGTATGTGTGGGTGTATGCATGTATGCGTGGTGTCTGGTGGGTATGAATGTAGTTTGTGTGTGCACACAGGCGTGCTGGGTAGTGTGGGCAAGCATGTGTGTGTATAGTGCAAGCACAGGTGTGCAGGTGTGCAGTGTATGTGTGTATAACATGTGTGCATAGATATGTGCTGTAGGCATGCTCATGCAGTGTGTACATGTGTGTGAGTGTGTGGTGGGCATGTGGGGTGTGTGAGAACCTTTAGGCCTGCTCTCGGCCAGCCTCCCGAGCACGCTGGGCAGAGGCACAGGTCTGTCCTCACATCCCCAGGTCTTGTGGCCCCTGACTCAGCGTGTTCCCTTGGCCAGACTCTTCTGCACCCCTCCCCCCAACTCTCTCCCTCCCCCCAAACCCAGCCCCAGGCAGCTAGCTGCCTTGGGACTCTGTGTTTCTGTGAGTCTGACTTTAGCCCACGTGGTGATGATCTTCCTGTGTCTGGCTTGTCTCACCGAGCATAGGCTGTCTGTCTGGCTCAGCACACATCACAAAGCCTGGGCAGGGGTGGTGCCCCTGTCCTCAACACCATGGAGGGCTTAGGGGATTCCATGCAGAATGGTGGTGATACAACTGTCTGTTAGCACACTCCGGTGGCCCACCAGGCAGCTCCCTACTTCCCACACCAGGGTGCGCACTGAGACCCCAATGGAGTGTTGGTGTGGGGCCATGGCAAGTGTGTCCACCCCCGCCTACTGCCCCTCTGTCCGTGAGCCTGTGTGCCAGCGGCTCTGCTCTCTGAAGGAGGAAGGTGGAAGGCGGGCCGGGCTCCCTTTTATCCCCGAGGGCGCTGCTGCCCCCGACCAGGCAGTGAGCTGGAGCTGGGCCCGTGCGTCCTGAGTCTCTGGGGACCTGGGGGTGACAGGGTTCATGGGTGGGGCTGGGCTCCCCTAGGGTAGCTGCTGCCGGTCCTGAGCCAGCAGCCCTGGATCTAGTCTCCTTCAGCTCTCTCCCACACAATGTCCCACTTCTGGCTCCCCAGAGGGCTAAACTGCTTGTCATCTGAATTATGTTCGAAAGCACCTGTGGGTCAAGGCGATTAGACAAGTTTTAACCCATTGCTTCCTCTCTACTTTGCTTTCTGCATATGTTTTAGAGCTTCTCAACTCCCGTAGGAACGGGCACCTGTGTCTGTGGGTGTGGCACGTTCTTCCTCGGTGAAAGAGCCATTCCCTCTCAACTCAGCAAGTACTGAATGCGGACCGCGTCACAGTCAATATTCCAGATGTTTGGGATGCAGCAGGCAGTGAACAAGAGAGACAAACCCCCTGCTCTCATGGTACTTAACGTTGCTCGCTGTGGGCCAGATCAGATCAGGACCCGCCTGCTCCAGTCCTGCCCGTTTCTAACAAGAAGAGCAAGCAGCCCTGGGAACAGTGGCTTGACCTTCAAGGATGCAGCTGATGACATCACCTGGCAGGAAGGGCAGTGGGTGGAGGAGCCTGTGCTGCAGGGAGGTGCTAGCAAACTGTAGCTAGTTCGGCACAGTGGGCCGTCCGGGTACCAAGCCCGAGGGGACTTCTGAGTGGGAGCATACAGAACGCCGGGTAGGAGAGGAAGAAGTGTGAAGTCTGGGAACCTGAGGCGCCTCCGAAAATCCAGCACAGGGTTCTGAGAGACTTTTTTTCAGGAAAACATTGATGGGTGAGAAAGGCAATGCATGTCATGGGAAATCCGAAAATGTATTTCTTCCACGCTCAGAATTTGTGTTCCTTCCAGACATAATTGTTATGACTAACGCTTACGTGGGAAGTGTTTAGAATACGTTTTTGACTGTCGAAATAATGTTAGATGCCCTGGGAAAGGAGCATTCTGAATTTAACGAGGCCCTGAGCACCTCCGGCAATGGCTCACCCCGTCTTGGGGTGACCCCTTTCCAGTGTAATCGTTGTAGAAAGGGCTTTAGTGAAACATTAAACCTCGACAGGCACGTGAGATTCCAGACTGGAGAGAAACTCTATGCATGTAATAAATGTAGAAAAGCCTTCAGCCACAATTTCATTAAACATCTTAAAGCTCATTGTGGGGAAAAGACTTAAGAATGCAATAAATGTGGGCTAGTTTTTTATTAAAATGTCAAACCTCGTTAGATGTCAAAGAATTCACGCTGGAAGGAAGCCCTCTGTGTGTAGGCGGTGTGGGAAATCCTTCAGCCTGGAAATCAAATCTCAGGGATCATGAAATAAATTCACCCTGGGGAGAAAGTGTATGAACCTAGCACACTTGGGACAGCCTTCTCTTGGCTCACATGCCTGGCTCTTCACATGGGAAGGCATATGGGAGAAAAATCACGCCAGTAAGACAAGTGTGGAAAAGCCTTCTCTCAGTTTCCCATGGTCGTCACGCATGTGAGAATCTGGGGGGTGAGCAAACCTCTGGGACACAAGGAATATGGAAAAGGCTTCAGCCTTCACGAGGAGGAGGTTTGCACGGGAGAGAAACCTTATGGATGCGGATGGACATGGGAAATCTTTTTATACAGATGTGTTCAATCTTGTTAAGACATCAGAGAATTCATACTGGAGGAAAACCTGTGTAGATGTTAAAGAAAATGGCCAAAAGCTTTTTATCCAGAAATCAAATCATACTGTGCATGAAAATATTCAGTCTGAAGAGAATGAATGCAGAGCATGCAGCAAAGACTTTGGTTTCAGCCAGGAGCTTAGCTTTTATCACACATCTGGAGAGAAGCCTTGCAGACCGCACCTGGGGAAGCACAAGGTGAAAACTCCTATGGTGGCACTGGGTACGGCAAAGCTCCAGCCAAATGCACTCCTTGTTAGACACCAGAGATGTCCTAGGAACCATGTGAACGCCAGGCAGGCGAGAGGGCTTTCCATGTTTCAATGAACCTTACGTGGTAGAGAGCAGAGAGCTACAAATGTGACAATCTTCAGGAGGAAGCCACAAAGGCTGTTCTAACCCATGTGACCAACCCCTGACCACCCTTCAAAGAACGCCTTATTTATAGATGATATCCAATCAACATTCTCAATCAATGCTGAAAGACAATATCTGCTATTGGCTAGCAAGGTAATACCTAAGCTGCTAGCAAAGAAAGAAAAGAGAGAGAGAACAAGAGAAGAACAACAAAGCAACCTTTTATGTAAGAAATAATTTGGGTATATACTGGCAGAAAGTAACTAAGAATATATATATTACATAATAAGCATACAACATTTGTATCTATAAAGTTATTGTTAGGTTTTTAAAAAGAGGTAGCTGAGTAAGAACTGCAGCACGCACGTGGTATTCGGGTAAGGGGTAGGTTTATTCAGTAGACCTGCTGGGACCAGGCAAGGTTGGCACTCCACGCGGCTGGGAAAGAGAGAGGAAAGAGCTAGAGCAGAGAGAGAGCTAGAAAAGAAGAGCAAGAGCAAGAGCTAGAAAAGAACAGAGTGAGAAAAAGAGCGAGTCTGGGCCTGGGCTAGGCCTTATCTGGGGTATGGGCGGGGAAAGGTGTGGCCACATCAAATTCAGATGTGACCTCAGCGGATGCAGATGTGACCTCTTCCAGGTGTCCCAGTTGCCTAGGTAACACAGGTACTGGGTGGAGACTTTGCTGCGAGGAGGGTGGAGTCTGCTTGCCATCCAGGAATGGACCTTACATTCCAGCCTTTTAATAATCATGAAATAGGGCGAGGATTCTCTCTGGCTACTTCCTGCTGACAAGGGGCGTCGACAATAGGGGTAAAAGGCTGGAATTTGGTCCCCTCCCAGAGAAGGCAGTGAGCAGCAGCTGTCCCTTGGTGGCATGAGTCCTTAGGTGAAGTATGGAGAAGTCTCATGAGCATTGAGGGGCTGGAAAAAAATACTAGAGAGCAAATAAATGGCAAGAGGAAAGATTTGGGGCTGAAAATGTTGGTAGAAATGTCCCTAGATACTTCTGACATCTGGCGACTAGGTAGAGAAGTCAGGGGACAAAGGCAAGAATATAAATTCCTGTTCCATTAATAGGTAGACAGGTATAGACATTGGCTGGGTAGGCTTCTTACTTCCACTGACCTTTTATGTTAGGTTTTTAAAAAGAGGTAGCCGAGTAAAAACTGCACCTGCACGCACGTGGTATTCAGGTAAGGGGTAGGTTTATTCAGTAGACCTGCTGGGACCAGGCAAGGTTGGCACTCCACGTGGCTGAGAAAGGCCTGGCAATGAGAGAGAGCTGGGAAAGAGAGGAAAGAGCTAGAAAAGAGCAGAGAGAGGGGTAAGAACAGTAGCACTCACGTGGTATTCAGGTATTCAGAAGACCTGCTGGGACCAGGCAAGGTTGGCACTCCACGTGGCTGGGAAAGAGAGAGGAAAGAGCTAGAGCAGAGAGAGAACAGAGAGAGCTAGAAAAGAAGAGCAAGAGCAAGAGCTAGAAACGAAGAGCAAGAGCAAGAGCTAGAAAAGAAGAGCAAGAGAGCGTCTGGGCCTGGGCTAGGCCTTATGTAGGGTATGGGCGGGGAAAGGTGTGGCCACATCAAATTCAGATGTGACCTCAGCGGATGCAGATATGACCTCTTCCAGGTGTCTCAGTTGCCTAGGTAACGCAGGTACTGGGTGGAGACTTTGCTGCGAGGAGGGTGGAGTCTGCTCGCCATCCAGGAGTGAACCTTACAGTTATAAGACATGACCACGGGCAGGACAGACCCTAAAGAATGAAAAGAAATGGAATGATGCCTGCAAAGACTTGACATTGTAAGAGTACAATTCCCTTCTAGTTCACTAAGTTTCATGTGCTTCTACTCAAATTTTACATGTTGGTTGTGTTTTAAAGAATTAAAAAACGTGAGAACTCACACTGGTGGGAAACCTATGAACAGTTAAGGGCCTAAGAAAGTGGAAATCATTTTGACAAACCCAAGCAGCTAGGCAGGGGCGCTCTAATGAACATTCACACAGGCTGCCTCTCAAGCTGTTGTCATTCGGACTGGGCCACTGGGTGAACTGATAAATCAGCGGGAACAAATCTGCTTTCCTGACACAGAAAGGGAATCTTGAGTATAGTATTGAAATAATTGGGGCAAGGGGGATCCTTGTCAATAAATAGGAAGTTCCTCTGAACATAAGATGCTACCTTCCACGTAAAAATAAAATCCATAAAAAGTAATATAGGAAATAACAGCAGAATATATTTATAAGAGTGACAAGATTTTGTGCTCCCTGCAGCATGGTTTGTATTGCCCTAACCTGAATAGAAAAAGTGTCATCAATAGAGTGACAGAAAAAAAATCCTACGTTATAATACCACACAGAATTCAGACCATAAACATTTCCCGCATACTTACATGGCCAGATTACAATATTTAATGTTGAGAGAAACAAAATACACAGTGAAACACAGTACATTTGTGTAACTGACAGTACTGTATGTTAATCACAGATCCATGTAGGAGTTCGCTCACTTTCTGGAGTGTGGAATGGGTTTTGTGGGGACTGTTGCTTTGATCTGTAATACTTCTTTAGTAAAAGAAAAAAAACATTTGTTGAGTCTAAATGGACGTTTGAAGTTGCAGGAATGTGGAGTCTCGTTTTCCCTTTGACCCAGTCAACCCCATCTCAGATTTGTTAACGTATGACAGTGGTGGCATTTTGGAGTTCCCTTGTTAGCTTTCTGCTTCCTGGCTTTTCCTCTCCATATCCTCCTCTCTTCCTCTCCCTGGGTTATTCCCTGCATGATCTCTGGGGAGGAGGGCTCTCTGCTGTCACCTCCTTGGCTTTGTCTCCTTCTTTTCTATTGCCTGCCATCCTGAAGATGGAAGGGACAGACGTCTTCCTCACCCAGGCCTGGTGGTTGTGATTGCAGCAGGCATGCTTTCCTGCACCCTGTGCTTATACAAAGAAGTTGCAGGAAAGGGGAAAGGCTGTATAAGATGTCCCCACACCGTAGTCCCGGGCCGCAAGGTTGAGCAGGCCACTGCTGGGCAGGTGTCCCATGGAGCTATTTCTTAGTGCAAAGTTTGGACCTCTTGTTTGGGTGCCTGAATTTCTACCCTAGTCCTTTATGATGTTCACTGTCGGGCACCATGTATGAACTTCCTCCTCTCACAACTGCCCAGACCTGCACAATTCTGACAGCTTTTCACATCTGCCTTTCTTCAGAGAACAGAAGCATGAGGAGGACGGGGAGTTGTCTTTTTTGCCCACATCTGGTATTTTGCAGATGTTTAGTGAAGGGGGTAGTAGGTTGACTGAGTCACCACCTTGGCTTCAGAGCCAGCTTCTGCTTTTAGGAATCACTGTGTGGTTGGTGTTCTAAAATGTGTTTCCTTTTCCTTTTCTTTTCCTTGTACTGCATTGCACAGGCGATGTACAGAGGCATTGCAGTGACAGGTCAGATAAAGTCAGACCTGAGCGTACTTCTTTTTGGACAATGTCGCCCCTTCCCTTGGCTCTCGTAGTTGGCCCCTCCTGTCCTCACCCACAAGTTATAGTGTTCATTTTCAACCTAGTGCCTAGCAAGTACCACGCTGCATTTGTCTACTCTTTGTCCCTCCATTTCTGTGCCCCCTGCCTTCCCAAAGACAGATGGGTGAACAAACAAAACGAAAAGAAAAGAAGACAGCAAAGGGAAAACTCTCTTGTTTCTGTTTCCTGGAGTTCATTTCACTGTGTTGTTGGTTTTTAATGACTATATTTGCATTTTCATTTTTTAACATTCTTATTTCTATTCATTCTCATTTTATTTGCGACCATTTCCATGTTTATTTCGTAATTTCTCTTCTATAAAGGGCGCCCGGCCTTTCTTTTCCTCTAGGTGCTTGGTAAACATTCTGAGGATGAAATCTTCCCTGAGCGATGCCACCGGTGGTGGCTGTCATCGGCCTCCGCCGTCGGTCTGTGCCCGCTGTGATTCTTGTGGCTGGCATCTACTGTGATTGGAAATAATGCGTTCCAAGTCCATTTGGAATAAGCAGCTTGTGGCTTTCTTTGGGGTTTTCCTCTTCTGAGCTCCCCAGTGTCCCCCCTGCCGGAATTGTGGTTATCTGGTTATCCGCTCACAGTCCTGTGTTCAGAGCCACTTCTCAGGACAGTGGTTGGACTCATCTTCCTGGCTCAGTGGAGGCCCAAACCCCCTGGCTGCAGCACGCTCTGGGGCTGGTGGGTCCTTGGCCTCTGAGCGAGGTCTCCTTACCCTCACTCCGGCCAGCAGCAGCTGCAGGCTTCACTCCGGGGTCCTCTCCAGCCCCACGGAGGTGTGCAGCTGGGCTCTAGACCTGCTGTGCAGGGCAGCCTGGGTCTCAGATTTCCCCGGCGGTGGGTAGCTTCGATCAAGAAGCCATGAGGCCACGGGTTAGAGTCCGTAGGCTGCCACAGGTGCTCCATGCGTAGATCCTTTCCTAGTCCTCAGATACATTTTTCCACTGTTCTGTTTTGGTTGTCATAGACTGGGTATTTTTTTTTCTTATTTTATCTTTGATCAGAGGAGAGAGCATGCAACACTCCTCTCTCAGAGGTCAGCCATCTTGACAGTACCACCAAGCCATGTTTGTCCCTTCTTTCTGCCTCTCCCTCTGTTTGTGACTCTCCACAAGCTCTGGAAAGCAGGTGCTGCGATGCCAGTATCCTGTCCTCATTCTCAGGGACCCAAGGGACATCACCTGGAGAGCGTCCCCAGTCCCCTGGGGAGGGGGACTATTTGAGAAGCCTTACAGGACACAGCAGCGGATGGTAGGTTCTGGACAGAAAGCCCTGGGTTCAAATCCAGGCTCCATCCTCTCCTAAGCTGAGTGATCTTGGAGTCAATCGTCTCCCTCTCTATGCTGAGCTGGGCAGGGGGTGGATGACCTCTGGGTGGCAGAGCTGTGTTTGCATCAGGGCTGGCTGTGCTCCCAGTGGGGTGCCTGGCTGGACTCAGGGCTCCGGCTGAGCCACTGTTGTTACCACTCACCTTGAACCTCCAGGAGTCTGATTGGCAAGGGGCAGACGAGGCAGGGTATAAAACCAAGCTGTCTCCTTTCCTCCAGGTCAGATGTTAGAAGCGTTCTGAGGAGAGGGTTGGTGCCAGGGCCGGGTGGCGTGGCCCGAGCACACAATCCTGCAGGATTGAAGTGGAGAGCTCACTGCCAACTGGGCTGCAGCCTCGCCGAGGAGCCAGCAAAGAGACAGACCTGGGTAATTTATGCATTTCCATTACAATCTGTCCTTATGAATATAAATACCCACAGATGTGGATTGTCCTTGATAATTACTTGCAATGTCATCTTTTTAATGAAAATTAAGTGCTTCGACAGCACTAAGTAGGAGCTTTGCCCATACATTTCACTGGTGCACTGGGAGCAGATAACTTCACTTAAAAGCAGGCACAAAAACCCAGGGAGAATTGAATATGGCTCCATTTAAAACCAGGGCCTCCATTAATGTGGGCAAAGGAAATGCTGTCTGACTTACTTTGCTTTCGTGCAGCCCCATGGGCTGGGGTGGAGGAGGCATTCCCAGCCTGCTTTTCCATCCCGACCTTCCCGGTGCCAGGAGATCTTGCAAGAACCCGAGAGAGAGGAACGGGAGCCCAGCTGCCCTTCAGCTGCATCTCAGACCTCAGGGTGCCCTTTGCACAGGAGGCGGCGGGCAGGTGTTTCGTTGATTGGGGAATCAGGCACACGGGCGTGCTCTTTGTACATCAATAATGCTATTAATTGCGTGGGATCCTTATCTGTTTATTGAGAAGTGTTTTCTCAGCTCAACCAGGCTAGATTAATCGGCTAAGAGGAAAACTCCTAAAAGTAATCTTCAATCGAAAGTCTTTACAATCCTCGCATATTTTCTACAGTAAGCCCAAATTAATGAGATTTCATTGTATGCAAACCCAGAGGTTTAAGTTGGTTTGATTTTTGCCTTTTTCTTCCGATGTCTCCTAAAATTGAAAAGGAAGCTCTCCTGAGAATTGAGGGAGCCGCAGGACTGGCCTGTTGAGCCACGGTGGTCCAGCGGTGTGTGTGGCCGGGGAGTTGCTGTGGGGTGGGTGGGCGTGGCCAACAGGGGCGGGGCCTCTGGCTAGGGCAGGGTCAGGACAGGGAGTGTGAGAAATTGGTTACATTTTTGGACCTAGGTCTTTATAAGGGTAATTGAGGGTGGTCACCTATCTAATCTGAAGGTTATCTTTGTAAAGGATGACACACACACACACACACACACACACACACACATACACACACACAGACCCTGTCCACAGGGACCACTGCACCGGCCTCACGTGATCTGGCCTGGAGGTGATGGTACCGCCACCTGGCCTCCAGTCCTGCACACTGCAGACTCCCGGGCTTGCAGGGAGGACCCTGACCCCTGAGTGCCAGCTTGATCTCCCAGAGCTGGGCCATAGCGAGGGGGCGGGGACCCAGCCCACGTGTGTCTGCGGTGTGGCAGGGTTCTGAGAGGGCGTCTCTGGGTAAGGGTGCCCCAGCAGGCTACCCCATCCCCCACCCCACTCCTGCATCGTCTTTCCCCCTCCCCCACCCTGCTGTGCGGCTCAGGGGCTTCCAGGGCTCAACACAGACGCAGTGCAGAGGATGCAGGGCAGGGCACCCCGGCCAACGTGACCTGTGAGGTCCCCTACAGGGGTCTGGGCGGGGCAGAGCTAGCGGTCAAGACCAACAGTGGGATCGTAGCAAAGTGAAGGCCGTGGATTTGGAGCAGGATGGCAGTGCCGGCGGGCAGAGCTGCGGGCACCTGTGCGGACACAGGCCCGGTGCACTGCCGCCGCTCCTTGTGACAGGTTTGCGGAAGGCCAGAGAACGGGAAGGCCCAGGCTTGTTGTGGCTGCCCCAAGACCTACCTCGGGACGCCGTGATGCTACCAGTCCTGTGGGTCTCTACCTCGAGACGCCGTGATGCTGCCGGTCCTGTGGGTCTCTACCTCGAGACGCAGTGATGCTGCCGGTCCTGCGGGTCTCTACCGTGAGAGGCTGCTGGTCCTGCAGGTCTCTACTGTGAGAGGCAGTGACACCGACAGCCCATACGAAGGTCGGAACCACCTGGGCAGGTGCCTGGGAACTCCCAGCTCCTCACGGATGTGTGACACTAGCAGGCCTAGCAGCCCCGCTGGTGTGATTGTTCACTTGGAGGCTTTCACATCTCGGGGATGCCTGACACTAGCAGGCCTGGTGTGATTGCTCACTTGGGGTTTTCCAAGGCTCCCACAGGACCATGATGGACCGCCGGTCTCAGGGTGGGCCAGTCATCCTGGGGTGGGTGCAGTGGGCATCTGGGGCGTGGCTCATTGGGTACATCTGTGTGCATGGCCCCATCTCCCCCCGTCCAGCCCAGACTCTGAACACACTGGGGCGGGACCATGTTTCCCCAGTTAGGGCCCAGTGAGAGAGGCAAGCCTGAGACCCACAAGGGTCCACAAGGCCCTGAGTGGTTAGAGGGCGGCCCCGGTCTCACTTCCCTGACCAGGGGCCTCCGTTTCCCCCAGGGCTCTCTGATGTCCGTGGGTCACGTGACTCCCTCCCTGGAAGGGCGTTGTGCTGCCTGGAACAGACCTGGTCTGGTCCTGAATACCCTCCCTGCGGTGGAGGCTGAGGTCACCACCTCCCAAACCCCCTCTCTAGTGGGGAGCAGGTGGCAGTGCAGGCCAGTGCCCCCCCATGGGTGGTTCCCAAGGATGGTCTCCATGGAGACCCAGTGCCCACCAAGCAGAGTCATGTATTATTTAGTGAGCCATCTTCCCATTAGTTAAAGAGGGAAAGTGCTTCCAAAAGTAATGAGATAAATGGCCCCTTTCCAGAAGGTTCTTCTCACCCTAAGTGTAAATATCATAAATAAGCGCCCAGCGCCATCCAGCTGTCAGCGGTAGTGAATTAGACCGAGGGGGCACACTCCTGGGGTGACGGGCTGCGTTCCTCCACCGCCTCGCTCCCCGTGGAGATGGGCAGGCTCCGGTTCGTGTGATATTCACTTCATAAAGGAGAACAGATGGTTCAGGGATGCTCTTCCCGTCCGCAACCCGTCTCTGCGGAGCGTGCAGGGGCTGGGTGTCAGGGCTGCTCTCCCGGCCCCTTGAATTAGACAGCAGAGTGCCACGTGTGTCAGAAGAAGTGACTGGTGAGCAGGCACCTGACAGCACAGGTGTGCAATCCCTGTGCTCCCCAGAATCATGGGGGGAGGCTTCGGGGCAGGGGCAGCTCCCTCTGCACTGGGGCCACACCCAGCCTGGGCAGGGGTGTGATCTCTCTTGGGAAAGGCCTCCCCTCCTGGTCCCCTGCCTGCCCCAGTCCCAGCCCTCCATGAGGCCCCTTGGAGACGAGAGGCTCTGTCCCCTTCACTGGAGCCTCCTGCCCCCAGGGGATGCCACCCCCGCCCGGCTCTGCTCTCCCTGCCAGTGAGCTCAGTAGGGATTTTTCTCTGCCATCTGTAGGCCAGGCCCTTCCCAGTCCAATCGGTCTCCTTCCAGGGTAGGGGCAGGCACAGTGCCGTGGACTCAGAGACGTTTATTGAACACATAGATGAGGACGGCGGTAGACCCAACTGTGGCCACTAGAGACACACAGTGGCCACCAGAGATGCACTCACACAGCCTCCGCCCTGGCTATGCCCAACAGGCGCCGAGCTCCCAGAAAAGTCTCCTCACAGAACATGAGGGAGTCCAAGCAGACCCGCGCCCCTGGCCTTTGTCTGGACAGGTCATTCCCAGGTCGTTGGCCAAGAGAACAGAGGCCCAGAAGTGGAGTCCAATGATGCAGGATACAGAGGCCAAACATGGCCCTAGGTCTGGCCAAGAAGGCAGCTCCTTCCTGGTTCATAATCTCATGTGACCCCAGGTTTCGCTCCTAAGTGGGGGTCCAGTACCTTCTTTAATGACCTCAGTGGCAGGTGCTGCTGGATCACCCGGCTAGTATTGAGATCCTCTGATAGCCTCTTTAGGACTCAGTTTGGGATTTAATCTTACTGGCTCTATTACCAGCATCTGATCACATTGAGAATTATCCAAGACAAAATGCAGATGATAATTGGGTTAACATCGTAACATCTTAAGCAATAATAAATTAGCCCTCATTTAATAACCCACTTTAAGAGTGGAAACGGTTATGTTAATATATGATAAAATATCTAGTTCTGTATATATACAACACCCTGGAAAATACATTAAAAATTAATTATAGTAAAATCGATATGATTAGAAGTGCAAGTCCTTTCAGTGGAAGCAGAAATGTGCTCAAGCTGTTAAAAGGGGGGGGGCAGGAGAACCCGAGCTCTGAGTGATGAGAGAGCCTGGGAATGGTTATGGAAAACTTTTAATAAACGCTCTCCCCTCAGGCAATTTAGATGACAGATCTTTAAAATCTGACTTACTCTCCAGTGCAGCCACTTCAAATGAACCTTGTCACTTTTCTTCTTCTCTTGGAGCGTTTTTAGTTTGGCCCGAACATGCCCAGAACCAGCCAGGCTCCTACCAGCCAGTCCTCTTGGGGGTCACTAGACAGGGACCTGTGTGTGTGTGTGTGTGTGTGTGTGTGTGTGTGTGTGTGTGTGTGTACTTGACTTGGACCTTGGTCAACCTGTGTTAGTCAGGATGGGCTAGGCTTTGATGCAGTAACCAAACCATCCTCATCCCAGCAATTCCAAGAGGAGTTCTTCCCTCCAATGGGAGGCCTTGCGGAGTTGAGAACTATTCGGAGCAGTTTATAAACAGCACAATTCTGGAGACTAGAAGCCCAAGCTCAGGAGCCCAGTGGATCTGAAGTCTTCCTAGTCGGCAGCTGCTTGCTCAGGCTGGGGAGGATATGGGGAAGGGCGGAGGGTAGGGTGGTGGGTACTCTTTGACTGGGCATTGATCTCATTCAAGAGGCCGCACCCTCAGGACCTTTCTACCTCCCTAAGGCCTGTGTGCCTATGTGAGCATGTGTGTGCTTGCGTGTGTGAAATCCCTTACTATAACAAAAGCCTGAGCTAATCTACAAAGAGGAAAGGTCTGCCTCAGCTCACAGGGTTGGCGGTTGCAGCCCTGGCTCCATTGCTCCTGGTGGGTGGTGAGGAATCATGTGGGGATAATGCTTGCTGGTCGCATCCCACACTCCTGCCAGGCCACGCCCACGGAGCACGCCTGCCTCCAGAAGCCTCCCCCACCGTCCCGTGGCACCTGACGGGGGCCAACCTCAGAGCCTGGCCTTTGGGACAGTTAGCTAAGGTCCAAGCCAGAGCCCTCCACTCCTCACCCCACCACCCACGTCAGTCTGTGGATTCTGAGGCAGGGCAGATGGCGCTCAGACTGTGATGTTGTGGCCTGTCCTGGTGGCTCATCGTTGCCTTGCTCTCTCTCCATGTTCATGGTGAAGAAACTTCCAGATGGCTTCACAGCAGCCATGCCTCTCCTTCCACTGGCCAAGGAAAATCATGGATTTCCTCCCTCAAGGGTCCACGAGCTGCCCTCTGACCCTCATGCTCTGCCCCTCTGCTGTGGCCTGGCTGTGTGTCTGATCCCCGGGCCCTGAGTATCTCTGGATCTCTTTCTGGCTTGCGTTTATTTCACACCCAACCCCTGCTGCATCAATGAGATGCGCTTTCGCCTGGCCAGGCCTGCCTGTGGCCACGCACAAGCCTTGGCCAGGGAATGCCCACTGAGGCCTCTGCCCAGCTAAGCCCAGTGTGGAGACGTCGGCAGAGGTGACATCCAAGTCAACCCCCGTGGGAGCACACTGCAGTGCAGCCCCGGAGCCCCAGGCAGGAGGGGACAGATCTGTTTTGCCCGGAAGTCATGGGTCGCCCCGTTCCAAGTGCTCCCTCTTTTCTACTTGGCCGCCGTTCGCATTTTCGACCTGATTCATGACAGGGTGGCGTCTGTGCCAACAAGAGATCTGCGTCTTCGGGTGAAGGAGCTTTTAGGAATAAATCCAAACAAAACTTTAAAAAAGTCACACTTAATCACACGTGCTCCCTGGATCTGGACCCAGCCCAAGGATTGATTTGCAGCCCTTTCGTGTAACTTGGAATCTGCCGGATTATCCTTTGTATTTATGTGGCTCATAAGTCTCCCTGGCCCGGGGAGGTGTCTCCATAAATACTGCGTGTGGGGCACCCAGGGTGCGGGTGGGCTGCCGGCGGCGGTGTTCATATTTCAGCCGCAGCTGGGCGGAGGGAGATGGATTTGGGTCTGAGATGCCGGGGAGGTGCTGCCCGCTCACTCAGGCCCTCGGTGGCATGCAGGAGCCACGTTTGCTCTTCTTCTTCCCATCCTCGGTGCCCTGCCACCTGTCTTGCTCATCCAATGGCTGTGTCCTTGCTCTGCCTCCGACGGGGATCCAAAGAGCATCTCTGGGCATTCGTGGCACAGCACTCCTCCATAGACCTAACTGCTTCCACTGGACAGCTGAAGACTAAGATTTAGAATCAAGTCAAGTGCCTGAGGCCACTCAGCCCAAGCAGGGGTGGGGTTTGAAACTCAGACTCTGTGACCACCCCCCTAAACCTCATGCCATGCCTTAAAACCAAGCAGTAGCCCTCCGGGGCCCGCAGGGGAGCCAGCCCCACGGCCGATGCCTGCCAGCTCTCTGGGGCCCACCCTGAGATGCAGAGGCTGGGGTTGGCTGGATTTGGGAATGTTTCAAACACAGTCTAGGGGGCATGGAACACTCCAGTCTGTCCCTGTCCTGGTTAGAGCAATGGCTTCTTGAGAATCGACCTTCTCAAGAGGCAGAGGGACTTCTGGGAAGGAGCTGAACTTATTTAAGGCATTGAGGATGAATTCTGGGACAGGAGCTGGTCAAGTGCAGCTGTCAGGGGCCACAAAGGGCGGGGAGTTCGGGGCGGCGGGGGCTGCGAATCACGGAGAGACTCTGCAGTGACAGGGAAGGGGGGCGTGCGGTCAGCAGGACTGTCATTATAAATAGATTGAGGAGCGGCACCAGGGACAGGGCACGAATAAATTCTTTATAAAAGATGTTACTTAAGAGAGGAAAAATTAAGCCGCCGAGCAGGCCTCTGCTCAGCTCGCCGAGTCAGCCTTTTATAGTAAATTCCAGTTAACGGCACTCGAGCGAGAGCGAGTTCGGTAATGAGGCTAGATTTCTGCTCTCCAAGCAGGGAGAAGCCTGGAGGGGTGAGGCCGGGGCCAGGCAGGCCAAGGACCAGCTGGGCATCAGACAAATGGCCACGTCGCCCAACACGGCAGCAGGTGAAAGTGTGTTCCAGGGCTAATTGTGGGGAAAAAATTATACATCATGTAATTTCCAAAGAGAACGTCTTCTTTTGTGTGTCCAGAATATTCAGTTAATCAGGACAATCCTGGCTCAGTTATTTTAAGGGGGAAAATATGCTTGTTTTGGAGGAAGCATCTGTACGACTTTTCTTTTGCAAACAGTTTCAGTGGAATAAAATTTAGGCAAAATATTTTCTCTTTTGGAGAAAGGACGCCATGAATCCAAGATGACCAAGAGGTACCCACAGCTGCTATGTCCCCGGCTACCTCCAGACCTATGTCTACCATCTTTGCACACACTGAGCATGCATGAAGTTACCTATTGACACACAGACATACAGATGCATGGACAGAAAGACAGATGAATGGGTAGACTGAGAGGCAGATAGCAGGTATAAAGGCACCATTGCATAGGTAATGGATAGATAGGGACAGATGTGTAACTGTGCAGATGGATGGATGGGCTTCTGGACGTGGAGTTAGCTATTGATATGTACCTGTATAGCTGTGTGGATAGATGCAGGGAGAAAGAATATTCATGTGTTTCGATTGCAGTATATTCTAGTGATTTTATTTCTGTTAGTGTTGATTGCTGTTAACCCCTTACTGTGTAAGACCACATATGGGCTCACTAACCTCCGAGGTCCTAGGCATCTGTGCTCTGTGGTCAGGGGCTGCACATGCTCTGAGCTCTGCTCGTGGTCAGGGGGCACTGACCACACTTGCTCTGAGCTCTGCTCGTGGATGGGCAGAAAGGATGTCTCTTTGTTATACTACATCCGAAACCAACCAACCAGGATGTAAATGGTTCTTCTCTCAATGGTGACTCAGTGAATAAACCAAGGAGTCAATCCACCCAGGAGACAGCAAGTCTTCAGCCTGCCTTTCGCTGCTCCTCCGGTGGTTTCACTCACCCATCTGCAAGCCCTGATGCTTAGTACATTCGGATTTGGGGATCTATCATCTCTCTTTTTGTACCTATCCTGATAGCAGTGGGTCTGTCTGTCTGACTGTCTATCTATCTATCTATGTCTGCACACTTATCTTTCTAGTGTCTGTCATTTATCAATCAATCTATCTACCATCCATCTACCATCTACCTTTCTGTCATCGATTTACCCATTTATCTTCTATCTACCTACCATCTATCTACCGTCTGTCATCTATGTATGTATATATGAATGTATGTGTCTATTTGTCCATCCACCTGCCCATCTATCATCCTCCTTCCTCTATCCATCCATCATCCATCCATCTAGCCACCCATTTTCCCCTCTATCTGTGCATCTGTATCTTCATCCATCCAGTCATCCTTCCTCCATGTACCTACATCTCTGTACTATTATATTTACCTATGCATCATCTAGATGACCATATTGAGCACATGTTATCTATCTCACCGAATACTACCTGCGACTTTTCACGGTGTAGGGAAAAAGCCCGGCCATGCTGACCCCCTAAGATGCAGAGGGCACTGTTGTGCCCAGGAAGCGCCCTGCAGAGCGGCCCTGAGCATGGCAGCGTGGGTGGAGCCAAGGCCAGGTCCTTGCTGTGTCTTCCCGGCCCTAGCATCTCTTCATGGTGCTCCTTCAGAGGTGGTGAAGACCCAGTCCTGCCAAGACACCCCAAGACCTCTGCCAACCAGGAAGACAAGGTGCCCGTGCCACCCTGGGCCTTTGCAGGCCTTGAGCGGGTGAGCAGACAGGCAGGGGGCATTGAACTTGACACTGTGGCCTCTTTGAAGTCAGCGGCAGGGTGGCTGGGAACAAACCTGCTGCCTGTGGCCTGCCCTAGCCCCACCTGCCAGGGTCCACCGTGGTACCTGCCTGCCCCCAGTGGTAGCTAAGCCAGGCTATTGAAGATGGTGTCCTCAATCTGGAGATTCCGCACAGCCTCCCAGGCTTCAGGAGGCCCCGAAGTCACCCATTGGCACAGTCCATCTCTTCTTCTCGCCATGGCTCCTGCTCCCCGGGGTAACCTCTGCCTGGACGCATGGGGTTTCAGGTCCCAGGCCTGAGCTTGGGTCCCTGTCCAGCTGTGTGGCTTGGCCAGTGTCTATGCTTGGGCGAGCGTGTGTTCTCACGCACGCCTTCGAGGCTGCGGGATGAGATGCAGATGGCCTTGCCTCGGACTTCCTCCCTAGCCCCTGTCCCCCACTGCACCGCCCCTCCACGGACTCTAACACCAGGACCCCGGCATGGTGGTGTGGGGGACGCGGAGAGCCGGGTGGGGTCCCTGTGGCATTGCGATGTCAGCCCTCACCTCAACAGCGGGGCCAGGGACGCTTTGTTCCTGCACAGGCTCTATTAGAAGCGGATCGTTTAAGGCTTTCATGCTAACCAGCCTCATTTAGATCTCATAACTGTTCCTGCTAATATTCTAACAGGACTGGAAATCACAAACCTAAAGCGAATACACACAAGCCTCTTGGGAATTTTTACTAGTTAAACCCATGCACAGGTGCAAATAAACCTACGTCCGTGAACACATGTCTGCATATGCCTGGACCCACGTGCTGGCACCTGTACATGTGTGTGCACACATGAGTGCATGCCTACGTGAATGCAGACATTGCATACCAAGGTGCCTGTCTACACATTCACACCTGCACAAGCATGTTCACTCCCCCCCACAGACATGCACACTGCACACATGCATCTTACATGTGTGCATTTGGCTCATGCCTGTAAATGGCGTGTGCTCCTAGAACAGAGGGAATTAAGGGTCTGGCTGGAGTCTTGGTGCTGACTACATGTCACGGCTAGAAATTCGGGACCAAGACACAGAAAGGTGTTCTGGTGCCGGGGTGTAGCCTGGCTGAGCAGGCCACGGGCAGCCTGACCCTGGGGCTGGGGGTGGGCGGGGCCTGCGGTGGAGCAGAAGGCCGAAAGGAGGATTGGGTCTAGAGACTCAGCTTCCTGGGCTCCCCTGGGTGGCTCCCCTGGGTTTCCACAGATGGGGCCACAGCTCATAGAAATGGGCAGGATGGGGGCTCCCTTGAGATCTTCGGGTCCCCAAGTGCTTGGCTGTCCACCAGCGTGGCAAGAGCCTCTCCTCCCCAGGATGAGTGCGTCTCCCCGTGGACGTGGGCCACTGAGCCTGAGCCTGGGGGGAGGAGGCAGCGCCTGGTCCGTGGTCCAGCTGGCCCCGGCTGACAGCCAGGTGTCCCGTGCCAAGCACACACTTGGTGCCACAGGCACAGCATTAAAAATTATGGCAACTTAGGAGCTGACAAGTCGTCATGTCCATCTGCAGGTAGCAAAGGTCCACTTGCTATGTGGTGGAAAAGTCTGTAAGACTCCACCTCTAAAAACAACCAGCAAAAAGCTGGACTGGAGGTATGGCTGAAGTGGTAGAGTGGCTGCCAGGAGTAAATGAGCTGGACAAATGCTGAGTTTGCTGAGTTCAAGCTGTATTACTGGCAAGAAAGAAGGGAAGAAGGATGGAAGGAAGGAGAGAAGAAGGAAGGAAGGAGAGGAGAAGGAAGGAAGAAGAGAAAGAAAGAGCAGGAGAGAAGGAAAAAATGAATGAAGGAAGGAAGGAGAAAGGGAAGGAAGGAGGGTAGGTAGGTAGGTCTCATTCCATTGCTGTAAGCAGGTGTCTCCTCACTGGAGGGAATGTTCTAGATTTTGATAGATAGGGAAGTTCTTTTTTTCTTTTTCTTTTTGGGTCCGGTCATGGGGCCTGAACTCTGGGCCTGGGCGCTGTCCCTCAGCTCTTCAGCTCAAGGCTAGTGCTCTACCACTTGAGCCACAGCGCCACTTCCGGCTTTTTTCTTTTTGCTTATGTGGTGCTGAGGAATCGAACCCAAGGCCTCAGGCATGCAAGGCAAGCGCTCTACCACTGAGCCACCTTCCCAGCCCAGGGAAGTTCTTTACTACCAAAGTGGCCCAGATTTGCCTGTGACAGGCCTGCTCCGATGTCCCTGAGACCCATCACGGGAACCAGAAGGACCAAACACCACCAGGGTGCAACAGCGCCCAGAGCACGACTCCATTTTCAAAGAGATAAAACGTCGCCACTCTCTAATGACCGTGATTTCCACACCACCCAACCACGAGGGTGGGTTTTATACAAACTCCTTTGTTCAGATTTGCAATCGTTTGGAATCTTGCTTTAATTGAAGTTGCTGAGATTTGACTTGATTGAAAGGTATTGATGGTGGGGGCGGGGGGGGGGGAGGGGGGAGGAATCAGATGGCTAAAACTGCTGCTAGTTATCAATAGTGCCCGGCTTGGATCACTGCTGAGTCACATCTGGGACTGGTCAATAAGTAGTTATTACAGTTAGAGTGCAGATCTATTTCCCCCTCGCACCCTGTGGCAGATTAATACCATTAAAAGTGGCAGATAGGCATTCCCCCCCCCCCCCCACGTGCGCGTGGCTTGGACCATCAAAGAAAATCTTCCAGTCCTTATGGACTATCAGGTTTGGGGAAGCAGAACCAGGCTTCTGTCTGGGTTAAGAGCTGGGTTTCTGCTCTGTGGGACAAATGGACCCTTTGAGTGACCACTGTGGCCCCAGCTACCGAGGGTCTGGACAGGGCCAGGGGCAGACCCGACTGCTGGCAGGTGGCTTCTCCCAGCAATGTATGGTGCACTGATGGGAGCCACCGTTTTCATGACCAGCCGTGGACTGCTCGCTAGAGGTGCTGTAGTATTTGTTTTCTCTCTGTCGCTCTTTCTTCCTTCCTTCCTTCTTCCCTCCCTCACCCTCCCTCCTTCCATCCTTCTTTCCTTCCTTCCTTCCTTCCTTCCTTCCTTCCTTCCTTCCTTCCTTCCTTCCTTCCTTCCTTCCTTCCCTTCCCTTCCTTCCTTCCTTCCTTCCTTGCTTCCTTCCTCCCTCCCTCCCTCCCTCCCTCTCACTCTCTTCCTCCCCATCCCTCCCTTCCTTCCTTTCTTCCTCCCTCCCTCCCTCCCTTTATTTCTTCCTTCCTCCCTCTCTCTCTTCCTTCCTTCCTTTTCTTCTTTCTTTCTTTTTCTTTCTTTCTTTCTTCCTTCCTTCCTTCCTTTCTTTCTCTCTGTCTGTCTCTATCTCTGTCTCTCTGTCTCTGTCTCTCCCTGTCTCTGTCTCTGTCTCCGTCTCTGTCTCTCCCTTCCTCTCTTCCTTTTGCTAGCAATATGGCTTGATCTCAGGGCCCTACACTTGCTCAGCTTGCTAACTCATGGCTGCCACTCTACCACTTGAACCATGCCTCCAGTCCAGCTTTTTGCTAGTTATTCTTTAGAGGTAGAGTCTCATAGACTTTTCTCCCTGGGCTGGCTTTGAACTACAGTCCTCCTGAGATCTCAGCCTCCTGAGTAGCTAGGATTATAGACATGAGCCATTTGCTTTCAGTATTTACTTTTGTTATTTCACATAAGAACAGGTGTAGCAGCAGGAAGCAGGAAGAACAGAGGAAGAGCTTGTTCAGAGGGGAGGATGAGGGCGTTCCCCAGACCGGACTACCCAGTAGGCTGTGATGCCAGAGGCCTGGGTAGCTGAGAGGTGAAGAGAAAGGAGGGCGGTACCACTGCCATGGCTCCTGCCTCCCAGCCGGACAGGCCCCTTGGCCCCAGTGGTCCCAGGGGGAGCTGTCCTCCAATAGCAGGGTTTGCAGAGTACATTTGAATCTGCATTGGTGTCCTCCTGGGACTCAGGCTGATGCTGTACAGCTCTTGATATGGCCGGTCCTGTTGGCACAGACCCCTGCCTGTCCCAGAGTTCCTCAGGAGCTCCTGTCCCCAGCCAGGTCTCCCTGGGCTAAACATACCGACGCAGGGACCTTGTTTGGCAGGGGAAGTAGAGGCGAAAGTCCTGGGCAGTGTTTGCAGGAAGACGCAGTGACGGAAGCCCTGGAGGGCGGGTCAGTGGAGGATGAATCTCTGTGTTGCTCAAGGTCTGGGCTTCGAAGCGCCCCCAGCAGTCTGGGAGCAGGAGGGGCAGGAGGGGCTGCCATGCTCCGGAGGTCAGCCTTCCTGCCGCCCGCTGCCTGCCTGCCCCCTCCTTAAGCACTCCATCTGCACCAAGTGCCCTGGGCTGGCTGAAGGGCGGGTGCCACGAGCGCGTGAAGGATCTGCACTGAACTGTTTGCAATGCATAGAAATTGGCGGGGCTTGTTTTTGAGCCTTGTTCTTTTATTCATAAGCCTGCCTTAGAGAGGCTTGTAAATGACATTACCAATTTTGCATTAAGCAGGCCTGGCAAGGCTGGCCGAGTTTTTTTGCATTTGAGACTTCATTTGGGAAAACCAGATTGGCTCGTGGGCCAATTGCTTTATTAGGTACCTCGAGGATGTGCCAGTCTCTAGGCTTTTTAATCTGAAAGTCGTTAAGGGGTTCTGTGCCGAGTGGGAGCTGATGGCTGGATCAGCCCACATCCGTGTCCTTGGCTGCTGTGGGAGAGCGCAGCGGGCATGTCTGCATTTCCCTGCAGGATGGGCGGATGCTCACCCATCCCTCTGCCTGTGGGCCTGAGCTGTCTGCCCCGTGCCCAGATGGTGCAGTGCCCGCTCTGGGAATAGAGCATCCCAGACTGCTCTAAGGGCGAAGGCACCCTTCCTGCTTTCTCCCCTCACTGGTCCCATTTTAGAAGGAGTTTTCAAAACTTGGGCCCCTTGGTGGAAAGCAGGAAAGGGAACTACAGGAGGAAGTCATTCCCATGACCCGCTGTGAGGCAGGTGGGGGCGTGTCCTGGGTGTCTGGCTCAGAGGGAGATGCGGCAGGGAGCTTGTTAGGTGGTCAGAGTGAATCATGTGTTTGTTAAATGCATGAATGAATGAGGGACTTCATAAGGACTCTTGGATCTGCAAGTCAGTAACATTGACTAAAAGGAGTATACGAACTATTTTCTTTTTTTTTTCTGGAAAGTTTTCAAAACCAATGTGACACTCAGTGTGTCCACAGCTTTCTCCTTCTGGTACCTTCTGCAGGGTGTCCATGGGTAGTATTTTGGGGAAGCCAGCACAGGAGTAAGTTTGGGAGATGTTAGAATGAGCACCGTGTGATTACTGCGAGCCTTCTCAGAGACTTTCCCTAGAATGCTCAATTCAGGAGCGAGGCACGGCGATGAGTGTATTCTACTCTTGTGTGAGTAACAAGCTGTTTTGTAAATTTTCTTTCAAGTCAAGAAACTCTGGAAATGTGTGTCTGGTTTTGCTCTGTTGAATGTGGTGGCTAGTACCCAGCAACCCATGGCTTCCTACATTTCAATGTCATTCAAGCACAGGCAAATGTAAAATTCATGGTTCAGTCCCAACAGCTCCATTTCAGGTAGCCAAAAGCGGGCAGGAGTGGACAATGCAGAAGAAAAATGTTTTCCATTTTCTAGAACATTCTATTGACTGGACTTTGAGAGGACCCCAGCAGCCCAGAGCAGTTGCTCTGTAAGCCACCCTGAGCTACTCGGGGTGTCACCTCCATGAATAGCAGGGGGATACAAATAGCTGACGTTTACTGAGCACTTACCTCCTGGCAACTCTTCCAGGACGTTGAGCCCTGTGTGTTGTTTGTTCTTCAGGAAGTTGTATTCTTAGCACCCAGGCTCCTGGGCAGAGGTTACAGAGCAGAGCGGCGAGGCCTGGGGTCACTGAGATGGATGCATGTGCCTAGAGGTCATCAGGGTCAAGGCCGGCAGCCTGAGCCAGCTGGTAACTCAGCCTAGAGATGTCTATGCCATCAGCCCTGGGGGCAGAGGGGGGTCCCCACTTCCCTCCACAGCCTTAGCTCAGGGTGTCCTAGGGTATCTCCAACTTTGGAGGATGAAGATGCCTCTCCTTTGATGATCAGCAGCTGTGATCCTGGACCAAGATGGCTCCCAAGGGAGGGTCTGCATTGCCATGGTCCTGAATGAACTGTCTGCCCTGGATGGCTGGAGGGGCACCGTCTGCCACCAGTCATGGTGACAGGGTGGAGGAGGAGGCCTGGGTCCCATCCCCTCTCTGCCTGAGCCATGTCATTGGAAGAGGATGGGCAGGACACCCTCCTGAGTATGCGTGTGGAGCTGGGGGGGTGGGCCATGAGCTCTCTCCTGCAGATCACAGAGGTGCAACGGTTCCAGGCCTGATAGGGTTTAAAAACAGCTTGAAAGGCAGAATACAAGACGCCACAGGCAGTTGCACTGAACGCGCTGCCTGGGGCCCAAATGGATGTGGGAGATGAGGCGTTTGGGCCTGTAGAAACATGCTTGTCTGGGCTGGGGTCCTGTCAGGAAGCTTTAGAAATGGAAACACAGTGTGGGCTGGGGGCTGCTAGGCCTGTGGCACTGAGCTGTGGCTTTGTTTGCTATCTCATTGTACAGGGATGGTGAGGGGCACCCCTGCCCCAGGGCGAGCAAGTGAGATTTCACATGGCTCTGTGTAAGAGAGAGCTCTGAAGCAGTTGTGTGGTTGTCCCCCAACCTCCTTTCCTTGCTTTCACTCTATCCTGTGACCCAAATCAAGACTGGTGATGGCAGAAAACCACCCAGATGTCCAGGCAGGTCCTGCTGAGAGCAAGCTTGGATCTCTGCAGGACCGGTGTGCTCCCCGTCAGCTTTGCCCTGGCCAGCACACTGGCATCTGCCCACTGGCTCCTCATGCCTGGTTTAATGCTGGCCTTTGTGTCTCCAAGTTATGACCTTTGAACCCTTATTTTGCATGGCAAAGCTTTCAGGCATGCCCACATACAGCAAGTGCATGTGATGATGGTTGGCCATTCCTGGCGGCTCTCTTTGCACTGTTAGACTGGCTATGCACAAGGGCTCATAGCTCCACAGTACATGGGAGTCCACAGGGCTCAAAGCTGGCCTGAGGCCAGAGGTCTGTGTAGACCGCACAGTGGGTGCTAGCATCCTTGGGAGGCTATGCCATCTGCTTGGATCAGACCCTGATTCCAAGCTGAGAGGCTAAGAATCTTGAAAATAACAGATGACCTACGAACCCTTCATCATCCATTGTAGTTCTTGTCATCTCCCATTGGGTTTGTGTCAAAAGCCACTCCGGAAAACTTGCATATATGTTTGGAGTGAGGATAGGAATGGATGAGTGGATTAATCATAGTAGGTGGATGATAGATGAATGGTAGATGGAAGGAATATGGAGGGTGGATGGAAGGTGGGTGGAGGGTGGATAGAAGGTGGATGGAAGGTGGATTGAGGGTGAATTGATGGAAGATGGATGGAATGTGGATGGAGAGTGGATGGATGTAAGGGGTTGGAGGGTACATGGAGGGTGGATGGAAAGTGGATGGATGGTGGATTGATGGAAAGGGGATGGAGATGGATGGATGGAGGTGGATGGATGGAGGTGGATGGATGGAAGGTGGATAGAGGTGATGGAAGGTGGATGATGGAAGGTGAATGGATGGAAGGTAGATGGAAGGTGGATGGAAGGTGGATGGAGGATGGATGGAGGGTGGATGGAAGGTGGATGGAAGGTGGATGGATGGAGAAAGGATGGAGGTGAATGGAAGGAGGATTGAAGGTGGATTAAAGGTGGATGGAAGGTAGGTGGAGAAGGGATGGATTGAAGATGGATGGAAGGTGGGTGGAAGGTGGATGGAAGGTGGATGGAGGGTGGATGGAAGTGGATAGAGGGTGGATGGAAGGTGGATGGATGGTAGGTTTCTGTAGATGGATGGAAGGTGGATGAAAGGTAGTTGGAAGGTGGATGGAAGATGGATGGATGGAAGGAGGGTGGAGGTGCACGGAAGGGTGATTGAAGGTGGATAAAAGGTGGATGCAAGGTGGATGGAACATGGATGGAAGGTGGATGGAAGGCGTATGGAGGGTGGATGGATGGAAAGTATATGGAAGATGGAAGGAAGGTGGGTGGCAGGTGGATAGATGGAAGGAGAGTGGAAGGTGGATGGAAGATGGATGGAAGGTGGAAGGAGGGTGGATGTAAGGTAAATGGATGGAAGGAGGATGGCCTGTGGATGGGAATGTGAGTGGAGGGTGGATGGAAGGAAGGTGAATGGAAGGGGGATGGAAGGGGGATGGCAAATGGATGGAAGGTCAATGGAGCATGGATGGATGTAAGGTGGATTGGGGTGGACGGAAGGTGAATGGAAGTGGATGGAGGGTGGATGGATGGAAGGTGGGTGGATGATGGATGCAGGGTGGTTGGAGGGTGGATGGATGGAAGGATCTTGCAATGTGGATGGGAAGGTGGATGGAGAGTGGATGGATGGAAGGTGGATGAAGAGTGGATGGATGGAAGGTGGATGGAGGTGGATGGAGTGTGGATGGATGGAGGTGGATGGAAGGTGGATGGAAGGTGGATTGAAGGTGGATGGAGGGTGGAATCATGGAAGTTGGCTATAAGGTGGCTGGAGGATGGATGGATGGAAGGTGAATGGAAGGTGGATGGAGGATGGATAGAGGTGGATGGAAGGTGGATGGATGGAAGGTGGATGAAGGTGGAAGGAAGGTAGAAGGAAGGTAGATGGAAGGTGGCTAGAAGGTAGATGGAAGGTAGATGGAAAGTGTGTGGAATTTGGATAGAAGGTGGATGGCGGGTGGATTGAGTTGATTGGAGTTTGGATGGAAGATGGATGGAAGGTGGATAGATGGAATGTGGATGTAGGGTAGATGGAGAGGGATGGCAGGTAGATGGAAGGTGGATGAAAGGTGCATGGAAGGTGGATGGTAGGTGGATGGTGGGTGGATTCAGGTGGATGGAGGGTGGATGGAAGGTGGATGGAAGGGGGATGGAACATGGATGGATGGAGGTGGATGGAAGTTGGAGGGAAGGAGGATATGAGGTGGTTGGGTGGTAGATGGAAGGTGGATGGAAGGTTGATTGGAGGTGCTTGGAAGGTGGCGGGAGGGTGGATGTAAGGTGGCTGGAAGTTGGCTGGAAATTGAATTGAAGGTGGAGGGAGGGTGGATGGATGGAAGGGGTGTGGAGGGAAAATGGAAGGTGGATGGCAGGTGGATGGCAGGTGGATGGGAAGTTGATGGAAGGTAGATGGAGGGTGGATGGAAGGTTGATGAATGTAAGGTGGGTGGAGGCAGGTGAAAGTGGGATGGAAAGTGGATGGAAGGTGGTTGGAAAGTGGATGGATGGAAGGTGGCTAGAAGGTGGATGGAAGGTGGATGGAGAGTGAATGGATGGAAGGTGGGTGGAGGTTGAATGGATGGAAGCTGGATTGAGGTGGATGTTAGGTGGATAGAAGGTGGATAGCTGGTGGGTGGGAGGTTGATGGAAGGAAGATGGAGAGTGGATGAATGGTGGATGGAGGTGGCTGGAGGGTGGATGAAAGATGGATGGAAAATGGATGGTGGGATGGATGGAGGTGGATGGAATGTGGATGGAAGGTGGACTGATGTTGGATGGAATGTGGATGGCTCATAGTTGGATAGAAGGTAGATGGAAAGTGGATGGAGGGTAGATGGAGGGTGGATGGATGTAAGGTGGATGTAGGTGGATGGAATGTGGATGGAGTTTGGATGGATTGAGATGGATGCAAGGTGAATGGAAGGTAGAAGGAAAGTGATTGGATGGAAGGTGGATGGAGGTTGGATGGATGGAAGGTGGATTGAGGTGGATGGAAGGTGGACAGATGGTGGATGGGAAGTTGATGGAAGGTAGATCGAGGGTGGATGAATGGTGGATGGAGGTGGATGGAGGGTGGATGGAAGATGGATGGTAGGGGGATGGATGGTGTATGGATGGTGAATGGAAGGTAGATTAATGGTGGATGGAATGTGGATGGCTCATGGTTGGATGGAAGGTGGATGGCAGGTAGTTGGAAAGTGGATGGAGGGTGGATGGATGGAAGATGGATGGAGGTGAATGGAAGATGGATGAAGGGTGGATGGAAGGTGGGTGGAAGTGGATGGAAAGTTTATAGATATAAGGTACATGAAGGAGAATGGAGCCTTCATGGAATGTTCATGTATGGTTGATGGAGGTGGATGGAGGTGGATGGAAGATGGATGGATGGAAAGGTGGATGGAATGTAAATGGAGGGTGGATCAAAGAAAGTGGATGGAAGGTGGATGGAGGATGGATGGATGGACGATGGATGGAAGTGGATGGAAGGTGGTTGCAAGGTGGATGGAGTGTGGATGAATGGAAAGTGGATGGATGAAGGTGGATGGAACATGGATGGACAGAGGATGGATGGAGGTGGATGGAAGATGGATGGAAGATGGATGGAAGATGGATGGAAGATGGATGAAAGGTGGATTGGGGTGGATGGATGTGGATGGAAGGTGGATGGATGGAGGGTGGATGGAAGGTGGATGGGAGGTTGATGGAAGGTAGATGGAGAGTGCATGAATGGTGGATGGAGTTGGATGAAGGGTGGATGGAAGGTGGATGGCAGATGGATGGTAGGGGGATGAATGGAGGTAGATGGAAGGTTTATGGAAGGTGGATGGATGGTGGATGGAATGTGGTTGGCTCATGGGTGGATGGAAGGTGGATGGAGGGTAGGTGATGGTGGATGGAAGGTGAATGGAGGGTGGATGGATGGAAGGTGGATGGAAGGTTGATGGAAGGTGGTTACAAGGTGGATGGAGGGGGATGGAAGGTGGATGGATGGTTGAAAGATTTTGGATGGAAGATGGATGGAGGGTGGGTGGAAGTTGAATGGAAGGTGGATGGAAAGTGGATGGAAGGTGGATCATATGTAGATGGAGGGTGAATGGAAGGTAGATGGAGGGTGGATGGATGGAAGGTACAGGGAAGGGTGATGGAAGGTGGATGATGTAAGGTGGATGTAAGGTGGATGGCAGGTGGAAGGAAATTTGATGGAAAGTGGAAGGATGGTGGATGATGGGTGGATTGATGGAAGGTGGATGGAGGGTGATTGAATGGAAGATGGATGATGGTGGTTGGAAGGTGGATGGGAGGTGGATGGAAGCTATATGGAAGGTGGATGGACATGGATGGAAGGTGGAGGAATGGTGGATAGAAGTTAGATGAAGGTGGATGGGGTGGATGGAAGTAGTTGGACGGTGGATGGATGGAAGGTGGATGGAAAGTTGATTAAAACTGGATGAAAGGTGGATGGAAGTTGGATAGATGGAAAGTGGATGGAAGGTGGGTGGAAGGTGGATATAAGGTAGATAGAATATGGATGGAGATGGACGTGAGGTGGATGGAAGTTGGATGGATGGAAGGTGGATGGATGAAAGGTGGATGGAAGGTGGATGGAGTGTGGATGGAGGGTGGATGGATTGAAGGTGGATGGAAGGTGGATGGAGGGAGATGGAAGGTAGATGGAAGCTGGATGGACTGTGTTTAGATGGAAGGTAGATGGATGGTAGATGGAAGATAGATGGATGGTAGATGGAAGGTGGATGGAGGGTGGATGGATTGAAGGCGGATGGAGTGTGGATGGAACGTGGGTGGAGGGTGGACGGAACATGAATGGAGGTTGGATGGAGAGTGGATGGAGGGTAGATGGAGGGTGGATGGAATGTGGATGGAGGTTGGATGGAGGGAGATGGAAGGTGGATGGAAGCTGATGGACTGTGTTTAGATGGAAGGTAGATGGATGGTAGATGGAAGGTGGATGGAGGGTGGATGGATGGAAGGTGGATGGAGGGTGGATGGATTGAAGGCGGATGGAGGGTGGATGGAACGTGGGTGGAGGGTGGACGGAACGTGAATGGAGGTTGGATGGAGGCGGATGGAGTGTGGATGGAGTGTGGATGGAGGGTACATGATGGATGGTGGAATGCTGGATGGGATGGATAGCTGGATGGTGGGGTGGTTGGTGGGGTAGATGGATGGAAGGTGGCATGATGGATGAGGTTGCGTTGATGGATGTTGGGGTGAGTAGATGGATGGTGGAGGATGGGTGGAGTGTTGTGGAGCTGGGTGGAGTACGAATGCATTGCTCACACCTTGACTGGTCATCTTCTCTGTGAATGCTGCTGCTGCTCTGGGTGTAAGAGGATCCACTAGCAAACAGAAGACAGATCCGCGAAGGGGGAGAGGAGGGGCAGGTAGGCGTGAAGGCTCTGAGCAGGGGTGGGGCGGGGTGAGGAGGGCGGGGTAATGAGAAGCTCCGGGGATGGACAGCTGGGGCTGTGGAGGCCTTGTTTGTGAGCCGGGGTGGGCAGGGCTGGATGCACAGTAGGAAAGCCTGTCCTTGGGCTGGGGTTGGACAAAGCGGACCTGGCCAATGGGCCTCGTAGAACCAAGCTTGCTCCTGTAGCAGGGATGGGGTAGGGGTGGTCAGTGGTCACTGCAGGCGCAAGCCCAGCACAGAGACCCAGAGCCTGTGGGGCCAGGCCAGAGAGCCACATAGCGTCCTCTCCCTCCTGGCTTCCTGGGAGTGGGGGTGGGAGCTGAGAGGGTGGACGTTAGGGTCAGCGGGTAGTGTGTAGAGCAGAGGAGGCCTGTGATCTGCGCCCCAGGGGCATCTCCTGCTGACATCGCTTTGCGAGGTCAAAGTTCAAGCTCTAGCCAGGGCTGCTGTCTCCTTCCGGGTGCTAGATCAGCTCAGCTACTGGTTTTCTAGGGATCCTGGGTGAACTCCAGAGGGGCGGATTTGCTCCCTGGCATGCCAACAAGGTGGGCGCCCCGTGTCTGAGAGATTTTCTGGGTCTCTGAGCTGTCCAGGGCTGACACCCAGGGGCGGCTGCCGGGTGCCCTTTACGGTCAGGCCTGGGTACCCCGCCCACCTGCTCTGTGGCTAGCCATTGGCTGTGGGCAACTGAGTCTATTTTTCCTCGAAATCTGATGTTGGATACCGGCCTGGATTTATGGGATCGCCTTCCGCCTCGCCTAATGCGGAGGTAACCGAGACACCGGCTGGCTCCGCGGCTCTGTGCACTGACCCTGGTATTTTATTCTGCGCTAACCTTCAATTTCTGCACCTGACCTTTCACTGTGAAATATTTCAATATAAATAATGCAGTTTTGCAAACACATTGCCCTGATTACTCTGTAGGGCCCTGATTCTCCATGTGTGAAAGTCTCTGCAGTAAGTAGCAATTTGTTCTCCTTTCTGGTAATTGCTGTTTTAGAAATAGCTTCTTCAGACGTCTGCTGCAAATTGGCATCACCCTGACTCCCAGTGAGCTCGCCAGGAGCAGCTGCTGCATGCGCGGCTCCTTTGGCCCGGGCACTGGGGCATTGTCCCCCAGGCTGCTGGGGTTGGAGAGGGCCAGGCTCTGCCTGTCACTGGCCCACGAACCCTGAAGGTAACCTTGGGTATGTGTCCAGAAAAGAGGCAAAGGCACCTTGCCCCCCTCCCCGCTGGCTCCCTTCCATGGTGGCAGCTGTGACCCTGTCAGCTGCAGCTCCAGGAGCCCGCTGCCTGGTGCAGCCTGCCCGGCGCGATGCAGCTCAGTTGTTAATTCCTCATCAGTTTTCTTCTGTGAACCTTCTCGGCATCCTGGGTAGGTTACCAAAAACTAGACAGGGTTCAGAGGGGCCGAGGCTAGTTGTTTTCAAACACCCTCTTGTTTGCATCTGGATTCGGCTTGCTGGCCAGAATGCTCTGCAGCCACGCTGGGTCCTAACAAAGACATTCTTTCCATAAAACCAGCTACAGGGAGATACTGGTGTTGGTGGATGGCCCAGGAATGGCTGGAGTGAGGGGGTCCCCATTAGCCAGAAGGTTGAGCAAAGTGGTCATCTCCAAGAAGGAAGCCCCCTCTGGGCACCTACCTGCAGCAGCAATGCTTCCCAAGCTCAAGTCGCTGCATGCTGCTCCCCAGAGGTCTCCCCTAAATCCCTCCCCAGGTCTCCCCAGTGCCACTCAACCATGCAGCGCCAGAGACTTCCCTTTACCTCCTTCCCTAGTTCACTCATCTGGTCCCTCCTTCCTTCCCTCCTCACTTCCTCCTCCGGTACACACAGGGCACCAAGAGCTACAGATGCTAAAGTTTCTGAGACATGTGGTGTAAAATTGCAGACTCCATGTGCGTGTGCGCATGTGCGCGCGCGCACACACACACACACACACACACGCGCGCGCGCACACACACACACACACACACACACCAGACTGTCTCCGGATGGCTCACAATAGCTGTAATGTAAACTGTGTAGATAATTGCTGTTCTATATTATCCAGGGAACTGTGCTCAGAGTGACACACAGTTTTTCCTCCAATTACTTTCTGTCTGTGGTGACTTGAACCCATGGACACTCAGGGTGAACAGGGTACTCCTGCAGCCTGTCTGGCCTCTGACCCCAAGCCCAGCCTCCAGTGACCCAGCTCTGGGTAAGAGCAGCATGGACCATGGCACCTGCCCCTGGGCATCCATGAAGATTCAGAGCAGGCTAGGACACCGATGTCCCGGGGGTCAAGTGGCTTATGCACGGACCATGGCACCACACAGCTGGTCCGGGGCCGTGTCCAGCTCTGCACTGGGTCATGCTGGCTGCAGGGCCCTTGCCACTCCTGTGCTGGATGTGGACCTCACTGTGGCAAACACCTGCCCATCCTCCATTTCATGTGGAAGCACCTTCTCCTCCCAGCAGCACCCCCTGGATTCTCCTAGATGGCCACCACCTCCTTCTTAGGCTCCCAGGATGCCTTGTGTCCATTCTGGCCAGGCTGGAGGCCAGGCCAGTCCATGTCTGTGTGCATTGGACTGAATCCGCTGAGCACGTCCGCTACACAGATGCAGGTCCCAGTGTGTTGTAGGTGCTCAATAAACGTGCACAAAGAGAATGCAGGAGGCGTGAGTGTGCGCCCCGACACCTACCTCACAAGGAGCTGAAAGCTGCCTTCCCTGTGTGGCTGAGGCGGAGGTCTCCTTCTCTGTGGAGCGTTGGTGACTGGCATGGCCCCTCTGCTAGGAAGGACATAGGTTGAGGCCACTGGCCTCCCCCTCCCCCCACAGGGCTGCATCCAACCCAGCAGGAGGCTCTGGGTGGGAAGGGGCAGGCCGATGGGGATGCTTCCTCCCTCACGAGTCTGGGCTCTGCCCCACACCCAGCCATGGAAATAGAACATGCTGGTCCTTGGTGGCTGCTCTGGGCCATTTGGTGATTAATTTCTGTAGAAGGTTAAGATCCAACAGGAGGGAGAAAGCCAGTGACTAATCTATTAAGCTCCTGGGGTAACTTAATTTACATGTTTTTAATGATTACTTTCTACCTGAGCCTTTTAGAGACAAAGCAGCCCTGAACCACAGAGCTTTTCTCACCTAAATAAGGGCTGGGCTTGGGTGGATGTGGGCCTCTTGTTGGGCAGGAGTGCAGCACCAGCACTCGGTGAACTCCCCTCCTACCAGGCTCCTCCTCCGCTGACGTTTCCCTCGCCAGTTCTCCTGGGTGCAGGATGGGGCTTCTCCAGCCAGTACACACAGCCAGGGACAGGAAGCCCTGCACCTACATCTGGGATGTCTGAACACACCTACTCCTGCCCAACATACCTGCCCCTGCCCAACACACCTGCCCCTGCCCAACACACCTGCCCAACACACCTGCCCAACACACCTGCCCAACACACCTACACCTGCCCAACACACCTGCCCAACACACCTGCCCAACACACCTACACCTGCCCAACACACCTGCCCAACACACCTGCCCCTGCCCAACACACCTGCCCAACACACCTGCCCAACACACCTGCCCAACACACTTGTCCCTGCCCAACACACCTGCCCAACACACCTGCCCAACACACCTGCCCAACACACTTGTCCCTGCCCAACACACCTGCCCAACACACCTGCCCAACACACCTGCCCAACACACCTACACCTGCCCAACACACCTGCCCCTGCCCAATACACTTGTCCCTGCCCAACACACCTGCCCAACACACTTGCCCCTGCTCAACACACCTGCCCAACACACCTGCCCAACACACCTGCCCAACACACCTGCCCAACACACTTGTCCCTGCCCAACACACCTGCCCCTGCCCAACACACTTGCACCTGCCAAAAACACCTGCACTTGTCAAACACACCTGCACCTGCTCAACACACCTGCATATGCCCAATACACCTGTACCTGCTGAACATATCTGTACTGAACACACCTGCATCTGCTGAATGAACACACCTGCACCTGCTGAACACACCTGCACCTGCTGAACACACCTGCACCTGCTGAACACATCTGCACCTTTCAAACATACCTGTACCTGCCACTCCAACTCAGGCTATGCAATACAGCCCAGCTCTCCAGGCCCTGCATGCCAGATCTGCAGAAGCCCAGATGGGTTAGTGAGGGCCCAGGCTGGGCCATGGATGAGGGACGTAGGACAGCACCTAGTCAGCATCTGTGTCTCCTCTGACGTGGATGAGGGACCCAGGACAGCACCTAACCAAGCACCTGTGACTCCTCTGGCATGGACAGGGGCCTAGTGCAGACCTGACCTGCACCTTGACCCTCTGCAGATGGCTGGAGGCTGCATCCTGTCACCATGTCCTCCCCAAGGTCACCTCCCCTGTGAGGTCAGGATGTATCCTCCCTGCCGCACAGATGTGCTCTGAGCCCTCCAGGGGCCTCCAAGCCCAGATTCTCCGTGGTTGAAGTAGATCTTCCCGTCTTCCAGGACCCTGAGCAGCGGCAGCACAGGGCAGAGGGCAGAGGGCCGGCACCGACTCTGGTCCTGCGTGGCCACGTGGAAGTCCTGTGCGGTGGCCCCTGAGCACGCACTGGAGCGGCACTGGAGCCCCCTCATGACCCGGGACCACACCACACACAGCTCTGTGCTGTCCCTGAGGTCAGACTCCGGAGAGCGTGGCCGGGACCTCCTGAGCCGCCCTGATGGCAGCCGTCCGAGATAGGAGGACTCCTCTGCACTCCTGCCCTCACCCACAGCGTGGGGTCGCCCCTGCCTGGCCTTGCTCCCCTCTGCCTGAGCTGTGCTCAGAATGGCACCCAGGAGCCCACGCAGGTGGCAGCGCCTGGGGACGGCTTTGCGGGGCATCCCACGCCTGCCCCTCCCCCGCATCTCTGTGTTTTGTGGGTGCATCCCACGCCTGCCCCTCCCCCGCATCTCTGTGTTTTGTGGGTGCATCCCACGCCTGCCCCTCCCCCGCATCTCTGTGTTTTGTGGGTGCATCCCACACCTGCCCCCTACATCCACAACTGTCCCCTGTCACCGTGTTTGTCACAGGACGAGGCACCTCTAGTTTCCTCTGTCTACTCCATTATGGATTAAACCATCGATGATCCCTCCCTCCCCTTGCTCTGATGACAGGCTGCATGCTTAGGGGGACACAGTAGGGGCCTTCCCTCTAGTTGGGGTGACCTCAGAATCTGGGGGTGCCTGTGTGAGGTCAGTGTGGAGGGAGAGAGCGAGGGAGAGGGTGGGGGCTTTAGGGGTGCAGACCTTGGAGCTAGGAGTCTGAGGAGGGGCAAAGGTCTGCAGTCAGGGACCAGGAGGTTGGAGGCCCGAGGCTGGTGGTGCGGGGCTGGGGTGCCCAGGGGAGCCTGTGGGGCTGCGGGGCTCAGGGAGCTGCGGAAGGACGAGGTTCCGAGGTTCAGAAAGGAAGCAGCACAGGCATGGATGGCGACAGGATCATGGCAGGGCATTCAAGGGTGCTGGGGGCCTGCAGGGCTCCCCGTGGGGAGGGTGGGGCTGTGGGGGGTGCTGTGTCCACAGCTGCTGGCCAGCAGAGCTGCCCATCTGGGCCCATGGCTCTGTCACCTGCTTGCCCCTTGGTTTAACTGTCATCTTCTGTGTTAGTGTTTCGTAATGATTAAATTGTTGTCTCACATTTTGAATTAAATACTCTCCAAGCAGATTGAAAGCAGTGCTTAGACTCTCATGGAGGTGGGGAGGGGGGCAGGAGTGGAGGGGGTCCTCTTCTTCCCCTCCTTCATGAGAGGGTTCGCCAGGCCAAGCCGCCCTCCGCGAGGCCTGTGCTGGGCCCGGGTGGGGGACGGTGCTTAGCGCCCTCCGACCCGGCCCCTCCCAGCAGGGCGCCCCTCCTGCCCCCGGAGCAGTGGCACACCCTCTGGGTCTCTCTGGGCTCTGGTTAGGTGCCATGGCCGTCGGGCCAGCCAGGAGCAGGCACACCTGTCCATTCTTGGAGCCTGAGCATCAGTCATCAGAGGAATTTAATTAGGGCCTTTTAATCATTTATTCCAGAATGGATGGATGTTTGCTGCTAAAATCTAAACACTTTGCGCTCTTTATAAATGACTCAGCCCTAATTTGGAAGACAGGCAGGCTTTGATAGGAATCAGCCCGGGGACAAATGGCTTATTTACTTGGAACCTGGACACAGCCAGCAAGTCCTTGCAGGCAGCTTGCGGGGCTGCAGCCTGGCCAGGAGTTCTGTGGTCAATGGAGACAGTGAAGGTCAAGCCACACCCACAGGGGGCTGGGGCTGACTGAGAGGACCACAGGCACATGCTCAGGTCAAGGCGTGGGGCTGGCCTGGGAGCCACACTGGCCTGTCTGGAGGCCAACCAGGAATAGCTCAGCCATGTTGTGCCTAGTGAACGAGACAGGCTGGTACCTATCTTAGTGAAAAGTACAGAGAGGGGTAAAGGCAGCACAGGAATTGGCACAGAAATAGCGCTGTCTGTGGTGTGGGTAGCCAGGTTCTCAGGTCTGGTCTGGACCCTGTAGGATCATCAGAACAGATTCTATCCCAGAATGAGAGCCAGTGGCCAGGACTTGGTGGGACCCACTTTTTCCCTAAAGATGCCAGGAGTCCGTGGGACCCTTATAAAGAGTAATTACTATGCACCGGGTTTACTTGTAGATTTATCAGCACATTCTAATTATTGGGACATGATAAATAAAACAAGACTCTAAACATTCACCCAGGGGGACCAAAGGGGATATTCTTAGGAGAGGATCACAAGGGCTTAATAACTATGTGCATATGATCATAAAAAATGATGCTCATCGAAATGAACTCCAAGAAATGGAAGCAAGCTGGGCGCTGGTGTCTCACGCCTGTTATCCTAGCTACTCAGGAGGCTGAGAACTGAGGATCATGGTTCAAAGACAGCCTGGGCAGCAAAGTCTGGGAGACTCGTCTCCAGTGAACCACTGGAAGTGGTGCTGTGGCTCAAGTGGTAGAGTGCTCGCCTTGAACTGAAGAGCTGAGGGACAGTGCCCAGGCCCGGCGCTCAAGCCCCTTGACCGACAAAAAACAACAACAAAAAAGAAATGGAAGCAAGAGGTTTGGTTTTTATTTTTGTGTTTGTTTTTTAAATTGTACCGTTTGCAGTTTTCTATTTCTTTTTATTTCCCCCCCTTTGCTGCTGTTTTTGATTTCTGTACCATTTGTCTTGTGTGTAAGGTTATCTGGCCTGGGAAGGGAAAGGGGGAGCCCGGAAACGGAGGGACAAAGGGTGAACCAATTCAGCAGTGAGGCTCACTCGATGCTAAGTTGGAAATGAACTACACAACCTGGGAGAGAGGAGTTGGGAGGGGACAAACTGGGGGGTGACACTGTGCTCAATATCTGACTACGTAACAGGAACTCCTCTGGGCATTGCCTTTGCCATGAACTTTAATAATAAAAGAAGAGTGACTAGAACTCCAGCCCCATGGTGTCCGCAGTGGCCCACCTTCTGATGATTGACAGTCAGGGGTCCTGAAGGTTGACGTCCCCTCTGCACCCTTTCTGTCCCCCAAAGACATCGGTCACATTGGGACCGGCTGGAGACTTAGCTCAGCACTTGTCTTCTGTCCTACCACAGCCCTCCAACCCTTGTGAGAGGCGGTGTGCCCTGGGAGACAGAGTCTGAAGCAGGGTGAGGAGAGCCCGGTGGGAGGGGTGGCGGCGTGCACAGCGTGGTGATGGCGGACATGGCCTCGCTGTCTTCCTCATCTGTCCCAAGCCCGGGAAAGCAGAACAAGTTGCTCAGCAAGTGGGGGCTCTCTGGAAGTTTCTCAGGAGGGCTAGGTAAGGGCACTGGTTCCTGGTGGGGAGGGATGGCATTTGAGAGGAGAAAGGATGGGGACTCCCGCTGTCTGCCTGCCATCCGTCCGTCCTTCTCTGGGAAGCAGTTTTCTCCCATGCCTGATTGTCCCACTGACTCTCTGCAGCTCCTCAACAGACGGGTCTCCCGCTCCCTACCTCTCCCCCATACCGAAGCTCCCCATGATTCCTGTCTCAGATGGTCGCACAGCATCCTGGGAGTAGTGACCACAAGAAGAAACGCAGGTGGCGGATGGAATCTGGAAAGTGGTCCAAGGTTAATACTGACAGCACTGTGCACGGAGCACTCTACCAGAGAGTGCTGTGCTGGGTGTGTGACAGGGCCTGCCTTCTAGAAACCCAGCGGTGGGCCAGAAATACCCATGGCAGTGAAAGGCGGGGTGACTAATCAGTGAACTAACACACAAAACAGCACTGGAAGGCCAGTCAGAGGCGGAGGGTGGGGAGGGGGGCGTAAGTTTGGTGGAATGACTAGATGGAAGACTGTCAGATCTGCTCTTCTCTTCCGTTTGTTTAGGACTTTTCTCAAAGCACAGCTCGGGGAGCGTGAGAGGCCGGGGGATCCCCCACATGGACGCTCCCGCATCGTTTTGTTGGGGGGAATTGGATGACACAAGCACAGATGCTCTGTGCCACACTCCACACATGCTTTCACCGAAAGTCAAGAACACTCATGATGGTGTAAATCTCTGGTAAGGAGGAACCCTTTCCTCTGAGCTCAGCTCCTCAGAGTCAATTCCATGCTCTGTATCCGTTTCCGTCTGACTCTGTCTCTGTTTGTCTGTCTGTCTCTCTCAGAAATCACACTTTTGTGATTTAGGCTTCACATGAAATTTGTTTCTCCATCTTTCCAGCTGACCTGCCCAATCCCATCCACCTGCAGCGTATATGAGAAATCGTCTTTACCCCTTCTTCCCAAAGTGCTCCCTGTTTTCAGAGAGGCCCTTCCAGCCCCTGTGCGTGATCCCACCAGCCACCCAAGCCGGCATGACGGCGTGAGGAGGTCTGGGAACCGGTGGTGGACTCCGGATGAGTGCACTCACGGCACAGACCGGGCAGCGTGGGCAGCAGGCCTTCTCTCCCTCCCGGCTTGGGAGGCGCCGAGGGAGATCCGTGCTGGGCCCTTCTCCTGCCTTCTGGGGGTGGCTGGTGACCCCTGGCATCCTTGGCCTGTGGACGCATCCACTCTCCACCCCCACCCCATCCCATGGCTTCTCTCTGCCTGTATCTTTCTGTGTCTGTTCTCTTTGTCGGGGAAGGATGGAAGGCACGGGGGAGGGATGCACCCTAGCCCAGGAAATCTCACTCTGACCGACCTGGAGAATGACGGTTCAAAAGCCAGCCTGGAAAAGAAAGTCAGTGAGAGTCCATCTCCAGATCACCATAGGAAGCCAAGCCTAGGGCCTGGCGTAGGCAGTAGGGGGCAGACAAGGGAGTGAGCTGAGCAGTCCCGAGTTCAAACCCCAGTACCTCCAAGAGAAAAAGGACGTCCATTCAAGATGGGAGACTGAGCCAACACAGAGCATGCATCATAAAGTGCACACACGCATGCTTAAGACACACATGCACACGCGTGTACACTGCTGTACACATATGCTCACACAGCCATACAACACACTCTTGCTCACACGCATGCACAGATGCACACATATACACCAATACACACAATGCTCTTATACTGCCACCTGTGCACATGTGTGCAGATGTACATGAGTGCCTAGCCAATCTGTTCTCACACACAGCCCCACGGATGCGTGTACCTGTGTACAGATATGCACGCATCCAGACGCATGCACGCACGTGCAATGCTCTCACACTGCCACACATGGACACACACACGTGTGTCAGGATGAAAAGCCAGCAAGCGCAATCCCCAAGTCCCAGAAACCAAGAGGAGCAGAGTTGGGAGGGCCGCCAGGCGGGTCCTCTGGGGCCGGGGTGGACGCACAGCCTGTGTCCTTGCTGTGGTGAGCACTGAGCTCAGGCCCTGCGGAGGAAATAGCTGAAGTAATGAAAGGGATAAATTACACGCTGGGAAGCACAGAAATAGGACAACTTCAAAGGAACGTTCAAATAAATGTGCTTAAAGTATTTCCAACATGAAGGGGAGCAGAGGAATCATAAAACAAGAAAAAAAAACACAGGGAATGGATCTGAAGGAGAAGCCCCCAAATGAAACTCAGTGAAACCCAGCCAAACAAAACCACATGGACAGGTTGACAGGCAATGGAAGACTAGGAAGGCAGGCAGGAAAGAGGGAGAAAGGGAGGGAGGAGGGAGGGAGGGAGGGAGGAAGGGAGGAAGGAGGGAGGGAGGGAGGGAGGAAGGAACGATCAGATGTCTGAAGGTAGCACACACTCAATGTCTCCCATGCTAAGGTCCTCAGGGAGACAGTGATGGCTGAGAATTTTCCAGAACCAATGAAGTAGATGGAACAAGCCAGCCCGTGTACAGGATAAGTAAGAGCCAATCTCCTGGAGAAACATTAGGCTTCCTGATGGTGCTGGTAATTCAAAGAGAAAAATCTCAGCAACCTTCGCAGAGGAAGGGGCGGGCCTTCCAGATGGCGTGGGGCGGGAAACCCTGATTGGAGGAAAACCCGGTGTCACAGGTTCAAGCCCTCGGCAGACATTCCCAGCCTTGGCCGCTTGCCATTTCCACTTTTGGAACTTTGCAGTACTGAACAATAATTGATGTGGATAAAGATCTAAGGTCAGTCATGTTGGCCAAGGCCATAAAGAGGAGGAAGATCTAAATTATTTCTCCAGTATACGCAGACTGCAGTATCAGATGAGGCCCAGCCATAACGACGATGCTTTGAAAAGTACTTAACGAGGAGGAACCATGAACCCGTTTTTAATTTTGTATTTTTTGGTAGAACCCGGGCCCCACGCTGGCCAGGCGGCCTGCCACCCTGAAACGTCCGGGACACACCCGCAGCCCTTCGGTGCTTAGTGTTTGTTGTTGTTTTTTCAGACACTGTCTCACGTGTTTGCCCGGGACCGGCCTCACTCCAGGATCCTCCCGCCTTCACCTCCTGAGCTGAGATTACAGGTGTGCACCCCACGCCCAGATGAACTATTAATTAAAGCAGCAGCAGACAACAGAGCTGCGCTGAGGGTGTTCTGTCTCTGTCCCTGTCCGTGTTCGCGCTTGTTCGTGCGTAATTAGGACTTGACTGACATGTTGCGGTAATTATCTGTCGGTAACAGGCACGCCGCCGTCTCATTGTGTATTTATGTTTGTGTGTGTCTGTGCGCCGCCGCTCCGTCGGTGGTACACATATATTGCTCCTGTCCTCGTCGGCGTATTGTTTACCTCCTCCTTGGTGGCTCCCCATTAGCCAGGCCACAGGTCTTGCTAGATTAGTGACCGCCCTGACACACCCACAGACCAGGCTCCAGACGGGGCTCTAGTTTGGGCTCAGCCTCTTGCCTGCTGGTGATGAGGAGGGAGAGGAGGGGGCAGGGAGTCCTGGCTGGAGTCCCTTCCCTTCCTGTGATGTGGGGCTGCTCCCTTCCCTCCCTTCCCTCCTTTCCCTTCCCTCCTCATCCCTCGCCCCCCCCCCCCCCCCGGGCTGGCAGGGAGAATTCAATGAGAACCCAAGAAACAAGCCCAGCATGGAGCCAGGTATGGCGTAGATGGGAGTAGGGAGGTGGATTACGTACAGTGTCGTGGCTGAGTGTCACGCCTCACGAAGCCTGTGGCCTCCCGTCCCGTAAAGCCAGCCTGGTGAGCCCGAGAAAGATTGGGAGGATGGCCTGGAAGGAGCCCCAGGGGCCCCAGCAGGCACCCGGGGAGCAGACGCAGGGATGTGTGTGGAGTTCAGGTTGGGTGTGCTCTGGCAGATGTCCCTTCCACAAACCCCAAGGACCGAGTCCAACTCACTCTGTGCATTTGTGAGTTTGGAGCAAGAGTCCTGGGCCCCACGGCAAGGAGCCAAGGGAGAGCCGGAGGCCCAGGCACATGAGGGGGTCTGGGTCCACGTCTACACCCTCACCGTCCCTGGAGTGTGCGCGCGGGGGAGCACCAGGTGAGAGCTTGTCTGAGAGCTGTTGCCCTGCTGAGGGGCGGTGTTGAATGGGAGACCTCTCTCCGGCAAAGACCAGGCCCTCTATTTCAGGCCTCATCACCCACCAGGGGCCACAAGTCACCCCCAAGTCAAGCCCCTGGAGCCCTGGTGACGCTGGCAGTAGCTGACCGACGGGCTCCTCAGCGGCTTTGGGCTTCATCTCCTCACTCAGCCCTGCCCCTCTTCCTTCTCCGTGACAAGCGAGCAGGGGTGGGAAGGGCAGGGCCACGCAGCAGGCCAGGCTTCTGCTTGAACTATTCCAACGCTCAGATCCACTGGCCCACGATGGAATCAAATGCTCAGTGACGAGGAGTCCCGGAGTGGCGCACGGCCCGTAGGAAGCGGGCGAGAGTCGGTGATTCCCAGGCAGCTCCGTCACTCGTGCCCGCCCGTCAGAACCACTTCACCACGGGCGGCACTCGGGGTGGAGTCGCCAGGGAATGAGCCTCCTCCGTTAGCCGAGAGCAGAGGCCTGCGTGGGGGCCTGCGTCCACCATTTCCCGAAAGGGCCTGGGCTGGGCTGTGGCCAGGGTGGGCGGTGAGGACAGGTCCCTGGTCCCTGAGCAGTGGATGGGTGGGAGTTCTCGCCCCCCTTCCTGCCTGAGGAGCCAGACAGGCAGGGATTGTCTGGGTGCAACTGTGTCTCAGCAGCGTTCATGCTGGGCGGGGCACAGCCTGGCCTGCCGGCAGCTCTCTCCTGCCTGGGTTCAGGCAGCCACGGCAGACCTGGCCTTCCTACATCAGGCTTCGGTTCTGTGCAGTTCAGGAGGCTGGAAGTTCAGGACCAACAACCGGGGCAGATCGGCATGGGTGCTCAGGCTCGTGTCTCGGCTTGCAGACGTGTCATCTTGGTGCATTCTCACGAAGCAGAGAGAAATGAAGGAGGAGAGCCGAGACTTTGTCCCGTCATGGCCCAGTGGCCCCTCACAAGTCCGTCTCCTTGGGGTGAGGAGTCTGGTGGATGGGTTTGGGGTGGGGTGGGGGCACGGTGCAGAGTTCAGTCCCTGACACTCCTCTCTTGGGGAACTGAGTGAGTGCCACAGCTTGTGTGGCCTGAGGCCAGTACAATTTCTGGTGCTAGTGCATAACACGGACATCATCCTGACCTGGATTTGGAAGCAGTTAGGGAAAAAGGAGGGTGCGGGGAGCGACGAACCAGGGGCAATCCAGGACTGCTGGGGGAGGGGTGGGCAAGAAAAAGTACCCCATGGTCTGTGGCTGAAGGCCAGGCCTTTGAAAGAATCCTCTCTTGGCCTTTGAAGCAGTTATAAGTGATGGACAGAGAGACAGAGACAGACAGAGGAGATAGAGAAAGACGGAGATAGAAGAGACAGAGAGAAACAGCAGAGACGAGAGAGACAGAGCCAAGAGAAAGAGAGATAGACAGAGATAAAAGAGACAGCAAGACAGAGAGACAGAGAGACAGACAGAACGTGGATGCCCTGGCTGTTCACCCCAGACACGGTGAGGCTGAGCCTCCTTTCTACTATGTATTTATTATTAATTTTTATTGTAGAGGTGAGGCGCAGAGGGGTTGTGAGTCAGGTACAAGTACGCTTCTTTGCCAGCAGTGTCGCCTCTTCTCTTGTTTTCTCCCAGTTTTTACCCCTGAGCAGACAGCACCGGCCTCTTCCGCAGTTTTAAATTCTATTTCCTTTGCCCACCAGCCTGGAAACACATAGCCAAAAAGCAGCAATAAATAAGTAAACAGCTAGACAGATATTCCCTCCCCCCAAAACACAGAACCCCAATGTGTCCGCTCCAGTGCCTTAGTCCACTGCCCCAAAGATCCCATTATCAAAACCCAGCCTGCTGAAAATAGCCGGGCCCAGGCCGCCTGCCCGCCAAGGTCCACACTTGAGAAAAAAAAAGGGCCGCTGGTCTGGGGCTGAGCCGCCGTGACTGGCTGAGGTCGAGCCCCACAGGGCTGGCGGCACCCGGGCCTCAGGCCTCGCTCGGCCACCCAGGCGGCTCCTGTGAAGACAGCCCCAGGCCTGGGCCAAGCTCTGAGCACCTGTGTGCCCAGGCCCAGGCCTCCGGTCCACACTGCTCCAGGAGCCCCACCTCCATCATTTCCCCGCCCCAGGCTCCCTTCTTGCCTGCATTCATTCCTGGAAGGGGAGCAGGTGGCATGGTTGGAGTGGGCTGTCCTGGGATTAGCCCCTGTCTCCCAGACGCCTGACCAGACCCAGGGCCTCTGAGTTAGTGTCCTGACCCGAAAGTCTGCTTTCCTGCAGACTGGAGGAGGGCTGGGTGCCCGTGTCCACTTGTCTCCCGCTGTAGAGATGAATAATATCACATACACACACACACACACACACACACACACACACACACACACACACACACCAGACATCACACACACACACACACACACACCAGACATCTCACACACACACACACACCAGACATCACACACACACACATACACACACACCAGACATCACACACACACACACACACACACCAGACATCACACACACACACACACACACCAGACATCACACACACACACACACACACACACACACACACACACGACATCAAATCTGATCTCCTGTGACAGAGGGACCAGCCGAAGGGTCTGGTGATGGAGTTTTCTAGGGTGTCTGTTTGAGCCAAAATAATCACAAGGGTCACCTTCAGAGGGCTTGGAACAGGAGAGGGCGTCAGGACAGAAACGGAAGTCAGAGCTCTGGGAGAAAGGCTAGGGAAGGGCTGGAGCTTCTAGAAACTGCAGAAAGCAAAGAACTCTCCAGAACCTCCCCCCCAGACTCCAGCTCTGCCCAAGCACCTAGGCTTCTGCCCTCTGAGATCACGGATCTGCCATGCTGACCAAAGCAAGCCTCGGCGGCCAGGCCTGAGCTCAGGATGGTTTTGCTCTTCTCCCACTGAGCATTCTGGGAGGCGGTGGTGACCCACTGTACTTGGCTGAAAGTGGAGCTCTGCGTGGGGCCCGGTGCCTGGCAGAGGCAGGACTGTCCTTGTCACAAGATGCTGCAGATTTGACAATGTCCTCTGCACCCAGCGTCCAGCTATTGACCGTTCATTATTCATACAAACCTTTCTGTGAGCCAATTCACACCAGGACCTTTCCTGCCAAGTGAGAGGGACATTTTGCTTTCCATTTGGCAAGGAGAGGAGGGGATAGAAGCTGAGTTATAAGCCTCGGCCAGGCCTGACCCCGCCGGTCACCCTGCCTTCCCAGTGGGGACCTGCCTGCCCTCTCTACCTGGCTGTAGACAGGGCTTGTGCTTTGTCAGGGGCTGATACTTTATTTTATCTATGTGTGCATGTGAGAATCACATCCTCCCTCCTGGTCCTAGTGATCGCCACCCCTATGCAGCTCTCTCCTGGGCTTGTATCTGCTCAGCCAGAACAGGGTTCTGGGAGGTCAGGCATGGGCCTGGGGTGAATGTTGACAGTCCTAGGATTTGAACTCAAGGCCTCATGCATACTAGACAAGTGTTCTGCCACTTGGGTGATACTTCCAGTCTTTTTTAGTTTTAGCTCTATATTTTGTTTGTTTTTGGATAGGGTCTTGGGCTTTATATCCAGGCAGGCCTCATTCGGCAAACCTCTAACCTCTGCTTCCCCTTATAACTGAGATTACAGGCATGGACCCCTGTGTCCATCTTTTACTGATTGAGAGGAGTACTCGCTAGGGTTTTTCTCAGCCCCTTCTTTCTGTGTGAAGCGCTGTGTTCCTCCTGCACCGAGGGACGGATAATGTGTGGCAGTCCTGCCTCCAGCCCTCCTGGGCAACTCCCACTCCAGGAAGCCTGCTGCTGTCCCCAGAGTGGCCCCCGGTCCTTCCCGGGCCCCCACTCAAGGCTGGGCTCTTGGACTCTCTTCCATGGGGCCCTTGGAGTGAGCGGCGGAGCACTGCTCAGGATCACAGACCCGGGGAAGAGACAGGCAGTGGCTGTGGCTGGGCCCCGGGGCGTTGGGGAGCCACCAAGGAGCACCCGAAACGGGGGGCAGCAGAGCTCCGGGCCCTCAGCTTCAGTGTTGACTTCAGGCTGGAGGGAGGCACGTGGAGGGGGCTCCATGCTTCCACCCATAACTCTGTGAAGCGGGGAGGCTGGCCCAGACAGTGGCAAGAGTCACAGCCCACCAATGGATTTTGCCCATGAGGTCTTCTATCCCAGCTCGGGGGAATCCAAGCTGGTCAGGCTTCCTCCTCCCTCCCCCCTCCCCCTTGCTGCATTGTCTTCTGTTATATCTAGAAAGACCAGGTTCTGGCAACCTCCTATTCATCCTTCAAGACCCCACTCAAGTTGCTCCTTCTCTCTACCTCATACACGAAGCCGTCTGCATTTCCTGACCCTGAGACCAGGTTTAGTGCTCACATGACGGGGTTCCCCACCAGCCTGTGGCCCCCCTGGGGAACGGGGGCTGGGCCATTCCCAGGGTTTGGCAAGTGTAGCTGGTTAGTAAAGGCATGGATGGACACTGCTTGGTCCTGCACACACTACCAAAGGTTACCAGATGGGCCTCCTCTTGGGGAGTCTCCTCTGAAGAGATTTCAGAGCCCCAGGCCCACCCCTTGGGCCAGGGCTGTGCCCACCCACTGTGCCCTCTCACCGCCTTTCTCCGTGCCCACTCCCCAATCCCACCCTGATGCCCGCTGTCTGCACCCGTGCGCCAGGCCTGTTCCGTGCCCACTCCCCAATCCCACCCTGATGCCCGCTGTCTGCACCCATGCGCCAGGCCTGTTCTGTGCCCGTGCACCATGTCTGTTCCATGCCCATGCACCAGGCCTGTTCCGTGCCCACTCCCCAATCCCACCCTGATGCCCGCTGTCTGCACCCATGCGCCAGGCCTGTTCCGTGCCCGTGCGCCAGGCCTGTTCCGTGCCCGTGCGCCAGGCCTGTTCCGTGCCCACTCCCCAATCCCACCCTGATGCCCGCTGTCTGCACCCATGCACCAGGCCTGTTCCGTGCCCGTGCGCCAGGCCTGTTCCGTGCCCGTGCGCCAGGCCTGTTCCGTGCCCAGGCACCATGTCTGTTCCGTGCCTGTGCGCCATGTCTGTTCCGTGCCCGTGCACCATGCCTGTTCCGTGCCCGTGCGCCATGCCTGTTCCGTGCCTGTGCGCCAGGCCTGTTCCGTGCCCGTGCGCCAGGCCTGTTCCGTGCCCGTGCGCCAGGCCTGTTCCGTGCCCGTGCACCATGTCTGTTCCGTGCCCGTGCGCCAGGCCTGTTCCGTGCCCGTGCGCCAGGCCTGTTCCGTGCCCAGGCGCCATGTCTGTTCTGTGCCCGTGCGCCATGTCTGTTCCGTGCCCAGGCACCATGTCTGTTCTGTGCCCGTGCGCCAGGCCTGTTCCGTGCCCGTGCGCCAGGCCTGTTCCGTGCCCTTGCGCCAGGCCTGTTCCGTGCCCGTGCACCATGTCTGTTCCGTGCCCGTGCGCCAGGCCTGTTCCGTGCCCGTGCGCCATGTCTGTTCCGTGCTCATGCGCCAGGCCTGTTCCGTGCCCGTGCGCCAGGCCTGTTCCGTGCCCGTGCGCCAGGCCTGTTCCGTGCCCGTGCGCCATGTCTGTTCCGTGCCCGTGCACTAGGCCTGTTCCGTGCCCGTGCACCAGGCCTGTTCCGTGCACCAGGCCTGTTCCGTGCCCGTGCGCCAGGCCTGTTCCGTGCCCGTGCGCCATGTCTGTTCCGTGCCCGTGCGCCAGGCCTGTTCCGTGCCCGTGCGCCATGTCTGTTCCGTGCCCGTGCACTAGGCCTGTTCCGTGCCCGTGCACCAGGCCTGTTCCGTGCACCAGGCCTGTTCCGTGCCCGTGCGCCAGGCCTGTTCCGTGCCCATGCACTAGGCCTGTTCCGTGCGCCAGGCCTGTTCCGTGCCCGTGCGCCAGGCCTGTTCCGTGCCCGTGCGCCAGGCCTGTTCCGTGCCCGTGCGCCAGGCCTGTTCCGTGCCCGTGCGCCAGGCCTGTTCCGTGCCCGTGCACCCGGCCCACTCCCCAATCCCACCCTCCGTGCCCACGCACCGTGCCCACACACCATGCTCCTGGGTGCAGGCCGGGCATCTCCCGATGGATCCCACAGCCTTTGAGTGTGTGTGTGTGGATAAAGGCCGTGTGTAGCCGAGATTGATTTTCGTCTTTATGATTTAGGCTGCAATTGATTTCTCAGGTAGAGGCTTTGCTCTTAATGAAGTGAGGGCTGCAGGCTCCATCCGAGACGGGGTGATGTGCGAAGACAATTACCCTGCAGGTGACAGGTTCACTCTCTTTAAAATATATAGGATGGTGTGCAAATAACTCAGCCCCGTGAAGTGGGCATCGGCAGGTGGCCGGCAGGAGACGGGTGCTGAGGGCAGGGGACAGGGTGTCTGTGGTCCTTGAGCACAGGAGACTCGGGGTGACTTGGCAGAGGAAGGATGAGCAAAGATGAGAATTCCTGACAGCCTCTGCACAGACAGAGACTCATTCTCAGGGCTTGCCCGGCTCTCCTGAGGCTGGCGGGAGTGGGGTGGCCTGCTGGTATGCTGTGGGTTTGGGGAACCCTCTCCGTCCCCCACCCCACACAGCCCCAAGGCTGAGTTCACTCTGTCCTGTGCTGGGTCTCATTAGACCTCCAGACAGGCACAGAATCACTGTTATTAGAATTGTTCTGTTTCCAGAAGGATCGTGGCGGGGGGCTGCCAGCCCCTCTGATCTGGTCTTTGATGAAGGGCTGTATTTCCGGGAAGGTCTGTTTGAAGGTGGCCTTGGAATCCAGCGCCCACTTGTGCTGATGCTGTGATTCACAGCTCTGGCCCACTGGGTTTATCCAAGTCCCAGCAAATCCCAGTCCTGGGAAACCTGGGAGAGACAGCCAGCAAGGCTTAGACTGCAGGAGACCAAGGAGAGAGAGAGAGAGAGAGAGAGAGAGAGAGAGAGAGACAGAGACAGAGACAGAGACAGAGACAGAGACAGAGACAGACAGACAGACAGACAGAGAGAGAGACAAACAGACAGAGACAGAGACAGACAGACAGACAGACAGAGAGAGAGACAGACAGAGAGAGAGAGAGACAGAGAGACAGAGAGACAGAGAGACAGAGAGAGAGTGACAGACAGAGACAGAGACAGAGACAGAGAGACAGACAGACAGTGAGAGACAGAGACACAGAGACACAGACAGAGGGAAGAGACAGAGATAGAGGCAGAGACAGAGACAGAGAGGCATACAGAGAGAGACAGAGAGAGACACAGAGAAGACAGAGAGAAGGCTGGGAAGGTGGCTCAATGGTGGAGTGCTTGCCTTGCATGCCTGAGGCCCTGGGTTCGATTCCTCAGCACCACATAAGCAGAAAAAGAAGCCGGAAGTGGTGCTGTGGCTCAAGTGGTAGAGCGCTAGCCTTGAGCTGAAGAGCTGAGGGACAGCGCCCAGGCCCAGAGTTCAGGCCCCACGACTGGACTCCCCCCCTCAAAAAAAAAGAAGACAGAGAGAGACACAGAGAGAACAGAGAGACACAGAGAGACAGAGAAGACAGGGGAGAGGAAGAGGGGAAAGGGAAGAGAGAGAAAGAGAGCTGGAGGGGAAGGGGAGGGGGAGGGAGACAGCAGGGACCGCAGAGGTGTGCCACTGGTTGGGAGTGAGGGAGCAGACGGGGTGGGAGTGGAAGGGTGGTCCTGGGGGGTGGGGGGGCCGCCGTGGCCCCTCAGGGCTCAGCCCATCCCCGCCGGCCTCCGTGCGGATGACCCCTGGTGGCAGCACAGGTTGGAGCCCGGAGGCTGGGCATCTGTTCTTGCAGCTGTGGCGGGAGTGTCCTGGACCCCCAGATCCCCTCTTCTGGAGGAGATCTGTGCCTCCCCCCTGGGGGCTGTGCGGTGTGCATAGCCATCAGTGGTCAGCATTGGCGGAGTGAACCTGGCCTGTGGGCAAAGGAGCCCCTGGTGAGCATGTCCCTGTCCCCGCCTCCAGGACAGGTGTCTGGGTTCTCTGTTCCCCAGGCCCGGGTGTGCTGTCAGCCGGGGTCCTGAGACCTGTCTGGGGACCTAGCCTCCATTTGGTCTCTGAACCCAGTGGGGTCTGAGGGTAACAGCACAAGGCAAAAACAGGATTTCCCTCAGATGCAGAAACAGAGGGTGAGCTGGGGACGCCGGCCTTGGATCCCTCTGCCCGTGCCCCTGGCTGAGGCGGAAGACCAGGGCTTCGTCCTGTGTCTTCAGGCCAGTGGTAGCGACAAGGCTGTGGATCTGGGTGCCAGGCTGAGGGTGTGCTGGACAGAAGGTGCACTTGTTCTGGACAGCGGGTCTGTGCCCTACACCCTGGCCATATGGAGGTCTTGCTGTGGGCTTTGGCTGGTGGTTTGTATCTTGGGCCCTTCCTTGGCGTCCACCTGGGTACAAGGGGGCGTTGGCTTCATCCTAGATGTGGTCTCTGCTTGTTATGGACTGTCTTCCAACGAGAGTCCTGGGGATGGAGAGAGAGGCCCCAGCTTGAGCGCTCTGCAGGGACAGCACCGGTTGGAGGCCTAATTAATGTTTGTTTTACGAGGTTCCAGGGAAGGATCGCTCGATAAGATAATGCAAATAGAAATTTTCAAAAGCGTATGTTCAATTTACAGTGGCACCATAGAAATCTTGTGAGGCTCCCGCTAGGCGAGGCTGTTAGAAGTAGCGATTCCTCTTTGTGCAACTTGGGGCCTGGCCATCATCCCGTGCCCTGGGACCCGCTCCAGGTCTCTGCCCGCATGGGGGTCCGAGAGGAGAGCGCTGGGCGGGAAGAAGGAACTGAGTCCTGGAGGTTGGGGAGAGGCATCGGTGCTGAATTTGAGTCTGCAATCCAGGGGGTCAGATTGCTGTATGGAGGAACCCTCAGCCCAAGCCTGAGCAGCTCTCGGTGCTGGGGAAGAAGATGGGGGTCTTCAGCTCCCCATGAAGTTTTGGAGACTGGGTTAAAGGTTTCTGATTGTCACTGTAATGAACAGCAGACACCAAAGTACTTAACAAAAGGCAGATTGGTGCCTGTCATCCCAGCTGCTTGGAAGGCCGAGGTTGGAAGATTTCAGGTTCTAAGCCAGCCCAGGCAAAACATAAAAAATAGTGAGACTCTATCTCAGCAGATTAACCGGGCATGGAGGTTCACGTCTGTCAATCCAGCTACGGCAAGAAGCATCTACAGGAGGATTGTGGTCCAGGAGAAAAAGTGAGATCCTAGGTCACAAATAACTACAGCAAAGATAGGAGCTGAAGGTCCAGCAAGCAGTACAAGCCGGGGCCCCTGCTTAACAGTGTGAAGCTCGGAGTTCAATCCCCGGGACTGCTCCCCACCAAAATTAAAAATAAACAAAATTCAAGGCAGATTGGTAATTCTTGTGGTCAATATTAAAAACACGGACTGAATCAAGCTTAGGGATATTGCTGCCCCCTCCCTCCCCAAATGTCTCTCTGGTCCCTTCTGCCTCAGTTTCTCCAATATGCTCCAGTCTGGATGTGTTAAATTGGAGTTAGTTTCACCTATACCGGAGCTACTCAGAAGCAGAACCCTTGGGCCTGGCCTACACTCTGTCACCTGTCCCTGTCCCCCATGGTCATGTCTGGACATCTGGCCACATTATCTGCATATCGATAGGCGAGTCTGTCCTTTTGGGGCTGACCAGGGTCCCCTGTTTATCTGCTCATCTACCCCTCCACCCCGCACCAGTGCCTGAATTGCAGGCTTTAGTTTACTGAGCTTGCTTGCTTGCTTGCTCATGGCTGACACCCTCTCTTTTGAGCCATGCCTCCAGTCTAGCACTTTGCTGGATAATTGGAGATGGAGTCTCTTGGGCCTTTCTGCCTGAGCTGTATTTGAACTGCAGTCCTTTAGCTCTCAGCCTCTGAGTAGCTAGAATAACAGGTAAGAGCCACCAGCTCCTGGCTACTCCTCTCTGAACGGGATGTGGGCTACTATTCATTGTGAGTCGTTATGAATAAAAGCATCCTTATTTTGTTTGGTTCTGTGTCTCGTGTATTCCGGCTGCCTGGTCATCAAAAAGGGGGCCACCAGCAAGCACTGCCCGTGCAAAGAACAGCCTGGTGCGGGGCCTGGGTCTGCTGGGCCCGGGGAGGCCTCGGGCCACTCCGTGCCGTCCTGACCGCAGCGCAGGCCTGTGTGGGACGCCCCGTCCTCTGCGCCCACCTTCAGTGGCCTCCGGGATGGGGGTGGCGCCGGGGACCAGGCTGTGTGGCGATTGGTGGAGAGCCACAGATGCCGCCTGCACCCACCGGGTCCCGGCCCCTTTCCTTAGCGCGGGCCTCGCTGGTGTTTATGTATTTATGAGCTGCTTCTGGCACGCTATTTACTTAACAGTAGAACGGTAATTGTAGGATAATTGTGCTGTGATGACGGAGCGGGCAGGGGCTGTGCGGTAAGTGGGAAATAAAAAACCTGGGGTTTATGGTTCTGCTCCGGGAAGATTTACAGCCTTAATATTGCATTATGTAACTAATTGCTCCCACTTCCAAGAGGCCTGGGATGGCCCGGAGCCCCTCGGCCGGTGGATGGGCGAGCAGCGAAGAGAAAGCAAGAGTGAGCTGCATGCGGAGTTTCATCCAGGGGCCTAAACCCTCTCCCTCCTCCTCCTCCTCCTCTCCCTCCTCCTCCTCCTCCTCTCCCTCCTCCTCCTCCTCCTCTCCCTCCTCCTCCTCCTCCTCTCCCTCCTCCTCCTCCTCCTCTCCCTCCTCCTCCTCCTCCTCTCCCTCCTCCTCCTCCTCCTCTCCCTCCTCCTCCTCCTCCTCTCCCTCCTCCTCCTCCTCCTCTCCCTCCTTCTTCTCCACTTATCCTTCCTTCTCCTCCACCACTCTCTTCTCCTCTCCCCCTTCCTCCCCCTCTTCCTTTCCTTTTTCCCCTCCTCCTCCTCTCTCTCTTCCTCTTCCTTCTCCTCCTCCTCCTCTCTCTCTCTCCCTCGTCCCCCTCCTCCTCCTCCTCTTTCTCCTCCTTCTTTACTTCTGTAAGGACCTCTCAGGCCTGAGTCTGGCACAGGTGGGCAGCCATTCTGTATGCTGGTGCCAGTGTGTTGACATGCATTTGTGAAGTGACTGCACATTTGTTGAGCTTTCCTTGTCCTTCCTTGCTTGCTTCTCTTCTCCTCTTTCAACTTAGAGGTCTGGCAACTTGGGATGGCCACCCAAGCAGAGATTTGACAGTACTGGGGGAAGATGGGAGTCAGGTAGGTTTCTGGAAGGAGGCAGCCATTGGGGCAGAGGTTTGTCAGAGGAAGGTCAGCCTAGACGTCCAACTTTTATGACCATGTCCAGCAAGAATGGAATGAGTGTGGTGGCTCACACCTGTAATCTTAGCTGCTCAAGAGGGTGAGATCTGAGGATTGTGATTCAAAGCCAGCCCAGGCAGGAAAGTTTGTGAGACTCTTATCTCCAATTAACCAGCAAAAAGCCAGAAGTGGAGGTGTGGCTCAAATGGTAGAGTGCTAGCCTGGAGTGAAAAGCGAAAGGCCAGCTTCTCCAATGGCCTGAAAGAAGAGGCTAGTGTGAGGCTGAGGAGGGAGTCCAAAGCTGGAGGACGTCAGGCAGAAAGGCCGGAGTGCCTGCCCACCGCGCCTGGCCGCTGTGACCCTCTCTGCCCCCACCACAGCCATCGGAGACTTGGTTGGAGAGGTGCTGCATGGAGGTTCTGGCTCAGGTGTCCCCTGGTGTCCCAGATCGAGGCCCTGAAATCTCCTTTCTGGCCAAGTTTCCCATCACCTGTCTGAGGGACACTTGACCGTCAGCTGGGCACCCCAGTCCAGAGCTTGAATTTGAAAACCATCATGTGATGTGAAGCTGACCGATTCCTTCCTTCACTCACTCTCTCATTCACCACATGCTTCTTCAGCAAACACTGAGAGGCTCCTAGGTCAGGAGGATCTAGCACTGAAAGGTGGAGCGTGGTAAGTCAGCACAGCAGGTTCTGGAGTGGAATCTGGAGTGGACAGCACTGGCCAATGCTCTGGATCAGCCTCGTTATCAGCATAACCCGGGCTCTCAGGGCTCAGTTGATGATGGTGACTGGGCAGGGGCACAGGCAGGACAGCGTGAACCCCGCGTGGGCAGCGGGAGGAGGGTGAAGCAGCAGGAAAGGGCTTCTGGGCTTTCCCACTTCTCCTCCTGCACAGGACCCAGAATCTGAGGCTTTGATCCACCTCCTCCTCCTGCAGCCCCCTGGCTGGGGCAGACTCGTCTAGCCCCAGATACCAGCTTGGAATGCCAGGATCTGCAGGCTCCATACAATCTGCAGCAAGGTGAGGAAGATCTGGAAGATTTGCTGAGCAACACAGACCTGAATAGACAGGGCCGTACTCTGTGCTTTGACGGAAGCCGAGAGATCTCAAAGTTCCGAGCATGCGTGCGTGCACGCACACACACATGCACACAGATACACATGCACATGCACACGCATACACATACACACCACGAAGCTAAAAAGACAGCTTACAACAAGAGAAGATCTTTGCCAGCTATCTACCTGCCAGGGGTCTAATTACCAGAATATATAAGTAGCTCAAAAATCAGAACCACCAAAGAATCCATAACCCAATTAATGCAAGGACAAAGGCTCTAAACAGGCACTTCTCAGAAGAAGTATCAATGGTGATCTGTACAGGAGAAACGCTGAACACCCCTGGCCATAAGGAAATAGATAAAGCAACACTGAGATTCCATCTCTCTCTGTCAGAGTGGTGTCATCGAGAATACAAATACAACCAACGCCGGTGAGGATGCCGGGAGAAAGCAACCCTAATACTCAGCCAGGGTTGGGGGCGTGTGGGGGAGTGTGATTTAGTGCAATCACCATGGAGATCAGTAGGGGAGTTCTTCAAAGAACTACCCTGTGACCCGACAGTAACACTCCTGGCACTTACCCAAAAGATTACAAGTCAGGATGTAATAACTATGATAGATGTATAATAAGTTCATAATAAATAAAGCTCTGTTCACCAGAGCCAAGTTATGGGAACAACCCAGATGCCCTACAACCTGCGAATGGGTCAAGGACGTGTGAGATCTGAATTTCTACCTGTACACACACATCCATGTATACATCATGCATGCACACCCTTGACACACATGCTAATAATCACACGGATGCACACACATACTCAGACACACACACGTGCACACATGTGGAATTTTATAAAGGTGGACAGTCACCATTCCACACGTGCTCACACTGAGGAGATGTCTCTCCTAAGGGCCCATGCAGCCTGGAAGTGGCACAGGGGGCTGGTTTTCCCATGGCCGGCACAGGGGGATTAGGGGCTCCCTGTTGTACTGGGAGGGGAGGGGCAAGAGGGTTTAGGGGAAGGTTCAGATTATGGCAATAATCTCCACTTGACAGCAAACTTTGTGGCGCACTTGCTCGGGCCATGTGGTCTTCAAATGGGGGTGACACACACACTCTGGGTTTTCTGTGCCGGAACGAGCAGTCTCTGAAGGCAAACGGATGCTGGTGGGGTCGGGGGGGGGGGGGAGGTAAAGTCTATGGCAGGCTCAGCGTCCGGGGAAAGCCGGTGGCCTTCCGGCTGGGTACGCATGCGTGTCTGCCTCTGTTCTATCCTCCAACTCGTTCTCAGGATTTAATGTTGATCACCAGCGAGGGGCCTCGGGAGGGAGAGAATCATTTTCCTGGCAGCAGGAGGCAAAGCTTCCAGCAGCTCCCCTTTGGAGGATTGCTTGCTTCTGGAGGAACCTGGCGGCCTGAGCTGGGCCTCTGGAGGGCAGGATTTTTGTCCTCGGCTGGGCACACATGTTCTCTGGCTCTTTTCATCAGAGGGATTTTGCTGAGAGCCTCTCTTGAAGCAAGGACCGTGAAATGGATTCTGAGAATCGGGGGTACAGATGCTGCACCCCACACAGGGGTGTCAGATCCCCTCCTCCGTGTTCTCCTCCCCCTCCTCCCGGTTCTCCCTGTTCTCATGATTCTCATCCTCCTCCTCCTCCCTCTCCTACTCCCTGTCTCCTCCCCTCTTCCCTTTTCTCCTCCCCTCCTCCCTCTCCTCTTCCCCCTCTTCCTTCTTCCTCCTCCATCTTCTCTTCCCCCTAAGCCCCCTTCTTCTCCCTTTTCTCCTCCACCTTCTCCACCGCTTTCTCTTCTTTCACTGCTTTCCTCTTCCCCTCTTCCTACCTTCCCTCCTCCTCCAAATCATCTTCCTCATCTCTCCTCCTCTTCTTCCTTCTCTCTGTCCACTTGACCCCTACCATCAGGGGTTCTGTGCATGTCTTGCATGTCTTGCTTGTAAGTGAGCTCATCCCGGCAGGCTGACACCCATCAGAGCTTTTCCAGCCTGACCACTGGCTCCCAAGGGGCAAGGCAAGGGTCAGGAATTGGTGGGACGTGGGAGGGAGAACTCAGGGCCAAGTCTGGGTTGTGTCTGGTCTGGGTCTGCAGCTGACAGATGTGAGCCGGGGCCAGTTTGCAGGGCCTTGGCCTTCCTGTCCTCCACGCACCAGGGCTGTGTCACTGTCCAGAGGGGCCCCACGGCCTCTCCCGCAGGGTCGCCACAGAGCCCAGCCCTCTGGGCAGTGTGTAGTGCCTCCCCTGCCCTGCAGGGCAGTGCATTCGGGGTCCACGGGACTTTCTTCCATGCCATTCTTCCTTTCGGGGGGCTGCCTGCTCCCTGAGATGCCCTGCCAGCTGCTCTGGGTTCTAATTTACCTCCACACCGTGGCTTTCTGGCCTGTGGACTTGAGCCTGTGTTGTTTCTGGCAACAAGAGCAGCACAGCTGGCAGTGGGTGTTCTGTGAGTCGGGACAGACGGTGCACGGGTGAACGGATGCTCTCAGGTGGGGGGAGTTTAGATCTGGGCAGGGGAGACCTTGCGGAGCCCTGTACGCGTAACTATCAGGACTCAGACGGCCCTGCCCTCCTGAGGCTCCCAGGGCAGAGCACGTTACATCAACAACCTAACAGGGTCTGTGCCTCAGGATGGGGGAGGGGATGAATCTTTTAGAATCTAGAGGAGAATAAAGCAAGTCCAAGCTGGGCGCCAGGGCTTACACCATCATCCTAGCTACTTGGGAGGCGGTGGTGGGAAGGTTTGCCATCTGAGGCCACCCTGGCAGACAAGTTTGCAAGATCCCTTCATCAGTGAAGAACGTAGATCTGGAGGCCTGAGGTGAGGCTCAGAGGTTAGAGTCCCTGCCTAGCGAGGGGTGAGTTCAAACCAGTGTTCAAATCCCAGCACTGCCAAGTAAACATTCAAGCAGGTCCCGGGGAGAACGTAGAGATGGACATCGGGTCTTCTGTGAGCTTCTACTTAAAACCCTTCTTGGTTTTAAAGAGGTTGGCTTATGTGAGATTGGGGATTGGTTGGATCCTTCTGGAATGTTGTTTGGAAAAGAAAGAGTTTTGAACTATGAAGAAGAGAAAAGAATTCACATCTTCACCTTCAAGGCTGACGGGCGGTTACTCTGTCCGGCAGCCCCAACCCTCGACCGCTCCTACTCTCTCCCTCCCCAGTATGCCTTACAGGGGGCAGACAGCTAGCCATCCATGCAAGGTGTACACACCTCCAGTGAGCTGGGTTGAGGGAGCATAGAACGTTCTGGAAAGTCTCTTTCCAACCATCTTAATGAGTTCCCGGTGAAGACTCTGTCCATCCCCTTGCTCCAGGGTCAGAATGTACTCACAGGGTGGTCAATTTGTTAAGTCTGCCTTCTTTCATTACCCCGCTCCCAGCAATCAGGGGCTCTGGAATGTTCTGGCGACTCCTAGTGCTTTGATTAATTGGAGGCTTTTAACCACCCTACCTCTGAGCTGACTTGCAGCGAGAGGTGGCCGAGACCCGAACGGGAGAGGGAAATGGAATCGAGCTAATTTCGTCCGCCAGTGCTGGGGAAGTTCAAGTCATTTGTTATCACTGCTGCTATTACAGAGCCCTGTTTATCAACACGGAAGAGCACAGTAAACCTTGTCCACAAGTGAGCAGAGCATCCAATAAACGCTTTATGGGGATGGGAGTGGGTGGGGCGGGGCCGCAGGATGGTGCGCAGGGATGGCGCATCATCTCCACCTGCTGTGCCCGGGAGCCCGGGAGAACCCGGGGTGTCTCACCAGACGGCACTCTGTCCTCGGGAGTTCTGCCATGTGGCGTCCCCATTTCCTCCCAGCACGGACCCCCGGGGCAAAGCAGACTTCCCTGTGGCTCTTGAATCCTCCAGAGAGAAGATGAGCTCTGATCATCCGGCGGCCTCTGGACCTGGGCGTGGATTCCTTTGCTATGTGGGGCCCTCAGGTATTATCGGGGAGCTTAGTGCAGCAGAGAATGGCAGCTGAGTGCATCCACGCCGCGCTTGGGGCCTCCTGATGCCGGTGAACCGTCCCTGTCCATGGAGAAGCCGGTTCCCACCGGGCTCCTGCATGGTCCCTGACCAGTGGCAGCCCCACACCCCTGGCCCACGGGTGGGCTCTTCTCATTTCTGTGCCTCAGTTTCTCCACCTTTTCACAGCAGTTAACAAGGGAGTCAAGGTCCTGGGGCTCCCAAGAGGAGTCACCGACCCCCACTGCCGGTGGATAGGGCCTGAACTCACGGTGGAGTAAAGCCTGCCCCCCCCACCCCAGCAGCACCCCTGCCTGCTCTGCCTCCTCTCTGCCAACCCGGAGCAGGGCAGGGCAGCCTAGGAAACATGGGAGGGGGGTCCCCCATGCCCGCTCCCAGGAACACAAGCGTGGCACTGCAGCGTGTTGTGGGAGGAGCCAGGATGCTGGGCTCTACCTTGGGCATCTCACCTAACACGTTGCACTGGACTCTACGGGCGGCATCAAGGACACACCGCATCTTAGGCTGAAGAGTGTCTCTACTGAATGCCGCACACCCGGGTTTTGTCCGCCAGGCCTTACGTCACTGGGCTGATGCACCCGTGGAGGAGTGTCTGCAAGGAAGGCAGGGCCTTTGCTTCTCACTAGCTGCCGTCTGCTCTTCCATGAAGCCCAAGTCCACTGGAGATGGCTCCAGCCGCCAGCAGGTCTGTGCCAAGGGCTGGGCAGCTGGGCTTCTCCATGTGACCAGAGCCCCATGTGTGGAGTCCCTGCTGCTGCCGTGGGAGGGATGCAGCTGAGATGCTCCACACACTGTGGACCTGAGATGCTGCTGGAGACGGTCCAGGCACTCTGGACGTGAGGATTTATTTAAACTTCAAAGCCAGATCCGGGTGAGTGATGGAGGCTGCACCCACTGGCCTTGGAGGACGGGGGCCATGAGGCTGTTACTCTGCATTCTCGGGCAGAAGGGCATCCTCCAGGCTCTCAGTGCAGGCTGCAGCTGGTAAGAGGCAGACATGGCTCCTGGAGATGGTGCTTGTATTTGACATGTTGCCGTATTAACATCAAGAAGCGTGCATTAGCAAACCCCTCTACAACTCGGCGTCAGGAATTGCATTCTTGACAGAGAGACTGGAGTTTCGGGACTTGCCACTGGGGGAAGGAACAATAATCTTCGAGGTTTTTTCTTTTTGAATTGTAAAAATGTGAATGGAAAAAAAAATCACTCAGTAGCCACGCGATGGGAAATGAACCGTCTCAGAATGTCAGTTCGCTCCGTGGCTGCATTGAAACTGAAAAGCTAACCACAACAATGGCAGACAACCTTCGGTGGGGATGAGGTGGGCAGGGTGGGGATGGACACGGGGTGTGTGCAGAGATGGGGGAGGCCGGTGGGAGGTCTGCCAGGCTGTTGTCTCCCCTTACATGGGAAGAGCAGCCACACAGCTCGGTCAGTAAGAAGGGCATGACATTGAATTACTTGAGTCTACTTTCTCAGGGTTGGGTAAACAGTGTTCAAAGCAGAGCAAGCACATGACCTTGAGCCTGCAGACGCCATCTCAGCTCAGTTAGCTGATGTCAGCTTCAGTCTGACAGGGAGGAGGGGAGGAGGGAGCAGGGAGCAGTTCCTTCCACCTCAGCAGATGCTGGGATCTTGAATCAGGCACCTGGATCCCTGGATGATGTTTATTCACCCAGAACCCTAAGCTCTCTCTTCCAGGGCTGCAGCTGGAACATTAATGGCCTGTTCCCTAAAACTCCATGGGTTAAAGGCTTGGACCCCAGACTGATGCTATTGGCAGATGGTAGACTCTTGAAGAGGTGGGGCCCAGTGAGAGGTTATCTGACTTCAAAGGGCTTGTGGGACCCCAGCCCCTTCTTTCTTTTACCCCTTTTCTATGTAGTGAATAGTCTTTCTCTGGCCCTGTCTCCTCCCATGATGTGCCTCCCACAGACCCACAGCAGCAGGTCCAATAGGCCATGGACCAAAACCTCTGAAATGGAGCCACAGTGATCTTTTTGTTGTAGTGGCAGAAAAGTGACTGTACATCCAGCATGCTTTCCCTGGACACACACTTGAACTCTGACCTCATGCTAGGTGGCTATGAAATAGTTGTGAGGGACCCACTTCCCCTTGGGGCTCTGAGACGGGAGTTAGTAACTGTCAGAGCACTGTTAAACACAGGTAAAGTACTGTTAATAGGAACAGTAAGTCCTTACCGTAAACAACCCTTTTATTTTTCCTGTAAATACACTAAAATGTCTGGGCCAGAGCATTTAATTCCCTAGCTGACAGCTATTAGACCCCTCTCTGGGTCCCTGACTGGTTCGAGCAGAGGCTTGTGATCCAAACAGCAGGCCAGAATGCCCTCATATCAATACATGCTGCTTCAAACACTCCTCAAACACCTCGAGGAAGTTACATTACAAACATAGCTGCCTGCTGCCAAAGCACAGTTCTGGCTCAAGAAGGCAGTGACCAGCCATTGCTTTGAACAGTCCTTCATTTGTATGAGGGAATAAGGGATTGCCACCATTGGTGCAAATAGTTCTCCATTTGTGTGAGAGACTGTCATGATTGGCAAAATAGTCCTTCACTTGTATGAGAGACTGCCGTGATTGGTGCCAACACAGTCCCTCATTTGCAAAGTGAATGAGGGACTGCTGTGATTGGTGAAGACATCCTCACCACATCTTCCTCTTGGCTGAGCATTCTGCTTGGCTCACTTTTTGAGTCACCTGGGAGATGCTGTCCTATGCTGGACTCTGGTGTTGAATGGCTGGTCTGATGAAGACATAGCTCCAGTGGTCCTCCTTGCTTACTTTCTTTTTTCTTTTCTTTCTTTTATTGTGAGAATACCGTACAAAGGAGTTACAATTACATGGGCAAGATAATGAGTACATTTCTTTCTTTTTTTTGTGTGTGTGTGGGGGGGTGTCCGGTCGTAGGGCCTGAACTCTGGGGCTGGGCGCTGTCCCTCAGCTCTTCAGCTCAAGGCTAGCACTCTACCACTTGAGCCACAGTGCCACTTCCGGCTTTTTTCTTTTTGCTTACGTGATGCTGAGGAACCGAACCCAGGGGCTCAGGCATGCAAGGCAAGCGCTCTACCACTGAGCCACCTTCCCAGCCCCACGAGTACATTTCTTATCAAGCATTGTTGCCTCCTCATTGCTTTCCCTTCCCATACCCCTCCCCTCCTCCTACCCGATCCTCCCTCCTAAGAGTACATTTTTTTTTTTTTTTTGGTCTGGTCCTGGGGCCTGAACTTTGGGCCTGGTCGCTGTCCCTCAGCTCTTCAGCTCAAGGCTAGCGCTCTACCACCGCTTGAGCCTCAGCCCCACTTTCGGCTTTTTCTGCTTATGTGGTGCTGAGGAATCGAACCCAGGGCCGCATGCATGCAAGGCAAGCGCTCTACCACTGAGCCACCTTCCCACCCCCTCTTTGCTTACTTTTTATTCTCATCATCTGTGAATGACCGAAGTTATAACAGGAAGTAAGGGAGGAGAAGAGGCAGCCGGGGGTGGTCCCTATGGCAATGGGAGCAGAGCTGCCTTCAGGGGCTGGTGAGGGCTGGCTGGGGATGTGAGGGCAGCCCCAGTGACCACAGCTCACCCCGTGGCAGAGAGTGCTAAACAGACGGGTCCTGAGATGGCAGGAGCAGCACTGGAGCTGACAGTGTCTGATTGGACCAGGGGTGGAGGGCTAGAGCAGGACAGTGATGGGGGGATCCAGAACCAAGACAGGGGATCTGACTGAGAGAAGCGCTGTGAGGCTCATGGCTCCTGCACTGTAGAGCATTCGGGGCTGCCAACCCTGGAGAGTGAGAGCTCTAACACTTGCCACCACACCACCCTGGCTGTCGAGTGCTGCCTGGGAAGAGTTAACCACACCCGCCAAGGGCCAACATAGCTGGAGGAGCCGCTCCTCACCTCTCCACATCACCTAACCGGTAACAATCCTGCCTGCACAACTCCCCCTGGACCTGTATCAGGCAGGGACCCTCCCCTGGCTGAGGTGACCCCATGGTCAGCGGTGTCTGCGTGTGCTATGTGTGCTCTTCTGCCGCTCTTTGCTTTGAGATCCATGGCTCCCCCTGTGACTGACCGCTCATGTCATGTGCTCACTGACCCTGCAGGGTCAGAAGGAGAGCCTCGTGCTGGCCAGTCTCCCTCACCCGGTGCAGGGAGGGCCCTGGACGTTTGTTTTGATGACTGCACCTGAGCTAGTCTTCAGGGTCTTACCGCTTCTGGAGGTATCTGTCTTGCACGTTCCAATTCTGTTTTTAGGCCGGCTTCCTGGCAGGGGACTTTGTTTCCTTCCCTCACTGCTCCCTGATCCCTTCTGCTGCTGCTCCTCATCCTTGTCCACATTTTCCTCCTCCACCTCTTCCTCCCTGGTATTAATGAGAACTTGTTTCTTTTTTCTCCTTTTCTTCTTCAGCATTAATGGGATGTATCTCTCTTTTCTCTCTTCCTCCTCTTTTCCCCCCTCTGCTTCTCACTCTCTGTCACTCCTTTTTGCTTCCACCTCTGTGTTAATAAGAACTTATCTCTCCTTTCCTCACTCATTCTCCCACCCTCTCTCTCTGCCTTTCCATTCTCTCCCTTTCTTCCTCTCCCCCTCTCTTTTTTTTGGCCTTCCCCCTTCTCTCTCTCCTCAGTGTTATCTTCTCTCCTTTCCTGCCCCCTCCTTCTCTTTCTTTCCTCCCCCTGTCCCTCTTCCCTTTTCCCTCTCCCTCTTCTTCCTTTCCCTTCCCCCTTACTCCGACTCTCTCTGTCCATGAAACACATACGCTCTCCCTTTTCTTCCCTCTTCTGTGTTAATAAGACTAGGAAGCAGACAGATGAAATCAACTTTGCAGAGACTGGACATCAGGAGGGGAGAAAAGGTAGAGAGGAGGGAGGAGGGAGGGAAAAGAGAGAGAAGGAAGGAGAGAGAAGGGTTGAACATTCCCTGACTCCTCACTGGAAGACAACTGCTGAAACAGCTGAGGCCCCTGCAGCCCATATGTAGCCTGTGTGCAGTCTGTGTGCAGCCCGTGTGCAATCCATGTGCAGCCCATGTGCATCCCATGTGCAATCCATGTGCAATCTGTGTGCAGTCTATGTGCAGCCCATATGTAGCCTGTGTGCAATCTGTGTGCAGCCCGTGTGCAGCCCATGTGCAATTTGTGTGCAATCTGTGTGCAGCCCGTGTGCAGCCCATGTGCAGTCCGTGTGCAATCTGTGTGCAGTCTATGTGCAGCCCATATGTAGCCTGTGTGCAATCTGTGTGCAGCCCATGTGCAATCCATGTGCAATCTGTGTGCAGCCCGTGTGCAGCCCATGTGCAATTTGTGTGCAATCTGTGTGCAGCCTATGTGCAGCCCATATGTAGCCTGTGTGCAATCCATGTGCAGCCCATGTGCAGCCCATGTGCAATCCGTGTGCAATCTGTGTGCAGAGCATGTGCAATTTGTGTGCAATCTGTGTGCAGCCCGTGTGCAATCCATGTGCATCCCATGTGCATCCCATGTGCAATCCATGTGTAATCTGTCTGCAGCCTATGTGCAGCCCATATGTAACCTGTGTGCAATCCATGTGCAGCCTGTGTGCAGCCCATGTGAAATCCATGTGCACTCTGTGTGCAGTCTGTGTGCACTCTGTGTGCAGTCTGTGTGCAGTCTGTGTGCAGCCTGTGTGCAGTCTGTGTGCAGCCTGTGTGCTTTATGTGAGCAGCCTGTGTGCAGCCTGTGTGCAGCCTGTGTGCAGTCTGTGTGCTTTATGTGTGCAGCCTGTGTGCAGTCTGTGTGCAGTCTGTGTGCAGCCTGTGTGTAGTCTGTGTGAAGTCTGTGTGCAGTCTGTGTGCAGCCTGTGTGCAGTCTGTGTGCAGTCTGTGTGCAGTCTGTGTGCAGTCTGTGTGCAGTCTGTGTGCAGTCTGTGTGCTGACTGTGTACAGTCTGTGTACCGCGTATGTGCACTCTGTGTGCAGTCTGTGTGCAGTCTGTGTGCAGTCTGTGTGCAGTCTGTGTGCAGTCTGTGTGCTGACTGTGTACAGTCTGTGTACCGCGTATGTGCACTCTGTGTGCAGTCTGTGTGCAGCCTGTGTGCAGTCTGTGTGCAGCCTGTGTGCACTCTGTGTGCACGCTGTGTGCAGCCTGTGTGCAGTCTGTGTGCAGTCTGTGTGTAGCCTGTGTGCTTTATGTGTGCAGTCTGTGTGCAGCCTGTGTGCAGTCTGTGTGCAGTCTGTGTGTAGCCTGTGTGCTTTATGTGTGCAGTCTGTGTGCAGTCTGTGTGTAGTCTGTGTGCAGCCTGAGTGTAGTCTGTGTGCAGTCTGTGTGCAGCCTGTGTGCAGTCTGTGTGCAGTCTGTGTGCAGTCTGTGTGCAGCCTGTGGGCAGTCTGTGTGCAGCCTGTGTGCTTTATGTGAGCAGCCTGTGTGCAGCCTGTGTAGAGCCTGTGTGCAGTCTGTGTGCAGCCTGTGTGCAGTCAGTGTGCAGCCTGAGTGTAGTCTGTGTGTAGCCTGTGTACAGTCTGTGTGCAGCCTGTGTGTAGCCTGTGTGCTTTATGTATGCAGTCTGTGTGCAGTCTGTGTGTAGTCTGTGTGCAGCCTGTGTGTAGTCTGTGTACAGTCTGTGTGCAGCCTGTGTGCAGTCTGTGTGCAGTCTGTGTGCAGTCTGTGTGTAGCCTGTGTGCTTTATGTGTGCAGTCTGTGTGCAGTCTGTGTGCAGCCTGTGTGTAGTCTGTGTACAGTCTGTGTGCAGCCTGTGTGCAGTCTGTTTGCAGTCTGTGTGCAGTCTGTGTGCAGTCTGTGTGCAGTCTGTGTGCAGCCTGTGTGCAGTCTGTGTGCAGTCTGTGTGCAGTCTGTGTGCAGTCTGTGTGCAGCCTGTGTGCAGTCTGTGTGCAGCCTGTGTGCAGTCTGTGCCCACTCTGTGTGCAGTGTGTGTGCAGCCTGTGTACAGTCTGTGTGCTTTATGTGTGCAGTCTGTGTGCAGTCTGTGTGCAGCTTGTGTGCAGCCTGTGTGCTTTATGTGTGCAGTCTGTGTGCAGTCTGTGTGCAGCCTGTGTTCAGTCTGTGTGCAGCCTGTGTGCAGTCAGTGTGCAGCCTGTGTGCAGTCTGTGTGCAGCCTGTGTGCAGTATGTGCGCAGCCTGTGTGTAGTCTGTGTACAGTCTGTGTGCAGTCGGTGTTCAGTCTGTGTGCAGCCTGTGTGCAGTCAGTGTGCAGCCTGTGTGCAGTCTGTGTGCAGCCTGTGTGCAGTCTGTGCGCAGCCTGTGTGAAGTCTGTGTGCAGCGTGTGTGCAGTCTGTGCGCAGCCTGTGTGCAGTCTGTGTGTAGTCTGTGTGCAGTCTGTGTGCAGCCTGTGTGCAGTCTGTGTGCAGCCTGTGTGCAGTCTGTGTGCAGTCTGTGTGCAGCCTGTGTGCAGTCTGTGTGCAGTCTGTGTGCAGCCTGTGTGCAGTCTGTGTGTAGTCTGTGTGCAGTCTGTGTGCAGCCTGTGTGCAGTCTGTGTGCAGCCTGTGTGCAGTCTGTGTGCAGTCTGTGTGCAGTCTGTGTGCACTCTGTGTGCAGTCTGTGTGCAGTCTGTGTGCAGTCTGTGTGCAGTCTGTGTGCAGCCTGTGTGCAGTCTGTGTGCAGCCTGTGTGCAGTCTGTGCCCACTCTGTGTGCAGTCTGTGTGCAGCCTGTGTACAGTCTGTGTGCTTTATGTGTGCAGTCTGTGTGCAGTCTGTGTGTAGCCTGTGTGCAGCCTGGGTGCTTTATGTGTGCAGTCAGTGTGCAGCCTGTGTGCAGCCTGTGTTCAGTCTGTGTGCAGCCTGTGTGCAGTCAGTGTGCAGCCTGTGTGCAGTCTGTGTGCAGCCTGTGTGCAGTCTGTGCGCAGCCTGTGTGTAGTCTGTGTACAGTCTGTGTGCAGTCTGTGTTCAGTCTGTGTGCAGCCTGTGTGCAGTCAGTGTGCAGCCTGTGTGCAGTCTGTGTGCAGCCTGTGTGCAGTCTGTGCGCAGCCTGTGTGAAGTCTGTGTGCAGCGTGTGTGCAGTCTGTGCGCAGCCTGTGTGCAGTCTGTGTGTAGTCTGTGTGCAGTCTGTGTGCAGCCTGTGTGTAGTCTGTGTGCAGCCCGTGTGCAGTCTGTGTGCAGCCTGTGTGCAGTCTGTGTGCAGCCTGTGTGCAGTCTGTGTGCAGCCTGTGTACAGTCTGTGTGCAGTCTGTGTGCAGTCTGTGTGTAGTCTGTGTGCAGTCTGTGTGCAGCCTGTGTGCAGTCTGTGTGCAGCCTGTGTGCAGTCTGTGCGCAGCCTGTGTGCAGTCTGTGTGCAGCCTGTGTGCAGTCTGTGTGCAACCTGTGTGCAGTCTGTGTGCAGTCTGTGTGCAGCCTGTGTGCTTTATGTGTGCAGCCTGTGTGCAGTCTGTGTGCACTCTGTGTGCAGCCTGTGTGCAGTCTGTGCGCAGCCTGTGTGCAGTCTGTGCGCAGCCTGTGTGCAGTCTGTGTGCAGCCTGTGTGCAGTCTGTGTGCAGCCTGTGTGCAGTCTGTGCGCAGCCTGTGTGCAGTCTGTGCGCAGCCTGTGTGCAGTCTGTGTGCAGCCTGTGTGCAGTCTGTGTGCAGCCTGTGTACAGTCTGTGTGCAGTCTGTGCGCAGTCTGTGTGTAGTCTGTGTGCAGTATGTGTGCAGCCTGTGTGCTTTATGTGTGCAGCCTGTGTGCAGTCTGTGTGCACTCTGTGTGCAGCCTGTGTGCACTCTGTGTGCAGTCTGTGTGCAGTCTGTGTGCAGCCTGTGTGCAGTCTGTGTGCAGCCTGTGTGCAGTCTGTGTGCAGCCTGTGTGCAGTCTGTGCGCAGCCTGTGTGCAGTCTGTGTGCAGCCTGTGCGCAGCCTGTGTGCAGTCTGTGCGCAGCCTGTGTGAAGTCTGTGTGCAGCCTGTGTGCAGTCTGTGCCCAGCCTGTGTGCAGTCTGTGTGTAGTCTGTGTGCAGTCTGTGTGCAGCCTGTGTGTAGTCTGTGTGCAGCCTGTGTGCAGTCTGTGTACAGTCTGTGTGCAGTCTGTGTGCAGTCTGTGTGTAGTCTGTGTGCAGTCTGTGTGCAGCCTATGTGCAGTCTGTGTGCAGCCTGTGTGCAGTCTGTGCGCAGCCTGTGTGCAGTCTGTGTGCAGCCTGTGTGCAGTCTGTGTGCAGCCTGTGTGCAGTCTGTGTGCAGCCTGTGTACAGTCTGTGTGCAGTCTGTGTGCAGTCTGTGTGTAGTCTGTGTGCAGTCTGTGTGCAGCCTGTGTGCTTTATGTGTGCAGCCTGTGTGCAGTCTGTGTGCACTCTGTGTGCAGCCTGTGTGTAGTCTGTGTGCAGTCTGTGTGCAGTCTGTGTGCACTCTGTGTGCAGCCTGTGTGCACTCTGTGTGCAGTCGGTGTGCACTCTGTGTGCACTCTGTGTGCAGCCTGTGTGCAGCCTGTGTGCAGTCTGTGTGCAGCCTGTGTGCAGTCTGTGTGCAGCCTGTGTGCAGCCTGTGTGCAGTCTGTGTGCAGCCTGTGTGTAGTCTGTGTGCAGCCTGTGTGCAGTCTGTGTGCATTCTGTGTGTAGCCTGTGTGCTTTATGTGTGCAGTATGTGTGCAGTCTGTGTGCAGTCTGTGTGCAGTCTGTGTGTAGTCTGTGTGCACTCTGTGTGCATTCTGTGTGCAGTCTGTGTGCAGCCTGTGTGCAGTCTGTGTGTAGCCTGTGTGCTTTATGTGTGCAGTCTGTGTGCAGTCTGTGTGTAGTCTGTGTGCAGCCTGTGTTCAGCCTGTGTGCAGTCTGTGTGCAGTCTGGGTGCAGCCTGTGTTCAGCCTGTGTGCAGTCTGTGTGTAGCCTGTGTGCTTTATGTGTGCAGTCTGTGTGCAGTCTCTGTGTAGTCTGTGTGCAGCCTGTGTGCAGCCTGTGTGCAGCCTGTGTGTAGTCTGTGTGCAGTCTGTGTGCTTTATGTGTGCAGTCTGTGTGCTTTATGTGTGCAGCCTGTGTGCAGTCTGTGTGCAGCCTGTGTGCAGTCTGTGTGCAGTCTGTGTGCAGTCTGTGTGCAGCTTCGTGTGCAGCCTGTGTGCAGTCTGTGTGCAGTCTGTTTGCAGCTTAGTGTGCAGCCTGTGTGCAGCCTGTGTGTAGTCTGTGTGCAGCCTGTGTGCAGTCTGTTTGCAGTCTGTGTGCAGTCTGTGTGCAGCTTCGTGTGCAGCCTGTGTGCAGCCTGTGTTCAGTCTGTGTGCAGCCTGTGTGCAGCCTGTGTTCAGTCTGTGTGCAGCTTCATGTGCAGCCTGTGTGCAGTCTGTGTGCAGCTTCGTGTGCAGTCTGTGTGCAGCCTGTGTGCAGTCTGTGTTCAGTTTGTGTGCAGTCTGTGTGCAGCCTGTGTGCAGTCTGTGTGCAGCCTGTGTGCAGTCTGTGTGCAGCCTGTGTGCAGTCTGTGCGCACTCCGTGTGCAGCCTGTGTGCAGCCTGTGTGTAGTCTGTGTTCAGTCTGTGTGCAGTCTGTGTAGCCTGTGTGCAGCCTGTGTGCAGCCTGTGTGCAGCCTGTGTGTAGTCTGTGTGCAGTCTGTGTGCAGCCTGTGTGCAGCCTGTGTGTAGTCTGTGTGCAGCCTGTTTGTAGTCTGTGTGCAGTTTGTGTGCAGCCTGTGTGCAGCCTGTGTGCAGTCTGTGTGCAGCCTGTGTGCATTCTGTGTACAGTCTGTGTATATCCTGTGTGCAGCTTCGTGTGTATTCTGTGTGCAGTCTGTGTGCAGTCTGTGTATATCATGTGTGCAACACTTCATTGTGACAGGCTGGAAACTTGCTTCCTTAGGAAGCAATTGCTCCTGTGAGCTGGTTTGAGATTAGAATGGTAATTATCTGCAAATGACTGTAACTGTCTTTCATAAATGTGGCAATGTTTGAGATGTGACTAACGCGGCCTGCAGGATAATGGGCTTCATAAACGATATCTTCGGCGTATTGTTGGGGAACAGAGCCTATTAGTTTGAGACTGGACAATACTGTAATTTCTGTGAGCTGCATTCCATTCTTCTCCCCTTCCAGGGTATTTTTTTAAAGGCTAGTATAGGCTCATCATTTTTTCTTAATAGGACATTTTTTCCCTTAGGATAATTTGCAAATTGTTAATTTGGTTTTATTATCATTCTTTTTTTTTTCTCCTGGAAAGTTTTGTTTTTCTTCATGCCAGGAGAAAGAGCCCAGGTCATCCTGTGTGCAAAGGGGCAGGGAAGGGCCAGCAGGGCCCGTGGTATGGGACCCATGGCCACAGGCAGCCACCACGGAGATGCCCTCCACCATGGCGTATGGGGTGGGTGGTAGGAGAGCCACCTTCCTCTCCCTGGGGTCAGGGTGCTAGGCACAGAACAGTTGCCTGTCCGGTTGTCCTGCCTCTAAGAAAAGGTGCTGGGAGGGCCTGCATAATCAGGAGAGAGGTGGACTTGGCCCTGGGTCTGAAGAGGACGGAAGAAGTGTGTCACCCTGGATCCGCAGAGCACTGTGGGGGCAGCAATACAGAGCTGGACCAAGGACTCACGGAACAGCGCCGTGGGCCACCAGGCCCCACAGCCCCACCACCACTGCATGTTGGCACTCTCTAGCCGGTCTTGGCGAGGGCCCAGCCAGGGCCTCTGGCAGTGATGGGACCCAGATAGCTTGGAAATCTTGACATGCGACCCCACTTTCTATGAATGAGTCATCTGTGTTCAGGTGACAGGTGTGTGGCTCTGACTCAGATGTGCCTTCCTAGACTCTAGTTTTTAGTAAGAACAGACTGTAGGAGGTCCAGAGTTCTGAGGGGAGCATGGGGGGGGTTGTCTGGTTGGACATAGCATACACCAGCTCATTAGCATAGACTAGAGGTCCACTGACACCCCCTCCTGCCTCCTCTGGCCATGCACCCCGTGCACAGACCCCAGACAACCCGGACAGGGGCTAGTGGGCGGCGGCACACAGCGTCCTGTGACCAGACATGGTATCTGAGATCTTCCTGAAGTCAGTGTATGATTCAGAATACAAGATGAAATCACCAGCCATGGGAAGGGGCGGTGGGGAGGAGGGGTGGGAACCCACAGTCCAGATTCCTCCAGAAGTGTGGGTTTCCCCATAACTCAGCAGTTCTCTTCTGAGCATGTCTCCAGAAGAAAGGGAAGCCACGATGCCCGAGCCCATGGCGCACAAATCCACAGCAATGGTATGCCCGAGAGCCAAAAGGTGGAATTGGCACAAATGTCCATAAACGGGTGGATGACTAAACAAAATGTGGTCTGTCTGCACAATGGAATATTACTCAGCCATGAAAAGAATCCAAGGCTGATGCGTGCTGCAATGTGGAGAGCCTTGACAACATTATGCGGAGTGAAAGGAGTCAGGCAGGAGGACACGGATTGTCTGAGTCCATTTGTGTGGATCGCACAGAATGGACCCAAAGAGCAGACTGGGGGTGGCAGCTGGATGAGCACCAGGTTTTCATAGACAGAGGAAGTTTGCACAGGCCTAGGAAGTACTAAATGTCGCCAGACTGTGCATTTAAAAAGAGCTCTATGCTAATCTGATGCTGTATGAAATTTGCCTCAATTTACATACAGACAAGATAGGTGAACCATGTGGGGAAAGAGCCTCTCCTCTCCCCTCCCCTCCCCCCTTCTCCTCCCTTCCCCTCTCCCCTCCCCTCCTTTCCTCCCCTCTCCTCTCCCCTTCTCTCTTCTCTCCTCCCCTCCTCTCCCCTTCCTTCCTCCCTTCTCCTCCCCTTCCTCCCATCCTTCCTCCCCTCCCTCCTCTCCTCTCCTCCCCTCCTCTCCTTGCCCTTCTTTTCTCTTCTCTTCTTTTCTTGAACCTAGAGTCTTGTATTCTTGTTGGTGTTGCCACTCCAGGTTGGTACTCTACCCACTTGCCCCACAGCTCCACTTCCATATTTTTCCTGGCTAATCAGAGATAAGAGTCTCTTGGATTTGTCTGCCCAGGCTGGCTTCAATCCATAATCCTCAGCCATCAGCCTCCTGAGGAGCTGGGATTACAGGTGTGAGCCGTGAAGGCTGGCAATGCTCTTGGCTTCGGAGCTGGGCTGGCCTTGGGACTGGCTCCCAGACACACAGAGTCTGTGGGGGTTGCAGATGGCAACTTCTGCCAGAAGAATCCCAAAGTTTCACTCTGCCACTGGCCTGGCTGTTGACCTCACCGTGTTGAGAGGAGAGGGCTGAGCATCAGGGAATGTAGGCATACATGTGTCCAGGTAGATGGGGGCTCTGTTCCCCGGGTTTTTAGTGGGGGGAGGCCAGCCCCTCCCTCCACACGGTTCCATTCATTCACAGGACAGAAGCTTGTTTTGTTCCAAAGGCCAAAGCAGAGACCGCGAGGGGAAAGCCAGAATAGGACAGGCACACTAGGGATTGTCCTGTGGTTGAGGCTCTTCCCTGGATAACTTTCTCCGGGCTGAGAATCTGGACTGATTTGTTTCATGTGCTAAATTCCAGAGCCAGGAAGATCTTCCTTTGGTGAGCGCTATTCAGTTTGTCAATGCTTTGATGTCTTTTGAATCCTTTGTGGCCCCAAATCAAATAGAAGGGTTTTTACATCCACACTTGGAACGTCTGTCCTCATTCCCGTTTCCTTTCACTTAAAGGATTTCTCCCCTGTGATTATCACAAATCACTTCTGAATGGTGTTTTGCCATTCACTGCCTGGGCATACATTATGGAGGGAGCTGAATGCGTCCCCTCGCGCACGCGGCTGTTTTTAAACACTAAACATATGTCCGCAGATATTTCTATACACATATACAGTATTCGCTGGCACCGGCGTCCCCTGCTTCCATTAATGAAATTATCCTTGCAGAATTATCGTCACTGAACACTTGGCTTGCCAGTACCCCCGTGACTCACGGCAATTTCCGTCATTTTCTTTCTCTATGCCGATGGGCAATTACTCCGGCTGGTAATTCAATGCCCCGCTTCCTGCCTATGGAGAGAGCTAGAATAAGATGCCTTTTTTTTAATAGTTGAAAGAATGTTAATGGATGTCAATGGGTTGCAAGAAAGAGAGAGAGAAAGAGACAGGGAGAGAGAGAGAGAGAAAGAGAGAGAGGGAGAGAGAGCCAGGCCTGGAGACACAGCCACGCGGAGCTCTATCTGTCCCTGTAGCATTTGTAAGCAAAGCTTTCTCCACGTCTCTGTTGCTTGAGCAGCAATTACTCAAACACCCTACTTGGGAAGAAGGCACTAATTGGATACTTTCTAGAGATTTTTCAGGTTTATCAACCCAAATGTCTGCGTAAGCTCCTTGGAGAAGCGTGTTATAGACCATGAATCTGAGGTGAGCCGGAACGCAGGCTCTCTCTGATTCTCTAGCGTGGTGTCAGCCCCTGTGCTGACTGGGCTGGGGGCCCTTACTTGGCAGGGCCAAGCAGTGCTGGGCATGACACCAGAACCAGAGCAAGGGTGTGGCTGCCCTTTACACCATCAACCGGCCCAAAGCATTTCTCTTTGACGGCCCGGCTGCCACGGCTTGGGCCTCTGAAGGCCTGATCTTGGCTGGGGTGTGGTTGGGAGGTGGGGGCTGGTGGAAGGAAGTCCTGACTCTTGCAGATGACATTAGGACCCCTCCTCTTCCTGTCTCTCTTTACTTTTAGGTTGACATGAGGGAAGCACTGTCTGCATCCTATGCCCAGTTCTGATGTACAGCTTCACCCTAGGCCCAAAGCCACAGAACCCAACCACGGGTCGACAACCACAACCGGTGAACCGGAATGGACCTTTCTTCTCCTAAGCTGATTTAGCTCAGGTATTTGTCACCGCCACAAAAACAGACAAACGTCAATATGGCTACAAGGAAATGGGTGTGCACGCCCGATCGAATGCTCTGATCCTGTAGTGTGCTGCCTTCCTCAGTTGCACAGTTGGGGTGATGGCAGATTCCTTTCCCCAGTACATTGTCTTGGGGACTTGGAACCATGGCGCAAAGCATCCCTAGCACCTGTGGAGCTCCACAGGGCCCAGCAGTGCCGTCCTTGCCTCTGCTGGAGGTGTGCCAGCTCCGAGAGGACCGGAAGGCGTCTGCCTTGCCCAATGGGCATAGCAGGCCTAGAGCAGAGCCTGGTGCTCAGTGGTCCCTTTGTCAGCATGTGCGGGGTGGGGGTGGGGCTCCAGCGGTGCTGCCAGCGTGGGGCTCGATGGACTTGGGCATGTTTACGGGGGTAGGTCACATGCTTGGCACGGCTTTAGTGCTTCTCGCATTAAACGCACTCGCGTAGGAAGCGAGTCGCCCATAAAATCAGAGGGCATCGCAGCCAGGGTTCTGACCTTGCCGGGGACACTTGTTCTCCTGGCCTGACCCCCACCTCTGCACAGCGCTTTGGACAGCTCCTGTGGAGAAGAGGTTCACAGCCTGCAGTCCAGGCCGTCCCCGCCCTTCCCCCCAGCCCCAGTCCACTGCTCTAGTTGGGGAGGACGCCTTCAGGCAGTGTGGAAATCTCGGGCGCTCAGTCTCTCTTGCTCTGCCCTCAGACACGCCATGCCACGTGGTCTGTGGAATGGAGGTCCGCCTCGAAAAGGAGCCTCGCTCAGGCTCATGAGCACGAAGCAGGTGTCTGCTGATGGCCTGGCCTCTTCCAGCAAGGATGAAATGCGCAGGCATGGGGCCGCCACTTCCACAGACGGGCTGAGAGAATGGACCAGATACTCTGCCACCCAGGAAGTAGGCAGGGTCTGGAGGTCGGCAGGTACTGCCCAAAGGGAGGGGCCAGCCTGCTCTGTCCACATCAGACTTCACAGAAGGGATGGGACCGGCTGAGGCCCCCGGTACGAAGTCCTAAGTGCATCCCGTGAGTCCGGTCCCCGTGGCTGGAACTGCTTTCTCTTGTTACTCTGCTCTCTGCACAGGGTGGCCCCCGTCAGCTGCTTTGCAGGGACTCGGGCCCCTCTCAGGGCCCCATGTGGATCACAGGATGCCGCCTCTGGACAGGCCCCTCCTCATCCACATGCAGAGATGCCCCAGAGCAGACGGGAGCCACCATCTCTGCCCGAGGAGGCTGATGCGGGCCGAGGGGCCTGTCCTGCTTTACTGGGCTCTGCTCCCACAGGACCCTCCATTAGTGGGTTAGTGCACAGCTTCTCACTGACAGCTCTGGAAGCCAGGAGTCTCAGATCAAGTGCTGGCAGGGTTGCCTCCCTGCAAGGCTGGGAGAGAGCTTCCTGACCCTGCCAGCTTCCGGTGGTTTCTACAGTCCTGGGTGGTGCTTGGGTTGTGCTCACACTGCCCCGATCGCCGCCTTCCTTCCTTTATGGCATCCCCCCACACATGCTTCTGTTCCGATTTCTCCTTTTGGTCGCACTGCATTAGGGCCCACCCTACTGGCTTTTTAGCTCATTACATTGGCAGAGCTTACACTCTGAGGTGCTAGGGGGTGGGATTTACCACACAGTTCTTCATGGGAAGGGGACGAGATTCAACTCATGCCCGTGGCCGTGCCGTTGGCCGGGCCTGGCCAATGCCTAGGCCTAACAGTCTCACAGAGGAAAGAACCCCAAGGTGATTCTGGCACGTCATCTGCTTTGGGGTCAGCAGTGTGTGCCGTGCTGCCTGTCAGCCGAGGGACAAACACATTCCATAGTAGCTGTTTGCTAGTGACGGATGGCATGCGGTCTCAGAATCCAACAGATAAACAGGGTGGGTTTGACCCAGGCTCTTGTGGAGTTTACAGCCTGGGGGTTGGGACAGACAGGGCCACGCAGCTGCCTGTGCCCTAGACCAAGAGCAAGCTGGCCATTCCCTGAGAACTGGAAGATGTGGGGCGCCCAGGCTGGGGCTGCCCACCTCCATCCCGAGCAAGCGGTCTCATTGTCCCCAGGGAATGGAGGTCTCCCAGGGGAGCAGGACCCACCCAGAGTCACAGAGAGGTGTTGGGGAAAGATGAAGTCTGTGAAAATCAGTCCAACAGGACTTCAGGGGTGGACGGCCACCCGAGGTCCGCAGGACCACACCCACCCTGCCCCCTGTCCAGTGCTCAGCTGCTCCAGCCCTTTCAGCCCCATCCCCTGTAAGGAAGACTTCCTGTTGGAACGCCTGGAGAGGGTTCCATTTTCCCAACTAGATCTAAGATGAAACCGGAGGTTGTCACCTACCACCCACAGGATATTATGACGTCTTTGGGAAGGAAGCTACCAAAGACGGTGAGGCAGCATGTCACAGGATGACAGCTCAATACTGAGGGAAACGTGCCTGAATCCTGTCAGCCTCATGATTCCTAGGAACTTACAACTTTGGAGAGCTATGCAGAGCAAACCTCCCCCGCAACAATGCCATCACTAACATGATTATTTTATATAAAATGCAAAATTAATTAATTATTAAATACTTATTATGAGTTATAATGAATTAGTAATTTACATTAATATATGAATTATATCAATTATTATGCTATTAATATTAGTAGTGGAATTATAGTAAATGTTTATTTTTCCCTCAGTAACTCCCTTGTCATCATTTTAAGGATGTTATTTGACAAGCAATTCTTTCTTTCTTTTTTTTTGCTGGTACTGGGGCTTGAACTCAAGGCCTAAGTGTTGTCCCTGAGCTTCTTTGTGTTCAAAGCTAGCGCTCTACGACTCTGGGCTGGAGCTCCACTTCTGGCTTTTTCTGAGTAGTTTATTGGAGATAAGAGTCTCACAGACTTACCTGCCTGGGCTGGCTTTGAACTCTGATCCTCAGATCTCAGCCTCCTGAGCGGCTAGGATTATAGGCGTGAGCCACCAGCATCCAGCTCAACTCTTTCTTAAATTATTGAAATAAGAATTTGTTAAACTGAAAGACAACTCGGGTGCAAAATCCCTAACCACATCTCTCATTTTCTAGCTCACTCCCAACTGTGCCATCACCTTCTGCCTGGAGGATTAGGGGGCAGGACAGGACAGCGGTGTGCTGGGCTCATGGGCCCCGGGGAAGGGGAGACAGAGCGGAGCAGGGAAGGTGTCCTTCTGGATCCCGTTCTGCAGGTGCTTGACATTTGGGGAGATGAACGAGCAGAGGGTAAGGAAAAAGTAGAAAGCAAGAAGGAAGCCGTGGGAGATGGGGAGGCACCGAGGAAGTAGGGAAAGAGAAGGCAGTTGGGGAATGCTGAGCCCCTGGCCCAGTCCTGGGCCTTCACCACATCATGAACTCCCCCAAGACTCAGGGGCTGGCCCTTGGCAGTACCACCTGCTGCTGACATCAGGGATCTCCAGAAAGGACAGGGCCAGCATGCTGGGCATGGGCACAGAGCAGCCTGGTTCCAGGTACCCATGGAGGGCAGACTCACTACGAACACAAAGCCTGGTGAGCCCACGCCAGAGAGGGGCTCTCCTGTGCAGGCAGGACCTCTGGGTGGATTTGCAGTCAGTGCACTGTACCGGGCTTCCTGAGAGCCAAGATGCATTGCTTGCAAAGTCCAGGACCCAGTACCACCCACTCAGAATCACAGCAAGATGCGTGGGCTGCTTTCTGCAAAAGCAACCACAAAAATGCATGTCCCTCCTTTTCTCTAGTTGAGTTGGCCTTGGGACAGCTCCTGCCCTGCAGGCATGTCCTGGGTCTCTCCACCTCCCTACTCTGTGGTCGTGGGGCCTGAACTCTGGGCCTGGGCGCTGTCCCTCAGCTCTTCAGCTCAAGGCGAGCACTCTACCACTTGAGCCACAGCACCACTTCAGGCTTTTTTTTTGCTTATGTGGTGCTGAGGAATCGCACCCAGGGCCTCATGCATGCAAGGCAAGCGCTCTACCACTGAGCCACCTTCCCAGGTGCCCCCCACCCCCCCCCACCCCGCAGCCGGCCTTCTTCTTCAGGATGAGGCCTGTGGAGGGTGGATCCAAGCCTGCCTGCCGCCAGCAGAGTCTGCCGTCCATCTCACAGCTTGCACGGGGCACGGCAGCGAACCTGAATGTGTGTGAGCAACAATCTATTCGTGAAACATATCTCTTTCTCTCAGTCCTGACCTTCTCCTGGTTTGGGTTAAAGTTGATCAGCATTCTCGGGTCCCAAGGCCATACCTCTTGCTGCTTTACTGCATGCAACAGAGTGGGTTTCTTTTCAAAACAATTCTGTAGAGCGGGTCCTCGAAGGGGCAGGCATTTCAGATTCAGAAGCTGAACTGCGGAAAGGTGTGGAGAACAGGACATGGAGGCAGACACTGGACACACCGGTCCAGTGCAGCCTTCACGCATACTTTCTGGGTGGAGACTTGTGCCTCAGACATGCAGGCAACGAAGGAACAATGTGTAATTCTAAGGAAGCAGAAATGCCACACTGTGGGCTCCTCCCTGCTCCGGCACCCTCTGTGTTAGGAAAGATGAGAATAAGAAGAATCCAGTTAACAAATGGACCATTGAACTACTTTCCACCCGCCTCCCTGCTAGGTCAGAATGGCCATCACAGAGAAATCAAACAACAAACGCCAGTGGGTGAGGATGTAAGAAAAAGAGGATGCTTACCCACTGCTGGCGGGAATATAAATTAGTGTCTCCACTATGGAAATCTGTACGGAGGGTCCTTAAAATCCTAGAAGCGGAACTTCCATGTGCCACAGCTCTACAATTCCTGGGCATACACCCTAATGGACCAACATCGCCATATATTGAAGATTCCTGAATGTTATGTTTATTCCTGACAATAGTCAGGCTCTGGAATCAGCCTGGATGCCCATGAACAGATGAAGGAAAAAAGAAAATGAGGTCCTAAGATGCACAATGGACCGATTCTTCAGCCACAGAGAAGAATGGCATGCCGTCATTAACAGGGACATGGATGGAACAGGAGGTCAACAGGTTCAGTGAAATCCCCAGATTCACAAAGACGTGTATTGAATGTTCTCTCATGTGGAATCTCCTGGAAACAAATGAAGGTATGGGAGGGAGGGAGGGGGTGGAGGAGGGAGAAAGAGAGGGAGGGAGCGAGAAAGAGAGGGAGAGACAGACAGAGAGACAGAGAGAGAGGCAGAGAGACAGAGACAGAGAGAGACTGACTCGTAAGGGGAATTGGATGGCTGAGAACAGTGGTGCACATTTGATGAGAACTCATCTCCTGCCTGGCTGATATAAACGGAATGACACACAGGGGACTTGCTGACCTGCAGCCGTCCAGCCCAGGGCCCAAATCTCCCCCACTGATTGTGGGAGGAGCAAATGACCATAATCCAGTCTCAAGATGTTGATGACACAGGGAGCAGATCCCAGACCCCCATAAAAGTTGGGGTCCTCTGGACAGCCATCCTTGAGCCTGTCTGCCCTCCTCATGTGAAGCTGTACTTCCGTGTTGCTTTACATTAACAAAAGTGTCCAGCCTCGAATTCTTCACCTGCTGAGATCAAGAACTTTCTGGCCCCCATGCTGGTAACTCAGATCTGGTAACAAAGAGCAAATGTGATCAAAGCACAGCCTGTGCATGCATGCAAATGTGGCAATGAAACAAACCCCTCATATTGTACAACTAATCTATGCTAATCACAAAGTGACAGGGAAGACTTGAGACCTGTTATTCTGCCCTGGAGCTCTGTCATGGTGCAGTGGTCTGGAGACAGTGAGGGGTGGACAGTCCAGTAGCAAGAGCAGTCAGGTATAGGGGGCAACACACAGCATGCATCACAGGACCTCACGGCACTTCTCACCTGGATGGCTGGCACTAGGGTACCCCTCACCAGTATAAACACCTGAGATGCAAGGCACCCCTCACCATTACAGACACTTGAGTTGCTAGGGCACCATTCATCATTATAGACACTTGAGATCTAGGGTAACCCTGAGTATTATAAATACTCAAGATGTTAGGGTAATCTTCAGTACTAGAGACATCTGAGATGCTAGAATACCGTTCATCATTATTACAGACACCTGAAATGCTAGGGTACCATTCATGATTGTAGACACCTGAGATGCTAGGGCACCACTCATCATTATTATAAACACCTGAGATGCTAGGGCACCATTCATGATTATAGACACCTGAGATGCTAGGGCACCATTCATGATTATAGACACCTGAGATGCTAGGGTACCGTTCATGATTATTATAGACACCTGAGATGCTAGGGCACCATTCATGATTATAGACACCTGAGATGTTAGGGTACTGTTCATGATTATAGACACCTGAGATGCTAGGGTAACCCTGAGTATTATAAATACTCAAGATGTTAGGGTAATCTTCAGTACTAGAGACATCTGAGATGCTAGAATACCGTTCATCATTATTACAGACACCTGAGATGCTAGGGCACCACTCACCAGTATAGACACCCGAGACGTAGGGCACTGCTCGCTGTTATGCATGTCTGAGACGCTGGACGCACCATTCCACATCCCGGATGCCCGACGTCAGGCTCTCCTCAGCATCCTCAATTCCAGCAGCAGCACCCCTCCCTTCGGAATCATGATCCTTTCGCAAGAGCCTGACCTCAATAACTTGCTCCTGAATCAAGCCTGTCGAAGATATGGCTGTGTGGAGGCGGGACGTTGTGGGGGTCTGGCCTGGCCACCTGGCAGCTGGATGATCGGTTCTGTGGGCCATGACCCCGCTGAGCTGCACTGTCCATGGCTCGTCTCCAGCCTGCCAATCAGAGCAAGGCAGAGCCTTTGATCTCGAGCATCCTGTGCCAGCCGAGTGACAGGGTTCGGTGCAGGAACAAGGAGAGAACAGCTTGCAGACAGCTCCTGCTGAGGCGCCGCTGGGGCGCGAAGCAGGGGGCTGGCTGGGGGAGGCCAGGCTGACAGCAGTGAGGCTCCCTCGGCCCAGCAGGGAAGGGAGGACGTGGGTGATGGAGTTGTGGGTGGGTTAGTTCCCTTCTGGGGGCAATTTTCTTTCTTACAGAGGCAGGTGAGGGGAGACAGGTGTTCATCGGGCCAGTCCTGCCTTTTAAGATCAATGCTTTGTAATGCAGCAACCTCTGCATTACAAGGCTGACAGGTGACAGAGCTGACGTCACTATCAGAGGCTGAGCCCTGGCTGAGCAGGTCTGACACTACGGGTCCACTGAATCAACTGGGTGGTGAAGGAGAGATGCCCTTGGGTACTGAGAGCCTTCAGTGATGGTGACCAGGGGAGAGGTGAAGAATCCCAGCAAGAGCCTTTCCTCAGCCCCAGGTCAGACATGACTTTCCCAGGCTGATTTTCTCCACGTTCCCTCTCTCTGGGCGGTGCTGGATCTATGCTTCAGCGGTGCAGGGAGCTGCAGTGCCACGATCTTAGAAGAGGGCTCTAGGATCCCATGTCATCCCTTTAGGCTGTCCCGACAAACCTGGTTGGCCTCCCTGTACCTAAGCACTTTGCAATGTGACTTTGTGCCTTCTGCCACCAGTAGCCCTGGAGAGCACACCTTTGAGGGGAGGCTGGAGAGGCTGCAGAGTTTAGCAAAGCATCAGGCACGTTACACACACGGAGCAGTGTTTGTCATTGTCCTTCCGAGAGGACACTGAAACTCCGATGGCCAACCTGTCCTTCCCTGATCAAAGTCAGTCCCAGCAGAAGCAATGATAGACACCTGGGGAACGGAACGGGCTCGTGTGAATCTACACGCACAGCTCAGGGTCTCGGCACCATGCATGACCGGGGGAGGGCTGGCCCACCTGCACGGAGCCCTCTCCGCTGCATCATCAACCCCAACATTGTTTGTGTCTGTGCATAGACTGGACCCCCATTTTTCCCTTTTGAGAAGCCTCTCCCTTTTCCATTTTGGGGTTTGAACTCAGGGCCTTGTGCTTGCCAGCCAGGTGTTCTACTGCTTAAGTCAAGCTTCTAGTCTTTTGCTCTGGTTATTTTTGAGATAGAGCCTGTTAGCCCAGGCCAACCTGGGCCGCGATCCTCCTATTTATGCTTCCTCTTGTAGCTGGGATGGTAGGTGCACACCGCCATGCCCAGCTTTTGACTGGTTGAGATGGAATCTCATGAACTTTTTGCTTGGGCTGGCCTTGAACTACAATCTTCCCTATCTCTACCTCTTCAGTAGCTGAGGTTACATGTGTGAGCCACTGATTCTCAGCTAGGAGAACAATCTTTTTTTTTTTTTTTAAGCTTACGTTAGTTATGGCAGGGGTGGGGGTGGAGGACTCCATTGTTAGATATCCACACATGTTTGCGATGTATTCTGATCAGTCTCATCTCTTTTATTGCTCTCCCTTCCGGAAGCATCTTTTATCTCATTATAAGCTTCCTGCATCCTGGGAGCAGGTTGCCTCTAGGCCTGCCAGTCTCAGAGACACCTGGGCATCTTTTAGAGCTTGTTTTTCTGTGATCCTATAAACTCAGCTTCCAACAGGGATCTTGGGAGACTAGAAATGATACCCAGGGCTGGGATGAGGAAGAGATGCCAAGACACAGGGTCCTGGAGTGCTGAGGGACAGGTGGCTGCAGCTCGCTGGCGAGGGGCGGGAGGACCAAGGCTCAGAGCTCAGGTGGGTGCAGACACAGCGAGGGACAATGCTGGCACCAGCCACGCCGGGGGTGTATGGCAAGGCCTGATGGGCGCGCCAAGAGCCGGGTTTGGAGGGGGAGACGCTGGCATGAAGGCCCACGGGACTAGCTGGGCTGAGACAGGGGAGACAGAGGGCTGCGTGGGGGCCATGCAGAGCACGGGTCCCAGATGCCCCCTCATGCTGAGGATCAATGCGGTGGGGCGTGGAGAGGTGTGGTCAGAGGGGACATGTCATCACGCAGACCCGAACTCTAGGAGGGGCTATGGGAGCTGTGGGGATGGGGGTTCATCTCGCCTCTGCTGGGCTCCGGGTCTTCCTCCAGGCCTCCATGGCATGGGCTATGGTAAGATGGGGGTCCTTAGAGGTGAACAGAGGTGGTTAGGACTCTGGGGCAGGGGCAGGACTGCTCTTTCAACTCCAGGGCGATCTCAGAGACGGAGCAAGGGTGGGTCTGGGGGCTCGGGGGCCTGAGGCAGGGTCTCCACGTGGAGGGCCGGCACCTCCCTGGGGCAGGCCCGGTGCTTCCTGGGAGGCTGGTGGCTCTGCCAGCCCATGTTGCGCAGCTGCGGCGTGACTTCCCGTAGAGCCCGGCTGGGCAGACACAGCGGTATGGCACCTGTCACGCCGAAGCCTCTAGAGGGCATGGATGCCAGGGAGAGCTGACAGCCCCGGTACCCGCAGGGAGCGGAGACAGGTGTGCTGCCAGCCGAGCCTGATCTGAGCCGTCTCAGTGGACAGTGTGGAGCCAGGCCTGGCGGCTGGGGGCTGCCGTGGCCCGGGCCCCAGGCAGGAGGCAGAGGGCACCTTGGGGCTCCTGCCCGCTGCCTCCTCTCCACTCTGGGCTGACTGGCTTCCATTTTAGGGAGTTGGGGCTGTTTAGGGTGGCTCCAGGGGGGCAGGGAGGGCCGGGTGGCCTGCACAGGGTTTCCCCACCCCCAGCGACCCCTGACTGAGGTCAGGCTCTGTCTCTCCCCCATGCTGATCGGGCAATCAGCAGGCTGCTGTAGGAGGGTCCACGTGCCGGGAGCAGAGGCAGACAGCCGGCAAACATCTGCACTTTGTGTAGCCTCTGTCACTCTGAGAGAGAAAGTGGACACGGAAGACAGGCATTTTGAAGTACATGCAAGGGTGCGGTGACGGTGGCAGGCAGTGGCGAATGGAGTCCAGGAGGGCCCGGGAAGCAAGAATCGAGCCGAGACCTCAACATCCAGAAAGAACCAGGTTCAGGAGCCGTGCAGGCACAGGAAGAGTAGTGCAAAGGCCCTGGAGAAGGGCTGAGCGCCGCGTGCGGGGGACCCAGAGGAGCTGGACTCCTCCACAGGGAAGCATAGTGCTCCCCGGACATGCAGGACAGCAGCCCTGGGCGGATGGAGGTTCGAAGCTGGGGACCAGAGGAGGAGTGACAGGCTTAGATTTAGCTGGAGAGAGCAGCGGACTGACATTCTGAAGGACTTGACGGGCTGCTCGGGCCGGGGTGGGCCTGAGGGCGGACGCGGGTACCCCTGGTCCACCCGTGCTTTCTCTCCACCTCTGGGGAGCAGCTGGCTTAGGCCTCAGCCCGGCTGCTCTGCGGAGCTCTGTCCGCGTTGGGACTCCTCGTGACAAAGGCGAGGTGGCTGTCCGCCCTGCCCTTCATCTCGCCTCTGCTGGGCTCCGGGTCTTCCTCCAGGCCTCTGCTGCTCCCACCCCAAGCCCGTCCACCTCCACACTTGCTGACTTATTTATTCACTTACTTATCTGGGTTTTTGTGGTATTGGGTTTGAACTCAAGGCCTTGCACTGGCTAGACAGGTCTTATATCACTGAGACCCACTTCCAGCCCTTTTTTGCCCGGCTAGCTTTTGAAATAAGGACTCACTTCCTGCCTGTGCATGTGCTGGACTGTGACCTGCCTACCTTAGACTTTCCTTTTAACTGAAATGATGGGTACATGCGACTTCACGCAGCTCTGGGTTGAGATGGGATTTCGAGAGCTTTTCTTCCCAAGCTGGCCTCCAACCTCGATCCTCCCAAGCTCAGCCTCTCAAGGGGCGAGGATTTCAGTCACGGGCCACTGGCTTCTACATTCTTTTCCACTTTAATTTTCCGCACAGCGCTTATCACAGTTGAAGGGACGATGTATTGAGTGGCATAACTGAAAGCAGAACAGTGCAGACTTTATTCGGGGCCTCTGGCGGGTGTGGGGACCGCGGCCATGGAGTCTCAATGTGGGGACGGAGGTTGAGCTCGGCTCCAGACACAGCATGGGCAGTGGTTGTGGGGACAGAGTTTCCCAGGTCTCAAATCCAGGCGGTCTGGCTTCTCTGGGCCTGGCAGGATTCCCGCCAAAGGCTGCCTAGGATTGGGGTGCGATGGATGAGGGGGACGGGTCGGGGAGAGGATACAGACAAGGACCTCGACCGGCTTCAGGGGGTGAGGGGGTCTGCTAACCTGACCAGCAGGGTCCTTGCTTACCTCGCTTTTGAAGCACACAGCACACAGATGAGCCCAGAAGGGCCAGGAGCGGATGCGAGTTCAGCCAAGCAGAGACTGTCCACAGTGATTTCACTGCTGACTCACCATTGCTCTCCTCCTGTCAGACAGGAGGACTGGAGTGCAGACTGGGAGGGGACGGGGGAGTGGGGGCATGGGAGGAGCAGAGGAAGAGGAGGAGGAGGAGGAGCAGAGGAAGAGGAGGAGGAGAAGGAAGAGCAGAGGAAGAGGAGGAAGAGGAGGAGGAGGAGGAGAGGAAGAGGAGGAGGAGGAGGAGGCGCAGAGGAAGAGGAGGAGGAGAAGGAAGAGCAGAGGAAGAGGAGGAGGAGGAGGAGCAGAGGAAGAGGAGGAGGAGGAGGAGCAGAGGAAGAGGAGGAGGAGGAGGAGGAGCAGAGGAAGAGGAGGAGGAGAAGGAAGAGCAGAGGAAGAGGAGGAGGAGGAGAGGAAGAGGAGGAGGAGGAGGAGCAGAGGAAGAGGAAGAGGAGAAGGAAGAGCAGAGGAAGAGGAGGAGGAGGAGAGGAAGAGGAAGAGGAGGAGGAGGAGCAGAGGAAGAAGAAGAGGAGGAGGAGGAGCAGAGGAAGAAGAGGAGGAGGAGGAGCAGAAGAAGAGGAGGAGGAGGAGGAGAGGAAGAGGAGGAGGAGGAGGCGCAGAGGAAGAGGAGGAGGAGGAGGAGCAGAGGAAGAGGAGGAGGAGGAGGAGCAGAGGAAGAGGAGGAGGAGGAGGAGCAGAGGAAGAGGAGGAGGAGAGGAAGAGGAGGAGGAGGAGGAGAGGAAGAGGAGGAGGAGGAGGAGCAGAAGAAGAGGAAGAGGAGAAGGAAGAGCAGAGGAAGAGGAAGAGGAGGAGAGGAAGAGGAAGAGGAGGAGGAGGAGCAGAGGAAGAAGAGGAGGAGGAGGAGCAGAAGAAGAGGAGGGGAGGGGAGGAGGAAGAAGAAGAGGAAGAGGGTGGTCCATGGGGCAGCTTCAATAGCCAGCTCTGCGTGGACTCCCAAGGCAGACACAGAGCTGGGGCTAGGAAGGAGGGGGAGAGGGATTTCTCCTGCCAGCCCCTAGGGCTGTCTTGGGAGCAGCTCTGTGCCTCAGTTGGCCTGGTGAGATCCAGAACTCCTCACAGCAGCACCCCCTGGCTGTGGGGTGGTGGTGGTGATGCCTGGCTCTAGTTCTGAGGCTTACGGAGGTGACCACCTGGAGTCTGGGTGGAAAGAAGGTGGGGTCAGGACTGAGCCTGGGGTCCCCTCTGCATGTCGATAAAAGAGCCAATAGGAGAGGGTTGCTTCTGCCCTGCTGGGGTGTGTGTGTGTGTGTGCACTCACACATGCGTGGCGTGTGAGCATTCTGCTGAGGAAAAGTCCGGTGGATGTTTCTACCCACACGGCCTCAAGCCATGGGTCCCAGCCACATGGGCGGCCAGTAGAACTTCCCCGCCAAGAATGGCGGACCCGCACAGACAGGGTACCGGAGCCGAGTGTCACCTCTCTGAAGACTATTAACAGACACCACCGCCAACTCCAGCCAGTCTAGTGGGGCTTCTGGGCCTTTCTTGCTCCTGGTCTTCTTCAGAGTGTCTTGTTGTGAGCCCTGCCTGAGGCTTTCTCTCTGCCCTAATCCTGTGGGATACCTGTCACCCATGGGTGACTCCTGAATGGTGAGCTCAGGACAGCTTGGGGCCTGTTTCCTAGGAAACGTGAGCCAGTGCCTCTGGACTCATTCCTATCTTTCAATTTTCTTCTTGTGGACTGGTATGTTCACCGCCATCCTGCCCGCCCGCCTGCCCGGTCCTTCTGACCTAATTCTAATTTCCTTGCGGGACTTTCTTATTTCCTCTGCACTCCGACTCTGATACACGAGGCTGTTTTATCACAGAGTGATTTTTAATCTTCCTGGGGAGACTTTCTGTGGTCTCCCGTTTTCTAGGTTTGCTTTGACTTTCAGCTGAGGCCTGTGTGAGGCTGGATTCCCCTGGTTTGTTTGTTGAATTATTCAAGGCACTCCTTCCATATTCCCTTTGTGTGTATCCTCCAGTTTCTCACCAGAGGCGTGTCTTCCATGGTAAGCTGATAGCCCACTGGGTGTCTGGTCCAGATGGCTTTGGGGGAAAAGCAAAGGATGCAGAGCTTCGGCCCAGGAGAGGCTCCTTCTCGGTGGGTTCCCAGGATCTAAGGCAGACACCATGCCAACAGCTCCATAGAACGTTGGAAAGGAAGAGCCTCTGGAGAGAGAGGGCGTGGGAGGGACTGCGTGCAATTCTCAGAGTCAGAAAATCCAACATGTTTGGTTCATTTCCCTAGTCATCAAGTACGCTTGGCATAATTTCTGTACTGAGAATAGAACAAAAGAGGTGTCCGTCCATCCATCTACCTACCATCTATCATCTACCCACCATCCATCGTCTATCCTCTAGCTGTCATCCGCCATCCATTCATCAACCTGCCCTCTTCCTTCCTTCCTTTCCTTCTTGCCTTCCACCAAACATCCATCCATCCATCCATCCATCCATCCATCCATCCATCCATCCATCCACTGTTCATTCATCCATTCCTCATCTCCCACCTAATCTACTCTCCACTCATCTGCCCACAATCTGTCATCCATCCATCCATCCATCCTCTACCATCTATCCATCATACTTCCTTCTTTACTTCCTTTCACCATCCATCCATCCATCCATCCATCCATCCATCCATCCATCCATCCATTCATCCACAATTTCCTTTATGCTTGTCATTCTTTTAGGCACCATGGACACAGTAGTAAATAAAACATTCTTTGCGTTTATGGGACTTCCTTCCTCGTGGAAGAGATAAGGTGGCATCAGCTTATAAGAGACAGGGGGTCATGTGAAAAGGCACCAGGCCCCCTCAGAATAACCATGACAACTATAGATGGTACAACTTCCATGGGAAGTAAAAGAGAACCATGGGACAGAGGGGAAGAGTGGTCAGTTTTCCCAGCAGAGCCTGGGCCTGCAGACAGCTCAATATCTACCACATCCCAGAAGAGAGCGGTGTCTTCCACTGGGGACCAGTGGGGAGGAGAGGACAGGTCCCAGTCTGCCTGGCAAGTGATGATCTGGAGGTGGGCATTTGAGGCCGGTTGGTGCGGCCTGTCACTCACCAGCAGGAATAACCAGCTGGTGTTTGCGGTCTTCCTGGACAAAGAGTGAATGAATCACAGCACTGGCCAGCAGGCTGCCAGCCCACGGCACAGGGCTACACAAAGTTCCATGTTCCCTTCCTTGGCCGCACAAATCAATGAAGGCTTAGAATGAGCTCTTGTCATTGACACTGATTGATTTTAGAATTTCAAAGGCTGTTAATTTTAAGGTGGCAGCATTTGGGGACATTTCATTATCTCCCATTAGGACATGGAGAGCGTCAAGTATTTTAATCTGGGCAACTGAATTATTTAGGGTCTTGCATGAACATGCTTAATGAAATATGCTTCTTTCTTTGGTGGGGGTTCATATCTAGCTCTGGACATTATTCATTGAGAGAGTGAGAGGGGGGGAAGGGGGAGCCCACCCTCATATTAGGGCCATTAAAGTATTAAAGTGTCCTATTACTGATGATCTATACAGGGAAGAAACATTGAGCAGACTACAAGGCACGACAGAACGTTTGGACATTTGGAATACCATTAATTTTAATGATCTGATCCAAAAATCACAGAGCCATTAAGATAAAGCTTCAAGTTTGGGGGAGGGGGAGGGAGGGAAGTGATTGCTAATAAGTGGGAAATGTTTCAATCCTGGTAAATCGACCTTAAAGTTTCATCTCATACCCTCATCAGACACACAGTTCGTTCTGTGCTGTCCCCGGCCTGCCCAGGCCTCCGTCTCCTTCGAAAGGTCACAGGAGGCCTGGGAAGAGAACGCGGCTTATATTTGCTCTGCTTCCCGCTGTCGTCCTCTGGTGAGCCATGAGCTCAGGAGTGAGGAGACCTCAGCATTGCTTGCTTTGTAAGACCAGCTCACAGAGCAGGTAGATTCTCATGGGGCGGAGGGGCTTGTGAAGGTCCTGATAAGCCATGGCTGGTGGCCATGCCTAAGAGCCTCCAGATGCCCACCAGATCTGCCTGTTGGCACAAGGCCTCATCACAAGGCCTTGGGCTCTGTGGCCATGTTGGTAGAGAGGGCTGTGGAGTGGAGGAGCGGGAAGTGTTGTGTTACTCGCAGGGCACAGAGGATGGATGGCCGGCATAGCCAGAATGGCAGAAAGCTGGCAGCAACGCAGTGAGTCCAGCCTTCATCCTTCCAGATGTAAGTGGGGGCAAGGAGGGAGGGGACAGACGGCTGGGCATCTAACCCTGCAGGCTTTCCACTCTGAATCAGCTCCGTGACTGGCACAAATGGCCCTGTGACGGAGCCTTGGTGTGGACTCTCTTCTCGAGCCCTGGAGCGAAGCGTCCGAGTCACCTCTGTAGTGAGGGCTTCCAGACGCTCCTCCCCCTCCAACTCCCTCCTCTCCCACCAGGTCCATTCAGAAGAAGGCAGAGTGCAGAGTCGAGTCTCCGTGAGCCTGCTTGCGTATCGCCTTCCCTGATTTTTATTTTGGAATTTCCAGGTCTGCGGTGCTGTGTGAGCCGTGTGAGCCACACAGTTAGGGGCTCGAGAAAGAGGCTGGGCGAGCAGGGAGGGAGCAGGGAGGTGAGCGGAGGGATAGAAAGGCTCTTCCTGCGCATGCGGCCTGCTCTGGGGTGTGGCTGGTCGACCTTTGGGAAGTGGGACCAGGGGCACTTCCAGTTGGTTTACCGCACCCACGGTAATAACAATCATGACCGCAATCGTGGTCATCTATATTTATAAACACGCAGTGCTCTCCTCACTTGTATTTGTGTTTGTACTTTTCCTCTGGTTGCCATGGCAACCTTGCCAGAATAGCCAGAAAGTGCCACATAAATCAGAGAGATGGAGCCGGGCAGGGATTCACCTCCACCACGCTGTGCCCCGGCCCTGGGCGCTGAGCCCTACGGTTCAGGCCCTTTCTGTTGGGCTTTGTTTCCTTGTGTCTCAGCTCCAGGGGCTCTTCCACACTTTGAATCCTCTGTATGCTTACAAGGGACCGTCATAAATGTTAAAATATGGCATTTGGCACACAGGGGCGGCGTGAAGAACTTGCAGTGGAGCCCCAGATCCCCGGGCATGCCCACACCCATCCCCTGCTGTCTGTCACATTCTCCATGGGAAGTGGGGGTCTGATGTCACCCCACCCTCTCCGGAGGTCCCAAAACCATAGGTCCCGGAACACGTGGGGTGGGCCGCAGTACGGTTCGGGGTGCCGTGGTCTCTGTGCGTGGAAGGAGTCAGGATTCGGTGCCTCCGGCAGGGTTCCAGCCCTCCACCGAGACTCTGTGCCCTCTGTGTCCCTGTGGGGGACAGGCAGAGAGCCCAGTGTCCCCGCATCGCCTCACGACTGAGCACTGCTCCACGGGAGATATTGCAAGATGTCTTGGGACAGGAAAACCTGCCACCCAGGAGCAGGCCCGGCCTGACCTGCTGGGAATGCAAAGGTGCTTGGAGAAGAACCATCCAGGCAGGGCCATTTGTGACCAACAGAGACCCTCCGTGCCCTGCCCAGGTCGTAAGGGCTTCCCGGAGGGCATAGAACTAAATAGATGCTTGTTTAAACCAACATGTTCTGGGGGGTGGTTTGTTACGCAGCTTCACTGAATGATACATCCTAACTGGCTCGAAGCGCAATCCTGTCGCCAGCAGGTGGCACTTAGCTTCTGGTCTGACAGGATTCGAATGTGGTTTTGAGGTTTCTGTGCTGGATGCTTGGTCCTCAGCATGGCAGTACTAAGAGGGGGTGGAACCTTTGCAGGGTGGGGCTTAGCAGGGGGGTTGGTCATTGGATGCATCATTCTTGGAAGAGATGACAGTGGCTCTTGGGGAACCCGGGTAGTTCTTATAACAAGGCCGTTATCGACAAGCAAGCAGGCTTCTCTCTCGTGTGTGACCTCCCTCCCTCCCTTTCTCCCCCTCCTCACTCTGCTGCCATGACACCCTCCCTTTGTGAGCTGATGCAGTAAGAGGCACTCTTGCTAGAGCTGGTGCCAGGCTATTTGGATCGCTTTTCTTCATAAAAACGAGCCTCTTGTATTTTGTCATATAACAGAATACAGACCGATACGTGGGCTCAGATGGAGCAGAGTCTAGCTGTGGGCTCAACTATGAGTCTGGGTTAAATGTAGTGCTTGAAGAATTTGTCCTGGAGTTCTAGAGGGAGAGAATCAAGTCTGAGTCAGCATTGGGAGACGGCCTGAAGTGAGCCTGCTGGAGGTCAGGATTAGAGGCCACAGCTCTACCAGGAGGATGTGGTGGGTCCTGGGACGCTCACTCAGCTTTGCCCCTCGACTCAGGAGCCCCTCCCGGGCAGGCCAGGGACCGGCAGACCCAGCCCTTTCCCACATCCCCTTCCACACTCCTTTCAACAAAAATGAAACATCATCGTTAGAGATCTTGGTCATTATTTACTATAATTGAGACAAGGCAAAGCAGTCAACTAGATTTAAAACTAGATTTAAAAGGAAGCAGTGGAGAGTGGTTAATTAAAAAATAGGGCACATCGTGTTTGGTAATTGACATGAAGAGCTATTTGCATGAGGAAAATCAGTAATTTTCAATTAGCATGAAATAAGAAATGGCTCATGTCAATTAATATTATATAATTATGATGGTAGAGAATGTGTTTGGTGGAGTTGGGGGTCCGTGGAAGGCCTGGCCCTGGCCGGTGAGGTGCGATTGTGACTGGGACTGCCACGGTCACCCAGACACCAGCCTTGATCTGGGGGACCTGGGCCCTTTGGGTAAAGACAGAGCATTGTGGGAATACGTCCAGGCTTAGAAGGCCATCAATCTGTGAAACCAGTGTCTTGTCTTCTCTCCGTTCTTTTTACCCTTCCTCCTCCATCTCCCCTCTCCACTCTTCCTTCCCCTTCTCTTTTACCTTTCCTTTGTCTTCTCTCTCTTTCTCTGCCCACGGTTCAGTCAAACCCAAGGGCACGTGACTGTCAGGAAGCGCTGGGATTTCAACCCGCCTGGAGGGTCCTGGAGCTAGCAATGCTGAAGTTGAACATGGGCAGAAGTTAAGAAACCCCTCAGCTGGGTGCGGCCGCTCGTGTTACCTGAGAGGGATGTAGTTTCATGGCCAGCTGGGGCACAGTTTGTGAGGCCCCATATCAATGAAGAGTGCTTGGTGCAGTGGCATACACCTGCCGTATCAGCCACAGCAGGAAGCTTAAACAGGATGATCATGGTGATCAGAAAGTGAGCTCTTGTCTCAAAAATTACCAGAGCACAAACGGCTAGGGTGTGGTTTAATGGATAGAGCTCCTGCCTAGGACTTGTGAAAGCCCCAAGTTCAAACCCCAGCAGCATATACCCCCACCAACAGAAAAGGAAAGGAAAAGAAGCCACAGCCCTGCCTGAAAACAGTTCCTTGCTAGAGCTCCCTCCCTCCTTCCCTCCCTCCCTCCCTCCCTCCCTGCCTCCCTCCCTCCCTCCCTCCCTCCCTCCTTCCTTCCCTCCCTCCCTCCCTCCCTCCCTCCTTCCTTCTTTCCCTCCCTCCCTCCCTCCCTCCCTCCCTCCCTCCCTCCTTCCTTCCTCCCTTCTTTCCTCCTCCCCTTCCTTCTTCCTTCCCCTTCCTTGGTTCTCCTTCTTTCCTTCCTTCCTCCCTCTCTCCCTCCCTCCCTTTCTCCTTCCCTTTTCCTTCCTTCCTCCTTCCTTCCCTCCTTCCTTCCTTCCTTCCTTCCTTCCTTCCTTCCTTCCTTCCTTCCTTCCTTCCTTCCTTCCTTTTTTCCTCTTCCCCTTCCTTCTTTCTTCCTTCCCCTTCCTTGGTCCTCCCTCCCTCCCTCCCTCCCTCCCTCCCTCCGTCCTTCCCTCCCTCCCTCCCTCCCTCCCTCCCTCCCTCCCTCCCTCCCTCCCTCCCTCCCTCCCTCCCTCCCTCCCTCCCTCCCTTCTGGCATGACACAGATGAGGCTCTCAGAGCCTTCTTTCCTCTTCTCTTTGGAGCGTGGCAGCGCTGCCATTTCTTGTCTCCTCCAGGTGTCTCAGCAGGGACTTGTTGATTGGTAGGAACACACATTCCTGTTTGCCAAGCCTTGGGTCAGCCAGTACCTCTGCCTCCAGCTGGAGCCCTGTGGATCCCCTGCTCAGGAGAGGCTGGCCGTGAAGTCCTCTCCCCCCACTGCCTCGCTCACCCACTCCCTGGATGGACACCATTCTTTCCCACCTCTGAGAGGCCGGAGTCTCCATCGCTTGGCCTTCCGTGGTGATTGGTAGACACCCCCTTCCCCCTTGCCCCGAACCTTTGGAATCAAGGCTCTCCTTCAGCCTGCGCCCTTTTCTCTTTGACACCCAGCCCCAGCGCAGGGCCCTCATGGCTGCTTGGGTGTCACTGTCAGAGCCCCAGCGCCTCCCGGTTGAGGCGAGAGTCCAGCCTGGAGCGCTCCTGGTCCCAGCGCCCGCTCAGTGCCTGACCCACCCATGGCAAAATTCACATCACCTGAGCAGAGCCGTGCACGAGTGGTCTGAGCCCTCCTCCAGCCGTGTGCCTCTAGCAGAAGAAACATCCAGAAGCCGCTACAGTTTGACAGGTATTTAATTTCCTTTGAATCGGGTAATGTGTTTAATTGGAGGCTGTCTTCGGCGTGCCTGCTTGAATTTCGTTTATCCAGTGGTTAATGTGGTGAGAGCATTTCGGGACTGTTGGTCGGCTGCAGAGTTGGGGTGGGGAGGCTCAACATTGGGGTTTGCTGTCTTCTGAGCCTCTGGAAGGAAGGAGCGTCTGTCCACCTCATTCTCAAGCCAGTGTTCCTGGGTTGATGCGGGGACAGGGCAGGAGAGGTGGCGGGCCAGGACCAGGTTGGGGTGGGGGGAGATGCGCAGTGGGCTTTGCAGGGAGGGTGTCTGTGCCCAGTGCATGAGGCCTGGTCCCAGCTAGCCACCCTGGGGGCCCTGGCCAGGCCCACAACCCTTTGAGGTACACAGATGACATCCTCTACCTTGTAGAGGATGACCCGGAACTGAAGGACATCTTCAGAGAGGCACCAGGACAGAGCTGGACAAGCAAACTCAGGGCCAGCTCTGGGGCCCAAGCACTTGAGCACCATGAACTGTGTGGGCTGTGCTTATGTGTGAACATAAATGTGGAAGGACATGTGCATGCATAGTGTGTGCGTGTGCACCTCTGTGTGTGGGTGCACACAGGTATGTGTGTGTGTGTGTGTGTGTTCACATGGTGCAAACATGCACATATGTGGGTGCATGGGAGCATTAATGTGTATTCACACACACAAACACGATGATGTGTATGTAGGATGTATTTGCATGCATACATGTGGTCACACACATGCACAGATAGGTGGGCATGTGCAGGTATGCTTACGTAGTGCATATGTGTGCATATACACACATCTCTGCGTAAACACATGTGGGTGCATGTAAATGTGTTCACATGTATATGTGTGTGTCTACGCATCTCTGTGTGTGCATGCATGTGGGTTCATGTGTGTGTAGGTATGTGTGAGTGAGTTTACACATGTACATCTGGATGTGTGAACTTGCCTGTGACTGCATGTGTGTGGGTGTGCTTGTGTGTATAGGTGTGCAGGTGCATGCCGATACGTGTATATGTGTACATGTGGCATGTGCACCTGCATGCACATCCGTGTGCATTTGTGAACGCGTCTCTGTACACACAGGTGGCACATGCCGCTGTATGGACATTTGTGTAATATACCACATGCTCACACACGCACTTGTGTATGCCGGAAGTGGTTGCATCCGTGTGTATGCTCACGGGGCCGTGTGCATCTCAGTCATGGATGATGGTCTCAGTGTGCAAAGGCGTGGGCGTGGCTCAGGCACAGGAGTGCATTGGTGTGTGTGAGTGAGTGAATGTGTAAGTAGGGACTGTGAAACTGTCCACAAAGGAGAGCTCTTGCTTTCTAGCCACGCCCTTCTGGGCTCCACCCCCAGGACGGTGAGAGTTCAGGGTGGTGGGCATGGGGTGCTAGACCCTCCCCCAACTCCTGCAGGCCGAGAGGAGGTCGCTGTCCTTGTGGGGCCCCGTGTCCTCCCCAGCGAGGGGCTGGGGACCCCTTGAGAAACCGCAGAGCTGAGTGTGACCTCCCCGGCTGGTGGGGGCGGGGCGGGGGGGTCAGGGGGAGGGGCAGCCAAGGCATCTCATCAGCTGATACGGGACTTGCTCCCCGTGACCAGTGAAGGGGAATGAGTGAACGGACGCATCTTTATCTCTGCACAATGACCCACTGCTGCATAAAGAAAGCTCCGGGCAGGGTGTTTCCTACCCGAGAGGCCGGGAGCCACCTTGTCCCCAGGGCCACACTGGTTCAGGGCGGTTCCTCTGAGTCCCTCGCAGGGCACAGGGCAGGCTGGTCCGTCTGCTCTCTGGGGGGCTTGGCCAGCCCTGCCTCCCCATCAGGCTTCTGTGGGACCCCACCTCCCAACCACGCTCCCCAGCTCTCCATCTGAGTCTGCTCAGACCATGGGGGACAGCTGTAGCCATCTCTGTCTATTTGGGGGAAGGACAGTGGCTTAGGTTCTAGGCCTGGGTAACCTTCCACCCCCTCCCAGTTCTGGGCCTGGCAAGGAGCCGGCATGGTAACCTGGAGAGGAGGCGTCCTGACGTTTTCCTGCCTGGGGTAGAGAAACAGTTTCCTCCGACCACCCCAACCCAGTGGTACCACCCCAGCCAGAGGAGGCAAACCATTCTTCCTTCCATTCATTCATTCTCTCCTATGGGCAGCTGACCAGCCTTGAGAGACCTTGGTCCAGGGTTAGCAGTTGGAAAGGGAACCATAGCCCTGTGGCTCTGGCTTCCAAGTGCTCCAGGGAAGTGACACATTTCAAGGACTCCCCCAAACTATGAGCATGCACTCAGTGATCTCCAATGTGCACCGGAGCCTCGTGTACCAGAGCCCCCAGCCTCCTGGGACTGAGCAGCCTCAGAGCACAAGCAGAGTCCTGCCTTTGGAAAGCACGGCTCTGCTTTGCAAAGCTTTGTCCTCAGAGATGCAAGGTTCTTTCCTAATTTCAGACACCTGCCTTTTGCAGGGTGCTGGGCGGCACCCAGCGAATTCCCTCACTCCATGGGCAGACAGAGCTCTGGGCACGGCCTGCAGTCGGCAGCCTTGGATCTTCTCTGGGCACCTCTGAGAATGAGCAGCTGCTGCTGCTGGCCCAGCAGAGCAGAGTTGGGGCTGGCGGAGGCAGAAAGCCCAGCAACAGCTGGGGTGTAGGATGGGTGGCCAGGCTGTGTGTGTGCATGCATGCATGCATGTGTGTGTGTGGGGTGGTGGTGGTGGGAGGGGCTCCACGTAGGTTGAAGGCTCAGGTCTCAGCAATATCTCTAGCCTGATGGGTTCTACCTGGCATGAGCCGGGGGCTGTGAGCCAGGAGAGTGAGCTGGGCAAGCGTGGACCTGCTCTGCCTTGCTCTTGAAGTGGCAGGATTACACTGGAGAGCACCAGACCCATCCCTCAGGGCAGCCAGGGACCCCCTGAGACTCTGCAGAGGGCAGTGAGGAGGGAGGAGGAGAGGCAGGAGCGGAGCATCCGCTCCTGCAGAGCTGGCTTCCCATGGGGCGTCTAGGGCTCTCGGTGGCAGGCTTGATGACAGGATCAGACTCCGGGTGTGCCCAACGGGGCCCGGGCTGGAACAAGCTGTGTGTCTCCCGCAGCTCTGAAGCTTGGGCTTGCCAGGCAGATTGCCTGCAATCGGAGCTGCTCACAATAAGGGACTTTTATTTATTTTTGGGAGAAATACTGACATTTCCTAAAATAGTGGTCTTTTATTCAATTGGCAGTGAATTCAGGAGCTGCTGAACAAGATTGGTGCCCAGTTGGTGGCAGCTTGGGACAGAGCTCTTTGTGTGTATGTCTGTGTGCTGCAGGGTGAGGAGGTCTTTCCCACAGGCGTCCTGGTCACAGGGGACGGCGTGGGGCAGGGCACCGGCAGCTCCTGCTGGCTGAGTGTCACTGTGGCGTGCCTGGCCTGTCTTCCTTCTGAGCACGCGGCCCTCCATTCCAGAGCTCATTTTAATTTCCTTGTCTTTGAAAACCGTGCTTGCTCCATGTATCTACCTCTTGCTTGCAAGATACCAGTCCAGAAGGAAACTGCTTTTGTGGAAGGAGGGGTAAAAATACAAAACAAGAAAGCAAGACAGACAATAGGAGAGAGCAGTTCCGGCGTCCCAGGGAAAGCTGGGGAGGGTGTGGAAAACCCCACACCTAGCAGGCAATGAAGAAAGACAGTGGTGTTAGAAACCACTAGAAAGTTCTGGGGAGACAGTTGAGTGTGCGATCAAAGCTGCTCCCCCAAACGTTGGTTATTGAGATGATGGAAAGGCTTGAGAGATTATAGAGAGACTTGAACATGCAGCCTGGGCCACATGGGTCCAGCTGCTCCTCCCTCAGCACCCGGTCCTCCCCATGGCCACCGGAGATGCCAGGTGCCCAGGCTGTCTTGGTGCTGGCTGAGAGAAGAACACAGTACCTCTTACGCTTCCTGAAGATTGTCCCTGGGGAGTCACAGCTGCTCCGTAGAGATGGAGACCGCCTTGCTGAAGGCCGCTCATCCGACAGATGCCGGTCTTTAAGAAGTCATCTTAGTACTTATACGAGCAATTTTTGGCTCAATGGTCCCTCTCTCAAGGCTCCGTTAAGTCTTTGGAGAACCTAATTCTGCCACAGAGGTGCGGGTCTGCCTGCTGCTTATCGGCGTCTGTAGCCTCGAGCTCTGGGGAGTACATGCAGGGCGGGACCTGCAGCCTCCTGGGGTCCTGGGGACTCCTCTTGGGTCATCAATTGTCCCATCTTCGCGGGACTCTTCTGTCCATCCAGGGCAGCAGGCTGGAGTGTGTGTATTTTTCTCGGGCTCCCCATGCATTAGTAGCCACTCCCAAGTGGCCACGACTGGGCACTAAACCAAAGCCCTTTGGCTTTCAGGCTTCTCCGGCAGAGAAACAGAATGAATAGAGTGAAGACGCTGGGCTCTGAGCTGGGAGAGAGGCCTGTTGGCCTAGGCCCTGCGGTGGGTGCTTTCCCACAGTATCCACGGCCCTTGATCACTTCAAGTCACCCGATGCCACACGGCTGTTCTGTTCTGGGAGCCACGGCCCCACCTCTGGATGGGGTTCAAGGGAGTCATAGAAGAAGTGGACGTACATGTTGGGATTTCTAGGGCAAATTATACTGAACAGGACAACAGGTTTTCCTGAGCTTCTGAGCACAGAATGTGGTGGAATATGTCTGCCAAGCCTGGGTGGAATTGTGTCCACTGTGACAGATGTATTGGGACCCCAGGCCCGGTACATGCACAGCCTTCTGAGGAGGGCGCTCTCTGCAGACAGGAAATGGTTAAGATGATGAGGGGCTCGGGAAGGGCCCTGGGCCAGATTGGCGAGCGCTTTTCCCAGAAGATGGAAAATTGGGACATGAGACCCATGGGGAGGAGGACACGGGAGGCTGGGGACAGAGATGGGAGGGACAACACCATGCATTGAGGATTGCTGAGGGTTGGTGGCGTCTACCAGACGCTAGACGAGGTGGGAGAATCGGTGGCCCGGGGGCCCTGCAGACGCCTCTTCAATGCACAGAACTTGGAGAGAATGTGTTTGTGCCCAGCAGCCCCAGGGATCTTCCTCCTCCTCCAAAGCAGAGCCTGTGACTCCTCCCCGTTCCTCCTCCTGTCCGCCCCGCCCAGGAGAGCCAGCTCCTTCACTTTTCCCCAGCTCTGAAATCCTCCGACCCCCGCAGGGCCAGCGCTGCTGCCCCACCCTTCTGGGAAGAGGTCTTACCATGACTTCAAGACCAGCCTCTGTGGACCAAAGAGCAGACAACCTACAAGTCTGCCCTTCCTGCTGCACCCATAGACCCCAGCCCTTGGCCACACCCCTACTCCTGACGGCTCCTTCCTTCAAACAACCCGATAGTTCTGCTCTGAGCAGAAGATAATCAGTGCTCCTGTGGTCCCTTTGCCATCATGGCTTCCAAGGACGAAGGCTCCCGACCCTTTTCTTGCTCCCAGGCCCTGCTCCCCTTCCAACCTTGGTATTTATCAATGCACGCTTCTGCTTTTCCTTATGAGTTTCAGCTGCTTCTCTCTGGATCCTCCACTGGGAGGATGGGGACTCAACTCTTCCTAATGTGCTCCCCTGACCCTGCCAACACACACACACACACACACACACACACACACACACACACACACACACACACACACACACACACACACCACGCCATCCTCTACCCCCCTTCCTCTCTCCCTCCCCACCCATCTTTCCAGTAGCATAATTTGTGGTTAGATCAATATTCAGCATTTGCATAATTATGTAATTATTATTCACAGCTGAGCCACAAAGTAGTTCTATGATTACATCTCCTTTTCCTGATCAACTCTGTGCTTTCCTTGAATAACATCAGGACTCTCATTTGCTCCTTTGGCACGCACCTACTCTTAATGTTCCGCCGGATGACCACCATGCTTAGAATGTCATTTGCGTTTGCAGTGGAAAGCACAAGGCATCCGGCCAGCTCCAGGTTTATTTTTTGGGGGGTGGAGGAGTCATGGAGGAACACCGCTTGGGTCTTCTCCCTCCTCCCCAGTCTCTGATCGCTCTCTAGACGGTCTGAGCTGGCGCTACCTCTTCTCCTGGATCCGTGGCGTCTATGGGACCTAGATACTGTGTGATTTTTCTCGTGTGGGATACGTACATTCTACCCTTTTTCCTTCTGACCTTCCTCCTTCCCTTCCTCCTCCTTTCCCTCCTTCCTTCCCTTCCTTTATTCATCCTTCCTTCTCTACTTCTGTCCCTCCTTCCTCTGAGAAATCCATTTTAATTCCTGATGTCTGGATCACCTTAATGGAAGCATTAAGTATCACCTTGTCATCTCAGTGTTCTGTGATGCCACAGCTACCTTTCCTGGGTAGGGTCTGTTGAAGAGGACCCCACTTAGGTCCTCAAGTCCTTTGTTCTGGAAAATTCTCTTCGCCTTAAGTTTTCATGTTCTTGTTCTGGAATTTCTGTCAGTACCTGAGGCCTCCCAGATAGGTCCTCAAATCCTCTTGGCTATTTTCTACTCCAATGTATTTCGGCTTTGCGTTCTTGGAAATTTCTTCAACTTTGAGTTCTTATTCTTGTGTACCCACAAGAACATCATTTTAATCTCTACATGCCGACCCTTGCTCTCCGAACATGTTGTTTTTCAAAACAAACCTTCTGTTCTTTCAAGGATATGAGATATTCCCTTGCAGCTCATCTGTGATCAATTTTACAATGCACAACTTTCTCCCGCCCTTCCATCCTTCTCTCTCCTTCCAGGCCCTCACCTGGTTTTCTCTTCAGACTCTGACTTTTAAGTTAGGGGCCTTTCTATAGTAATTGTGTGATTATACTGAAGAGTGAGGTGCAAAATAAAAATACAAAAAAGAGGTCAATGTGCCCCACCATTCCGGGGATGATGGAAGGGGGCCCACATGGTGGGGCTGTAGGCAGGTGGGGTCAGTAGAGGTGGTGGCTTTCTAAGGTGATGCCTGGGCTGTCTGGGTGGTGAACCTGATCCCAGTTATCCAGCACAGGGGAGAGAGGAGCATGGGCCTCCCTGTGCAGCATGCAGGCTTAGACTGCTTTCAGTCCCCAGAGAAAGGGACATGTGATCTTCACATCTGAGTGCACAGACCCGGATGAAGCAGAGTGGGCTCTTGCCTGTGGTTAGGGCAGGCTTGGGGCTGAAGTGCTATGATGCCCCACTCCCTTTTTAGCTCTGTTTTCACCTACCTTAGAAGTACCAAGTACAGGGGGTCTTGAAGCTTTTCTTGGAGTCTCTGAAGCAAATGTGCCCAGCTTGTTCAGAACGTGCTGCCCAGAGGCTTCGAGTTCAGCCAAGTCCCTCAAGGTGGGGTCATACATTTCATGCACCCCTCCACCATCTCCCTCTCCTGAGATGTCTGTCTGTGCATGCCCATACGCTTTTTATTCCTTCATTGTGATTTTGGTAGGGGAACAGAGATAAACACACGTTTGGTCTACCGTGTTTGACTGGGACCACCATATTGGCTCTCCAACATTATCACAAGGCTTTGGTTCCTCTTTCAGATCTTCCTGCGGGTGATGCCTGCAGCCTACAGTGAGCATCTGCTCACTCTGTGCATGCTCATCTTCTTTGCCATCTGTCTTCATTCACATTCTATGCAGTAACAAAATACCTGGTCCCAGGTCTTTACAAATAATAAAAGTTGCTAGGTGCAGGTGGTTTATGCCTGTCATCCTAGCTACTCAGGAGGCTGAGATCTGAGGATCATGGTTCAAAGCCAGCCCAGGCAGGAAAGTCTGTTGGACTCTTATCTCCAATAAGCCACCAGAGAAGTGAGCGTGGCTCTGTGGCTCAAGTGGTAGAGCACTAGCCTTGAGCTAAAGAGCTGAGGGACAGTGCCCAGGCCCAGAGTTCAAGCTCCACAACCAACAAAAAAAAAAAGACATAATAAAAGTTAATTTGAGGTCATGATTCTGGAGGCTGGGCAGTGCAAACACATGGTGCTGGCATCTGGAGAGGCTGCCTTATAACTTGGCAGAGGGCATCACATGGTAGACAGCAAGACTGTGCGGCTGAGGTCTTCCGGCTACAGTGCCTTGCTGGGGCCCCACCTTCATGACCTTGTGGAGCCCTAATGACCTTCCAAGGTGCCACCGGCCAAAATCATCAACCTCAGACTTTGGGGACTGACATAGGAGCTTTCATGGGGTATGTCTAGGGAGGTCCTTTAATGATGAGGTCATTAGCAAGGGCCACAGACCTCTGTTGCCCCCAGGTGGTGCTGAAGACTTCTGGAGAAGAGGACCTGAGCACTCTGGGCCTGCGTGAGACAGCACCAGCTCACCGCTGACCCCCTAAAACAGCCGACATCAGGTCCTGGAAATTGCCCTACAGGCACGCAGCAAACTAAGAAACATTTGCTCAAGAAAATTGCTCCCCTGGCTAATAGCTTTGCTTATCACAGCATAAAGTGCTACTGAGCGCCAGGATGAGAGACCAAGAGCCAGTTAATTGACCTGGGTTGAACAACAGAACTTTCCTTTTCTCACCGTCTGGGAGGCTAGAAGTGCAAGTCCAGGGCTGGTCCCCTGAGGCCTCTCTCCCAGGGCCATGATGACAGCGGTTCCCAGTGTCTTTGGGCCCACTTCATACATACAGGTCTATGTCCTGGTCTCTTCTTAGAAGACTTAGGTCATGTCAGATGAGGGCCCACCTGGTGACCTCATTGAACTGGAATGACCTCTAGAGAGACCCTAAAGGCAGGCACGCTCTAGGGGCTGAGGTTAGGGCTTTATCACATGATCTGGGGGAGACACAGTTCAGCCGGGGGCCTGGGTACTCTGATGAACAGGTACAGGTGCTCAGGCCTGAGGGAGCCGTGGCCACCGTTCTCCTTCTCGAGCACAGGGATGGGAAAGGTGCTGGAGGGGAGAGCAGTGAACTTCCCCAGTGTGGGGGAGTCTGCTCTAGCAGATGTAGCCTCTACCTCTTGCAGTGGACACCTCTTCCTCACCTCCGAAGTCTCTTGGGCCATCAAATAGAGCATCTTCACGGCACATTCTGGTCCTGGTGTCTGGCCAACAGGAGGCCAGAGGCCCCCACTCAGCGCTCCTCCCTCCCTCCCCCGACCAGCACACGCCAGGCAAGCGAGTGGATCTCAGTGATTGATGCTATACTCAAGTGGCTCTTCCTTTCTCACGTGGTGAACAGAACTCATTAACCTTCAGTAATTAGAGAACTGCTTAGATTTCCTTTCTGTGTGCTTAGACTATGAACAGCCTTTCGGTGCAGATGTTCTGCGCACTGGGCAGGGTGTAACCCTCTCTGATGTGCCTCAGCTCCTCTGTCCTCCAGCCATAGATCCTTCAAGAAGCCCTGTGTGGGAGTTACTGTCCCCTCCAGACCGTGACTCCACAACTCCATGTCTTCGGCTCCCTGCAGAGCAAGCCTGTGCAGACAGACCATGCTACCCACCATTGGGGGCTGAATTGGGTCTTCTCAAACTCATAGGTCAAAACCCTAGTCCTCAGCATATTTGAAGGTCCTGGGGCCTTACAGAGTCACTAAGGCAATCCCATGTCACTAAGGCATCTCTGATCCAATCTGATCACTGCCCTTGTAAAAGGAGGAGGGGGAATCAGACCCGGACAAAGGAAAGATGAGCTGAAGACACAGGGACACCACACCAACAAACCAAGGAGCCTGGTACTGGTGGCTCATGCCTGTAATCTTAGCTACTCAGGAGGCTGAGATCTAGGGATGGTGGTTCAAAGCCATCCTGGGCAGACAAATCTGAGAGACTCTTATCCCCAATGGACCAGCAAAAAGCCAGAAGTGGAGGTATGGCTCAAGTGGTAAAGTGCCAGCCTTGAGTGAAAAAGTCAAGTGAGATCATAAGGCCCTGAGTTCAAAACCCAGAAGAGGTACAAAAATAAGATAAAATAAACCGATGACAGGGGCCTCAGGGGGAAGTAAGCTGGCCAACATCTTGAGGCTACAAGCTCTTGGACCATGAGAAAATAAGGCAGTTGGTGGTATTTATTTAGCCAGTGTGAGCACATGAACGTTACCCACTCCCTTGGGTGGTTAGAAAGGAGGTAGAAGCAGCCTTGACTGGATAATGGGCCCACAGCTCCCAGGAGCAGACAGGGTACTTCCTCCTTCGTCCTGATGGAACTCTGTGAGCAGCCCATGGGGCCACAGTCCAGCTGGACCCCTGTGGGGAGTTTGCCTTTTACTTCTAACCAGAGGCAGACTGTGAGGGAAAGCATTTGCCAAGAACTTCCCGGCACAACATCCTTCAGAAGAAGCTCCTACGTTTGCACTCCATCCCAGGACACCTGTCTGAGACTCTGGGTGAAGCTTGGAGGAGTTGCAAGATATATTACCAACTCCAGCACAAGGCAGAGTTTCCAGGAGGTAGGAGCGGCTCTGCAAGGTGCGCCAGGGGCTTCGGGAGTGGATGAGCCCTGGACAAGAGTCTGACCTTCGTCAGACTCCTAGACAAACAGAAGGCAGACAAACTGCTTCATCCCTGAGGAGCTTCTGTTTGCGGGGGACTGGCACTTGCCTTGGAAGTGCAATGTTTGGGATAAATCCTCAGCATTGCATAACAAAACAGAGAGAAAAGTGTGGGGAGGTGAGGCCCCCCCCCCCCCCCCCCGGCCGCCGTTGGCTCCACACCACTTTCCTTGCCTTTTAGGAAGGGCCCTGGAGCCACACAAATCACGCCCGATCTTCCCGCTCAGCGAAGCAACAGCCTGAGCTCCACGGAGATCTTTAAAGTTAAACTGTATTTACAGACATTTTTTCAGTCATAAATTTTGTGTTGTCCTGTTTTAAATTGACAGGTACATAAAAATAATGGATGAAGAGATAAAAATGGGTCCATTGTTTTTAAAAAAAGAGAGGCAGTGATAATGATGAATTAATTGGCAGTCCATCACACTCCAAAGCAAAAGCCCCCAGCTGATTTATCAAACCTGGGACACACAAATACATTCTTTCTCTCCCAACGCAGGGTTTTTGCTTTCAACCAGCAGTCCCATCCGTCACCTTTCTGATGTTAATTTGAATTCTATTGGTTTTTATGGTTTTGCTTGTATTTGAATTGTAAATTTATTTTGTTTCTATAGTTGCATAAGAGCTATACACATAAGCAGTTTATACCTAGCTTTATATTTATGCTTATTTAAATGACATCATTATAAACATAATTTGAGTTAAATTGCTCAAGCTGTCTCAACAATATAATGCCATTCTGGCATGTAAACTAAATCTCAAGGGAAATAAAAAAAAAGTATATGTAAATAAAGGAAGAACCAGTCATAGAGTCATTTATTTCATAGGAATACATGTATGTGTATACAATACTTATATGTATACATATAGTATATGTGAACATAAACATTGATAGGATTCCTGCATGAGATATGTTATGATAAAGCTTTGAGGACTTTATATCTGGTTAATTTTGGCCACATGGTCACACAACACATTTGGAAAGAGAAGAGCTGGAATCTGTTGCTCTCACCTGTTTATTTCAAATCTCCAGGTCTCAGTTTCCTTAGATTAAACATAACAACAAAATATTTCAATGAAATCAGAATAACATACCCACCTCAAAGCACTGTCATGAGTAGTGAATAAAACAATGTTTGTGGTCATAGAGTGGCCCCTCAGTAAATAAGAGCCCTAAATGTGTCCTGAGATTCCAGGTGAGAACAGAGCAGATGCTCTGAGGGCGAAGCCCGGCTGGTTGTCCTGGGACAGCTGCTTCTGAAGTTGATGGATGGATGGATGGATGGATGGATGGATGGGTGGGTGGATGGGTGGATGGATGGATGGAAGGATGGATGGATGGATGGGTGGATGGTTGCATTGGTAGATATATGTATGTATGTATGGGTGGGTGTGTGGGTGGATGGGTGGATGGATGGAATGATGGGTGGATGTATGGATGGGTGAATGGATGGTTGAGTGGATGGTTGGATGGGTGGATGGGTGTGGATGGATGGATGCTTGCTTGCATGGGTGGGTGGATGGATGGGTGGGTGTTTGGGTGGATGGGTGGATGGGTTGATGGGTGTGGATGGATGGATGCTTGCTTGCATGGATGGGTGGATGGGTGGGTGGGTGGGTGGGTGGATTGGAGAATGGGTAGATGGATGGTTGGTGAATGGATGACTGGCTGGCTGGAATGTGTGGTTGGATGGAATGCAAGGGTGGGTGGATGGATGATGGATGGTTGGATGGATGGATGGGTGGATGGAATGGGTGTGTTGATGGACAGATGAATGGATGGATGGATGGATGGATGGATGGATTGGTGGAGGGAAGGATGAATGGATGCCTGGCTGGATGGATGTGTGGATTGGTGGGTGGATGGGTGAATGAGTGGATGGATGCATGGTTGGGTGGGTGGATGGTTGGATGGATGGCTTGATCGGTCGATGGATGGGTGGGTGGATGTGTGGATGGATGGAATGAGTGGGTGGATGGATGGATCGATAGATGGATGGATGGATGGATGGATGGGTGCGTGGATGGCTGGATTTGTGGATGAAATCGGTGGGTGGATGGATGGATTAGTGGATGGATGAATGGGTGGGTGGATGGATGGATGGAAGGGTGGGTGGCTGGATGGATGTGTGGATGGATGGGTGTCTGGATGGATTGTGTGGTTGGATGGATGGATTGGTTGATGGATGGATGGATTTTTGGATTGATGCATAGATGGATGGATGATTGGGTGGATGGATGGATGGATGGATAGATGTGTGGATGAGTGAATGATTTGATGGATGGATGGATGGTTGGGGAGGAGTGTGTGTATGGATGTGTGGATTGCTGGATGGATGGATGGATGGATGGATGGATGGATAGGGGATGGATGGATGGATGGATGGCAGGATGGGTGGAAGGTTGGATGAGTGGATGGAATGTGTGGGTGGATGGATGGATGTGTGGATGATGGATGGATGGGTGGGTGGATGGATGGCTGGATGGGTGGAGGGATGGTTTGATGGAAGGATGGGTGGTTGGATGGATGGATGGGTGAATGTAATGTGTGGGTGGATGGATGGATGGGTGGATGGATGGATGAATGTGTGGGTGGATGGATGGGTGGATGGATGGATGGATAGTGGGTGGATGGATGCATGTGTGGGTGGGTAGATAAGTGGATGACCTGTGGGTAGATGCATGAATGGAGGAATCCATAGATGAATGGGTGGATGGATGAATGGGTGCATGGTTGGATGGATGGATGGGTGGGTGGATGGATGGATGGAGGGATGGATGGATGGGTAGATGGTTACATAGGTGGATGTATGTATGTATGTATGTATGTATGGGTGTGTGTGTGGGTGGATGGGTGGATGGATGGATGAATGGATGGATGGGTGGATGGGTGGTTGAGTGGATGGTTGGATGGGTGAATGGGTGTGGATGGATGTATGCATGGATGGATGGATGGGTGGGTAGGTGGGTGAATGGATGGGTGAGTGGATGGGTAGATGGGTGGATGGAGGGGTTGGTGGGTGGATAGATGGTTGGATGGATGGATGGGTGGATGGGTGGATGGGTGGGTGGGTGGATTGGAGCCTGGGTGGATGGATGGGTGGATGGAAGGATGGCTGGTTGGATGGATGTAAGGGTGGATGGAATGGGTGTGTTGATGGACGGATGAATGGATTGATGGATGGATGGATGGCTGGATTGGTGGATGGGTGGATGGGTGGATGGATGGATGGATGGAATGAGTGGGTGGATGGATGGATTTGTGGATGAAATCGGTGAGCAGATGAATGGATTGGTGGATGGATGAATAGGTGAGTGGGTGGATGGATGGGTGGGTGGATGGATGTATGGAAGGATGGGTGGATGGCTGGCTGGCTGGATGGATGGATTGGGTAGTTGGATGAATGGATTGGTTGATTGATGGATGGATTGTTGGATTGATGGATGGTTGGATGGATGGCTGGGTGGGTGGATGGGTGGATGATTTGATGGATGGATGGATGGTTGGAGGGAGGAGTGTATTTATGGGTGTGTGGATTGCTGGGTGGATGGATGGATAGGTGGATGGATGGATGGGTGGATGGAATGGGTAGGTGGATGGACGGATGGACAGACGGACAGAGGGATGGACGGAGGGATGGACGGATGGATGGATGGATGGATGGATGGATGGATGGATGGATGGATGGCAGGATGAGTGGAGGGATGAATGGATGGATGGGTGGATGGATGGATGGTTGAGTGGATGGTTGGATGGGTGGATGGGTGTGTGGATGGATGGATGGATTGATGGATGGATGGGTGGGTGGGTGGATGGATGGATCAATGGGTGGATGGGTGGATGGGTGGGTGTATTGGTGGGTGAGCTGATGGATTGTTGGATGAATGGGTGGGTAGATGGATGGGTGGGTGGATTAGAGGATGAGTAGATGGATGCATGGGTGAATGCATGGATGGTTGGATGGAATGTGTGGTTGGAGGGATGTAAGGGTGGATTGATGAGTGGGTGGATGGCTGGATGTATGGATGAAATCGGTGGGTGGATGGATGGATTAGTGGATGGATGAATGGATTTTTCGATTGATGGATGGATGAATGGGTGGGTGGATGGCAGGATGGGTGGAGGGATAGATTGATGGATGGGTGGGTTTATGGATGGATGGCAGGATGGGTGGATGGATGACTGGATGGTTGGATGGATGACTGGATGGTTGGATGGATGTATGGCTGGATGGAAGGGGTGTGTTGATGTACTGATGAATGGATGGATGGATGGATGGTGGCAGGATGGGTGGAGGGATGGATGGATGGATGGGTGGATTGATTGATGCATGGATGGGTGGGTGGGTGGATGTGTGGATGGCTGAATGTATGGGTGGATACATGGATGGATGGCAGGATGGGAGGATGGATGGATGGTTGGATTGATGGGTGGGTGGTTGGGTGGGTGGATGGGTGGTTGGAATAGGTGGGTGGATGGATGAATAAATGGATGGATAGATGAATGTGTGGTTGGATGAATGGGTGGATGGATGGATGGATAGTGGGTGGATGGATGCATGTGTGGGTGGGTAGATGGGTGGATGAAATATGTGGGTGGATTCATGGGTGGAGGAAGCCATAAATGAATGGGTGGATGGATGGATGGGTGCATGGTCGGATGGATGGATGGGTGGGTGGATGGGTGGGTGGATGGGTGGATGGGTGAGTGGAGGGGTGGATGTATGTATGGATGGTTGGATGGGTGGATGGGTGGGTGGGTGGGTAGGTGGATTGGAGCATGGGTGGATGGATGGCTGGGTGAATGGCTGGGTTGGATGGCATGTGTGGTTGGATGGATGGAAGGGTGGGTGGATGGAAGGATGGATGGTTGAATGAATGGATGGGTGGATGGAATGAGTGTGTTGATGTACGGATGAATGGATGGGTGGATGGCAGTATTGGTGGAGGGAAGGATGAATGGATGGCTGGATGGGTGGGTGGATGGGTGGATGGGTGGATGGATGGATGGATGGATGGATGGATGCTAGGTTGGGTGGGTGTATGGTTGGATGGATGCATGGATGGATGGATGCTAGGTTGGGTGGGTGTATGGTTGGATGGATGCATGGATGGGTAGATGGATGGGTGGGTGGATGGGTGGATGGATGGAGTGAGTAGGTGGATGGATGGATGGATGGGTGCATGGATGGCTGGATTTGTGGATGAAATTGGTGTGTGGATGGATGGATTGGTGGATGCATGAATGGGTGTGTGGATGGAGGGATGGAAGGATGGGTGGATAGATGGATTTGTGGATGGATGGCTCACTGGATGGATTGTGTGGTTGGATGGATGGATTGGTTGATGGATGGATGGATTGTTGGATTGATGCATGGACGGATGGATGATTGGGTAGATGGGTGGATGTGAGGATGGGTAGATGATTTGATGGATGGATGGATGGTTGGGGGGAGGAGTGTGTGTATGGGTGTGTGGATTGCTGGATGGATGGATGGATTGCTGGATGGATGGATGGTTGGATGGAATGGCTGGGTGGACAGACAGACGGATGGACGGATGGATGGGTAGAGAGATGGATGGATGGATGGATGGATGGATGGATGGATGGATGAAGGGCAGGATTGGTGGAAGGATGGATGGGTGGATGGAATGTGTGGGTGGATGGATGGATGGGTGAATGGATGGATGATTGGGTGAGTGGATGTGTGGAAGGATGGATGGATGGATGGATGGATGGATGGAATGGGTCTGTTGATGGACAGATGGATGGATGGATGAGTGGATGGAACGTGTAGGTGGATGGGTGGATGGGTGGATGGAAGGTTGGGTCTGTGGGTGGATGTGTGGATGAATGGATGGGTGGGTGGATGGATGGATTGATGGATGGATGGATGGATGGATGGATGGATGGATGGATGGGTGGGTGGGTGGGTGGATGGATGGTTGACTGGATGGTTGGATCGGTGGATGGGTGTGTGGATGGATGGATGGTTTGATGGATGGATGGGTGGGTGGGTGGATGGATGGGTGTATTGATGGGTGGGTGGATTAGAGGATGAGTGGATGGATGCATGGGTGAATGGATGGATGGTTGGATGAAATGTGTGGTTGGATGGATGTAAGGGTGGATGGGTGGATGCGTGGATGGCTGATGTGTGGATGAAATCGGTGGGTGGATGGATGGATTAGTGGATGGATGAATGGGTGGTTGGTTGGATGGGTGGATGGATGGATGGATGGATGGATGGATGGATGGGTGGGTGGGTAGATGGCTGGATGTGTGGATGGCTGGATGGAATGGATGGAATGGGTGGTTGGATGAATGGATTGGTTGATGGATGGATGGATTGTTGGATTGATGGATGGATGGATGGGTGGGTGGATGGCAGGATTGGTGGAGGGAGGGATGGATGGATGGGTGGATTTATGGATGGATGGCAGGATGGGTGGATGGATGGATTGATGGTTGCATGGATGGATGGGTGGATGGAATGGATGTGTTGGTGGACTGATGAATGGATGGATGGATGGATAGCAGGATGGGTGGAGGGATGGATGGATGGGTGATGGAATGTGTAGGTGGATGAATGGATCGGCAGATGGAAGGATGGGTGGGTAGATGGATGGATGGATGTTTGGATGGATGGGTGGATGGAATGGTGTTTTGATAGATGGATGGATGGATGGATGGATGGGTGGGTGGATGGATGGCAGGATGGGTGGAGGGAAGGATCGATGGATGAGTGGATGGATGGATGGATGGCAGTATGGGTGGATGGATGGATGGATAGGTAGATGGATGGATGGGTGGATGGAATTTGTGGGTGGGTGGATGGATAGGCGGATGGAATTTGTGGGTGGATGGATGGATGGGCGGGTGGATGGATGGATGGATGTGTGGGTGGATGGATTCATAGATGGATGGATGGGTGGTTGGATGGCTGGGGGGATGCTTGGATTGGGGGATGGGTGGATGGATGGATGGATGGATGGATGGGTGGGTTGGTGGATTGGTGGGTGGATGGGTGTGTGAATGGTTCGATGAGTGGTTGGTTGGATTGGTGGATGGATAGATGAATGGATGGATGGATGGGTTGTTGGGTGGAAGGTTGAATGGATGGTGGATGGGTGGATGGTTGGATGGATGGATGGATGGATGTGTGGGTGGGTGGATGTGTGGATGAGTGGATATATGGATGGTTGAGTGTATGGTTCGGTGGGTGAGTGGATGAATGGCTGGGTGGTTGGGTGGATGGATGGGTGGGTGGATGGGTAGATGGGTTGGTGGGTTTGTGCATGGTTGGATGGGTGGGTGGATGGGTGGATATGTGGATGGGTGGGTGGATGAATGGGCACACGGGTGTATGGATGGGTGGGTTGATTGGTGGATGGATGGATATGTGGATGTGTGGGTGGATGCATAAGTGGATGGATTGATGGGTGGATGGGTGGGCTGAAGCTGCTGGCAGGTGGGGCCCAGGTCATTTTGAGGGTGGGGATGGGAGTTGCTTTCCCCTCAGTCTCCGCGGTCCTGGAATGTGGAGCTTGAGAGGCTGCTATTGCTGTTGTCTGATCCTGAGGTTACTTTGCATTCTGAGAAAGGGCGGTGGGGAGGAGGGCAGCTGAGACTGCAGAGGATGCCGTGGGTGGTGACCCCATGGCCCCGGGACTCCGAGGTCCTCAGCAGTGGGGGCCGGGGAATCTGGAGAAGGAGAATGTCCACATCTGTGGCTGAAGCCTTCTCCAGTTGTTGCTCTGGCCCCTTTGTCCACTCGGCTGTTCCTTTCTGGATGCAGAATGGAGTGAGAAATGGGCTCAGACTGGACACGGTCATGATTTCAAATCCTCCCCCAGTGGCCCAGCACCAGCCTCTGGACAAGCGTCGGAAGAGCTCCAGCAGGAGCCCCTGCTTTGGGAGGGCCATGGACATTCCCACGGTGTGTTCTGGATGCAGAGTGAGAGGGGGCTCCCTGCTTCCTATTCTGCGTGGCTCCTGGCAAGCACTCTGGGACCCCAGCCTCTTTTCCCTGCTGCAGCCCTGTCTGTTCCCCCACAGCCCTAGGTCAGCTCTGTTCCAAGAGAGCTCCTCCACCCCATTCCTTCCCTTTGCTCACCTTGGATCAAAACCGTCCAACCAGGGGACCCAGGCAATGTGGACTTCATGTCCTCAGGCCTCAGAGCCAGGGAAGATGCAGGTCAGGGGAAGCCTGCTCCTGGGAAGTGGGGAGGGGCGGGGGAAGAGGGGGTGCCCAGATTGATCTGACTGCCTGCCCCTGGCCTCCCTTCCTGCCTCCGTTTTGCAGGAGCTCATTCCCACTTTTGCCTTCAACTTCACAGTCACAAGAGAGCATCGGGCACCAAAGCCACTGGAATTATCGATCCCCTCTGAGAGCCGCCTGCCCTTGACCCACTATTCCTGGCAAACTTCATTCCGGGCAGCTCTGCTGGCAGGAGGCCGCTGTGTCACAGCCACCCGTGTGTGCTGGGGAAACAGATCTCATTTGCACAAGAGCTTGAGCAAAGACATGAGAGGACCCTGGGAGCCACTGCCTGAAACCAGGCAGAGGTGGCAGCTGGGCCTACGTGTCCTCTGACACCCATGTCCTCCAACAACAGCCTTTACCCTGCGGTCTCTTGAGGTGCAGACTAGAATGCCCATCCCTGCGGGAGTCTGATGCTGGGGCGGCCTTAGTCTCCTTTCTTCCCGCTATGTGATGGGGCGGAGTCTCTCCTGCTTCTCCCATAGGTGAAGAGGAGGGTGAATTCATCTACCCCGCTGCCTTTCCTCCTAGCGTGATTTGTACAGCAATTTCATCTGGGGAAAATGGAGGGGGAAGAAAGAAGGGAAGCTAGAAGGGAACGCTCGGTAATTAATTGAGTGCGGGCAAGCGGAGTTCCATTCAGGCGGTAATTGGATTTTAACCCCTTGGGAGTTGTTTTCAATGCAGATACTAATGTACTGCCATCTTTCCTCGCAATGTATCTCCCCGCCAGATCAAAGGATGGCTGAAATCCGGGGAGAAAACAGCCCAGAGGTCTAATGCGCTTTCCAACACACCAATGTTGGATGATGTTGGGTGGACTGGTTCTAGCAGGTGGGCAGTGACAGGAGTGGTCATTCCGGGCAACATTCTCCCAACATCTGTGCCTGACCTGTGCTATGGTTAGGGTAAGCATCCCCAGAGGCTCGCTAGCAAAGGCTCAGCCTCCAGGCCCATGCCCAGGGGAGATGGGGAGCTTAGACAGCTAGAGCCCGGCGGGAGGCTTTTAAGTCTCTGGGGTGGGGGTGGGGACCTGGAAGGCCTCCAGGGACCTTAGTCTTTTTCTCTTTGCCTCTTTTGCCTCCTGCTGCCTAAACACCAGCCCAAAGACAGAACAAATGGATCATAGACTGGAACCCCAAACTGTGAGCTAACATAAGCCTTTTAGTTTACTTTGTTTGTTTCTTGTTTGTTTGTTTTTTCTTGTCTGTCATATGGCTTGAACTCAGGTCCTAGGCCCTGTCTCTGAGATTTTTTTTTTTGCTCAAGGCTAGTGCTCTACCACTTGGAGCCACAGCACCACTTCTGGTTTCCTAGTGGTTTAATGGAGATAAGAGTCCCATGGACTTTGCTGTCTGGGCTGGCTTGGAACTGTGATCCTCAGATCTCAGCCTCCAGAGTAGCTAGGATTACAGGTGTGAGCCACCAGTGCCTGGCAGCCTTTTAGTTTTATAAGTTGATTTTCTTGAGTGTTTATTACAGTAACAGAAAGCTGACTAGCACAGTCAATAAAATAGCAAGTATCTAAGGGACATTGGCTCCAGGACTGTCCTAGCTACCAAAATCTAAAGAAAGCCAACACTCTCTCCCCCCTGCCCCCCCCCACCTCCCACAATTCCTATATTGGGGCTTGAACTGTCTGCTGTCTTTTAGCTTTTTCTGCTCAAGGCTGGTGTTCTTCTGTTTCAGCCATAACTCCACCTCCAGCTTTTTAGAGGTTGATTTGAGATGAGAGTTTCATGGGCTTTCTTGTCCTGGCTGGCTTCAAGTCGCGATTCTTAGATCTCAGCTTCCTGAGTGGCGAGACCCGTGTGGGTCACATTCTCTTGGTGTGGCCCACTTCTCTGATATTAAACAGCGGAATGTTTGCATGTAGCTGCCCATTTCCTCCCATAAACTTTAAATCGTCTCTACCTATAACATCTGATACAATGTGAATGCTATGCAAACTGTTCTGTATTGTTTAGGGAATAACGACAAGATAAAGTCTGTGCATGTTCACCACAGATGCAACTTAACAACAATCTTTGATGTAAGGACATGGGTTCACCCTGCGGGCTGGGAAGGCTGACTGAATCTTGTTAGTCCTCAGTGACTGGAGACATGCGCAGGCCTGTTCGGGGCATCTGAGTGCTGAGAATGGGGAAGGAGACGTGGTTTCCAGCCCTCCCTCCCAGGCTATTGCCCATCCAAAGGATGGAGGCCCTGCTTCAGCCCCTGCCTCTAGGTAGAAGTGTCATCCTCGGTCCGCCCTGTGGGGACCGCTCAGGGATGGTGGCAGGACCATCTGTTTGCCTGGCTACTGCGTGGTGTAAGGCTGGGGCCGGGCGGTGGCAGGGCCTGGGTCTGCTGTGGCTTCCGCTTTCTGGACGCTCAGGAATGGAGCCTCTGTAACTGTGCGGGGCAGCGCCTGGTGGCTCCCAGGGGATCATGGGAGTGCTGTCCCTTCCCCAGTAGGATAGATAGGGAAGGCATGCGCACAGGAAGGCCTCTGGGAGGAGGATTTTGCGTCATTGCAAACTCAAACTGACCCATGCCCGATGCTACTAGTCTGCACCTGGGGTTCAGAAGACAAATCGTTTGTGGGGAGATACTGGTTGAGCCTGGGGAGATAGCCATCTCCCTGTCCTTTCTTCCTGTTCACTGGCAGCAGGGCCTACCTTCCAGCGTCTCCTTCTCCAGGGGAATGTTCTAGAAGGTTCAGGCCTATGGTAGTCTCTGATCCTCTGGGCCCTGTTCCCTCACAGCTAGCATGACACTGTTCAACAGCTACCTGATCCCGACTGTTCTTTTGTGGGGGGGTCACCTTTCTCACACAGTGTGCATTTTCTTGGCTTTTTGGTCTGTTCTTGTCTGGATGGACTTGGGACCCCTGAGCTGGGGGGTGGTACCCTGCAGACACCCCTGAGCTGGGGGCTGGTACCCTGCAGACACCCCTGAGCTGTGGGCTGGTACGCTGCAGACACCGCTGAGCTGTGGGGTGGTACCCTGCAGACACCCCTGAGCTGGGGGCTGGTATCCTGCAGACACCCCTGAGCTGGGGGGTGGTACCCTGCAGACACCCCTGAGCTGGGGGGTGGTACCCTGCAGACACCGCTGAGCTGTGGGGTGGTACCCTGCAGACACCGCTGAGCTGGGGGGTGGTACGCTGCAGACACCGCTGAGCTGTGGGCTGGTACGCTGCAGACACTGCTGAGCTGTGGGCTGGTACGCTGCAGACACCCCTGAGCTGTGGGCTGGTACGCTGCAGACACCGCTGAGCTGTGGGGTGGTACACTGCAGACACCGCTGAGCTGTGGGGTGGTACCCTCCAGACACCCTTGAGCTGTGGGGTGGTACCCTGCAGACACCCCTGAGCTGTGGGGTGGTACCCTGCAGACGCCCCTGAGCTGTGGGCTGGTACCCTGCAGACACCCCTGAGCTGTGGGCTGGTACCCTGCAGACACCGCTGAGCTGTGGGGTGGTACCCTGCAGACACCCCTGAGCTGTGGGGTGGTACCCTGCAGACACCGCTGAGCTATGGGCTGGTACGCTGCAGACACCCCTGAGCTGTGGCCTGGTACGCTGCAGACACCCCTGAGCTGTGGGGTGGTACCCTGCAGACACTCCAGCCCCTGCTGCCTTGCCTTCCAGCTGCTACTGTCCAGTGGGCAGGCCGGAGTGGAATTGGGGACGCAGGGTGTTTCTCTGCTTCTGTGTTCCCTTCTCCCTGGAAGGGAGAAGGCTGCCTGTCGTGCCCATCCTGGCTCAGACTCTGTTTCCCGCCTTGTGCTCATAGCTTGCAAACGCTGAGGATCTAGGTCCCCCACTGACCTCTCTCCACCCAAAGACCTCTGTGCATTCCATTTTTCTGGCCACATTCTGACTGGATGTTGTGTGGTCTTCTTCAGTCCCAGCTTGCCACCCACATGAGTCAGGATGTGAGCCTTTTTCTCCACTTAGCCCTTGAAGCTATTTCCTCTTAGATGGGAATTGAATAAATTTGGGCATCTTCTGCTCATGGACCTCTGGAAGGAGGGAGGGCGGAGCTGACCCTGGACCAGGAATGTTGGCAAATATGTCTAGGTGCCCACACGACTGTAGCTCAGCACACCTCCAGACCAGCTGGAGCACCATTCCACCTGCCCCCGACTCCCGCCTCCTGCTCTCTCCTCCGGCTTCGTATCTGAGCGGGTAGCAGGTGTCTGTCTTTAGGAGCCTCCAGTCTGGAGATGACATTGAGACACACAGCCTTGCCCAGAGGCTTAACAACTCGGTGGATCACAGGGCAGCATTACCGCCTGACAGTGATGATAAGCCATGTGATGGAGCCATGGGGGGGGGGGGGGAGACTCCTGTGTGGCTGTGTGCCAGGAGGGTCAGAGCAATCCCACGGGGACGGCAGTCAGCCACCCCCACTCAATGGCCTCCAGGTCTGTGCATGTTTGCACCCCTCCCCAAAGTCGCTTACCACCCTGGGACAAGCGAAGAGTCACAGGCTGTGGTCCCTGGCGGTGGAGCTGACCTCCAGAGCAGCCCTTACGGAGCAGATCCAGGGCAGGGCGGGGCGGGGCGGGGCGGGGCGGGGCGGGGCGGGGCAGGGCAGGGCAGGGCAGGGCAGGGCAGGGCGAGGAACTACGGCGGTCCTCGCTGACACAGTCGTCCTAAGCCTTTATCTTTTCTTTTCTCTCCTTTTAAATTTTTTTAAGGTCCAAGACCAGGACTCAAACTTGGTCCCTACTGGTTTCACTCATTGGCTGGTGCACTACCAACTGAGCCATACCTCCACCCCCTCAGCCTTTATCGACTACATGTGTGCACCCTCGACCCTCACGCTTCCAGGACATTTCCTCTAGCCAGGCTGTCCTGACTGCTGGCTGGTCAAACTCCGGCTTATGCTTGTAAGTAGGAAAATCAAATTACTTCCCCGAAAACTGATGGCTCAGTCCTGTAATCCTAGCTACCCAGAAGACTGAGATCTGCAGGATGATGGTTCTAGGCCAGCCTTGGTAGAAAACTATGCTAGACTCTGTGCCCCAAATAACCAGCAAAAGGCTGGGCTGGAGAGACATGATTCAAGTAGTAGAGCACCAGCTGAGCAAGGAAGTTGAATGCATAGGAGAATTATCTCATCTTCAAAGGGGCTGCTCTTATTCTGATAATGTAAAAGTCATCAAAAAAAAAAAAAACCCAAGCAAAACAGAACAAAAACTCAGGAGAATTTGGAAAATAGAAACAAGTGTGAAAAAAATTTGTGTCAGCCATTATCCCCACATCCAGAAATAATAAAGTGAACATTCTTTTCTCCTCTGATTTTCAGTAAGCACCTGTTTGTGTCAAATCTACAGTGCTTACCTCTTTTGAAGTGAAGCATTAACTATAAAGCGGACTGGCTTCTGATATACATGCATTACTGCAGGGGCAGAAAGAGTCTTCTGTTCTCACTTGGTGAGGGGTTTTATCAAGAACAAATGTTGGGCTTTTGCATGGGGCACTGGTATCTTCCCATTCTTCTCAGGTGAGAGTTTTATGGAGACCGAATGTTGGATTTTGTTGTGTATTTTGGGCCGCTCTGAAAGTGAACAGATGGCTTTTTAAACAACTTGACCTATTGGCGCAATACTTACCACTAGATGCTTCTTTGTGGCTCCTTGCAGGGAAGGCTGCGGAGAAACTCTTTTAATCTCTGTGTACATATTCGTGGAGTGAGTGCATATTGACTGGAAGAATATTTTTGAATAATTCAAAAGCGGCAACCTTTGTCCTTTGCTTTTTCTCACAGTGGAAGACTACGGAAGCTTAGGCTTAGGTGAATGAGTGAGTGAGCTTTGTAATGCAACTGAGACCCCCCCCCCCCCCAAATAAAAGCTAAACCACCATTCCTCCTCATCTGGCAACTTCCTCCAGTGTGCCGCTGAATTATCACAGTGCATTCTGGAAGGCAGGAGCGTTTTGGACCCTTGACCAGCGTGGGACATGGCATGAAGGAGTGGTCATTGTTGGGCCTTAGCTTGGCTGTCTTGGGTCCCTACTAACCGATAAGCAACACAAACAGTGCTGTTTGAGGAGTAGGCAGGGCACAGACAGGGAACTCGGGGAAAAGGCTTATTGAGGGAAGTTACCATGGTTTGAATGGGGTGATGTTCCCCAAAGGGACATGTGTTCAAGTCTTGTCCCTCAGGGAGGTGCTATCACCCTTTGAGAGATAGGTCATATTGGGAAGTCCTTGGGGGCATTCAATACACACACACACACACACACACACACACGTAAATATACATATATACATGTATATCTTTATTGTAAAGGGGATGACCAGGGAGTTTATAGTTACATAAGTAAGGTAATGAGTACATTTCTATTTAAACACCATTATCCCCTCCTTCATTTTCTTACCCCTCCCTACTCCCATCCCCCCAGTTGGAAACGAACCATTATTATAATTATACTTATAATCATTATTATTATGAAGTCAGGGCCTGGGGCTTGCTAGGCGAGCACTCTAACACTTGGGGCCCCCAGACCTTTTTTGCTTTTAGTTTATGTTTAGGGTAGGATGGGACTTTCTGGTCCAGGGCTGGCTTCAGAAAGTGGCCTTCCTACTTCAGGCCTCCCTGTACCTGGGATTACAGGTGTGAAAGCGTGACTCTGTGGGGTGTTGCAGGATTGCACCTCCTGCTCTTTCTTCTTCCCTTCCTGGCCATGAGGTCAGCAGTCTGCCCTGGGTCAGGTCCACCAGAGTGCCATACATGACCTCATCTCACCTTGGACTCCAGAGCTGCAAGCCAGATCCACCCCATCTCCTACAAGTGAGTTACCGTGAGCACTCCACATTAGTGACAGAAAGCTAACAGAAATGTGGTGCCCGAAGTGGGGTAGTTCACGGTAGGTATCTATGATCAATGACGTGGAGCAGCCTTTGAAATTGGTTTATGGGAGGAATTTGAAAGAGTTTTGGGGAATGATCTAGAGAAAGCCCAGATGCCCTCAACAAAGGTTCCCAGATGATTCTGATGAGGGTTTAAATGGCCAGAATGCTGGTGGAAGGGTGAATGGAAAGGTGGAATTTCAGATGGAAATGATGATGATTGGGAATTGACATGGAACAAACTTGGCTTCAGTGTAGCAAAGAATTTATCCATATCCAGCGCCATACACCAGTGGCTCACGCCTGTCATCCTAGCTACTCAGGAGGCTGAGATCTGAGGATCGTGGTTCAAAGCCAGCCAGGACAGGAAAGTCTGTGAGACTCTTATCTCCAATAAACCATCAGAAAACTGAAAGTGGCACTGTGGCTGAAGCAGCAGAGCCCTAGCCTTGCCCTGAAGAGCTGAGGGACAGCACCCAGGCCTGGAGTTCAAGCCCACAACCAACAAAAAAGAAACAAAAAAACAAACAAAAAGAATTTGTATGCCCATGCCTTGAGGCTTTGTGAAGGATTCAGCCTGAATACGATGGACAGCTTCCTCTGGAGGAAGAAACTTGAAGGCCAAAAAGCACGCAGGCTGTGCATCCGCATGGCTGTCTTCTTTTAGTCAAATGTACATTGGGACTGGAGGGAAGAGAACAAAGAGAGAAGACTGTGGGGGGGGGGGGGAGGGGGGAAGATGCAGCTTGACTAGAAAAGGGATGCGTGTGCAGTTTCAGCCAGGGAGGATTCGGTTGCTGGTGCCAATAGAAGGAATGAAGTGCATCCGGATCACAGGAGACCAGGGCCTGAAGGCCCCTCAGGAATGGACAAAGCTACCCCATGCCCACACATCTTGAAGGTATAGAAATGCAAACTTAATTCATTTTGCAAGAACCCTGAGATGCTGGGAAGCCTTGTGTCCCTGCAGGGGGCGCTGTGGACAGCTCACGCTGGTGGTGGGCCGTGGTTTTGCACACACAATGCTGGTTTTGCAGACATCTAGAATATAAGAGTTATGAGCATCTTCCAACGGAGATTTTAAAGGCAGGCCCGTGAGGCCTGGCAGTGTTTCAGAAGGTTGGTCTTGGTTAGGGCCATCCCAGAAGCCTTGAGAAGAAGACTGAATCTATAGCAGAAGCTTCCAGGAAAGCAGAGGCAGTGCCAACCAGCAGCACTTTGGGGGGACAGCGACAGGTTGCACACGAAGCCAGCCTGTGGCAGAGGCCGCGTGGACTGCTGCCAGAGAGGCCACCGCCATCCACAGAGTGCGTCACACGCTGGAGAGCGAGCTTGGAGATTTATTGTTTGTCCCTACTGGATTTTGGTCTTGCTTTGGGCCAATCGCTTCTTAAAATTTCCTCTTCCTTTTGGAGTGAGGACACTGACACCGTGCCTCTCGGCGCGGCATGTTGCATTTCTATGACTTTAGTTTTCATAGGCACTGGCAGTTGAGTTTGCCTTGAGTCTCAGAGGAGACTTTCCACTTGGCTATTTGAGCAGTGCTGGAATGGCAGAGACTTGGGGAGCATGGAAGGTATTTTGCATCCTGGGGCAGAGGGGTAGTGTCTCCCTGAGCTCTGTACATTCAGAGACGTGTTCCTGGTGGGGGTTTCTATTGGTTGATGCTGGGGACCTTCAAGGAAGGGGCCTGGTGTGTGTGTGGGGTCATTAGGGTGTACCTTTGAAAGGGAAAGAGGGGCTAGGTTGCTTTCCTCTCCTCTCTCCAGTTTTCTGGCTGTAAGAGGAGCAGTTTGCCATGCTATTTTGAAGCCGCATCCAGCTAGAAGCCCAGAGCAGCAGCCCGCTTTCTCCTTCTACCGGAGCCCATCCTCACACAAGCTAATTATCAGAGACGCCTCACCGAACTCTGACTACCATGGAAATCACTTCCAGAGTCGTATGCTAATGGCATTTGGAGGGGGACCCGAGAGAGGCGATCAGATGGGTACCATCTTAGACCAGTGGATTAATGGCTTATGACAGGAGCGAGGTTGTTGGACTCTTGGCTCTCCCTGGCTCTCCTGCTCTGCCTCTTCATGTGATGCCTTCTGCCAGTTACGATGCCTCCAGGAGGTGCTCCCCGGAAGCGGAGCCGACGCTGGCCTTGAGCCCATGGACTCCCAGCCTCTGGAAACACCGCCAAATAACCCTCTGTTCTTTATGGTACCCAGCATGTGGCATTCAGTTAGGACAGCAGAAGATAACCAGAGATGGAAGTCAAGGCACAGGCTCGGGGCCCTCTCCAAGGCCAGAGCTGTGCTCTGGCTGACTCTCCCTGTGGAAGGGAGAGTCTGTGTGGCATCATCATTCAGGCCCGTGCCTCCTTTGGGAATTAGGGCCCCAAGGGGGGGGCGCTGCTGCTGCTGGGTATTCGTGTCCCCGCCCCCCCACTCCGGTACTCACAGGTCTTTGCTCCTGTTGCCTATGGCAACTCCTCTTGAGGCTGTCTCCCTGCCAGATGGGCGCCTACCAAGCGCAGAGCTCAGACTTTCCAAGTGCATGGCCCCCACTTCTCAGCACACAAGTTGGACACCCCCTTCCAGGCGGCAAGGGACACTCAGCAGACAGTGAGTGAATGTGTGAAGGGATGAATGGAGGAATGAATGAAGGATGGACTCAAGAGATGAGGTCGCATCAGTGGCTCACGCCTGTAATCCTAGCTACTCAGGAGGCTGAGATCTGAGGATCGCGGTTCAAAGCCAGCCTGGGCAGGAAAGTCTGTGAGACCCTTATCTCCAATAAAACACTAGAAAACCGGAAGTGGCGCTGTGGCTCAAGCGGTAGAGCGCTCACCTTGAGCTGAAGAGCTCAGGGACAGCGCCCAGGCCCAGAGTTCAAGCCCCACAGCCGACCAAAAAAAAGGAATGAACTCCGGCTCCACTAAGGCCAGGATCTTGTGGGGATTTGTTTTTTCTTTTGTTTTTGTTTTTTACTTATTTTTATTTTTTATTACCTTTAAGAATTGTACAGCCGTTTCACAAGACGGTTTATGAGTACAATGCATCCTGATCAACGTCCCTCCTTTCCACATCCTCACCCCTTCCTTCCAACCTGCCCCTTCCCTCACTCTTCTTAATTTTGCAGGATACACATTGAGTTATTGACTGCGTTCTGCCACCCTTCTCCTCTTCCATCACCTCCTCTTCATTCACCGATCCCTCTCCCCTTGGCCACACCCCATTCCTTTCAAGTACCTAATTCCTGGGCTTATTTTGTTGAACTTTGCCTTTCTAAGGAATTACACGGAGTTTTCCCTTGAACCTACCACATTCCCATTAATCCATTTGTATACACTTGTATACCATCCAACATATTTACTCAGAAGTTTGTAAGCTAATACTAGGTTCCATCTCTGAGGGAAAACATGTATCCTTTGTTCCTCTGGGCCTGACTTACTTCACTGAACATACTTTTCTCCCCAGGTCTTTCCATTTCTTTATAAAGACACAGCTCATTCTTCCTAATGGATGAGTGCAGTTCTATTGTGTATATATGCCACACGTTCTTGATCCATTTGTCCACTGAGGGGCAACTGGGCTGTTTCCACACCTGTGGCTGTCTGGCAGTTCCACTCCTGGACATTTATCTAAAAGGTTACAAACCAAGACTCTGCGTTTGTTTATTTATTTTTTACAACCCCTGCAAAACGTTCAGCCCTCGGATGAGCCTGTGAGTGTTTGGGGGGAGAAAGAGCAAGTGATGTAAGACTGTTTAGCACTGGGGGGGTCCTCCTGAGAGGGAGGGTCAGGAGAGAGGGTGTGGCTGGGGCAGCGTGGGCTCTGGCCCAGGGCCTTGGCTGGTTGCACCCGATTGTGCACCTTCTGTAGTTGATAGAGGGGCAGCGGGACCTTGGGCTCTGGACTCAAGGCTGTGATGCTGTCATCTCTTCTGCACACCTGGTCCAGAGGTAATAACAGGGGTGTTCTCAGGGTGGAGACCTGGGGGATCTCTCCTGCTTACCCACAGGGGCAGCAGGACATGGGGTCCTCCTCTGAGTAATGCCCATTTTACTCTGTGTATGTGTGTGTGTGTGTGTGAACCTGACTGACATGTAAGTTCCTTTCCTCTCCGGGGTGAGGGTGAGTTCCCAGTGAATCACATCCTTTTCAAATCCTCCTCCCTTTAGTTCAGGGAGCCTTAGGTGCACTTCTTACCAATGGAATCAGAGTGCAATCCTACAGGATCCTGCAGGATCTGTGATCAGTGCAGTTTGGGGTCATCAACAGGTGAGCATGACCTCATCAATGACCTCATCAGGGGAGGGTCCTTACGCTTGGGACCTTTCAGTTATTAGAGTCCCCCTGTCCTTGAGGAAACTAGTTGCTGTGGAGAGAGAGAGAGAGAGAGAGAGAGAGGGAGGGAGGGAGAGACAGAGACAGAGACAGAGACAGAGAGAGAAGAGAGAGAGACAGAGAGAGACGGAGAAAGAGAGTCTATGAAGGAGCCATATTGGGCAACCTCCAGTTTCCACCAAGAAGCCAGCCCATCAATCCTACAGCTGCAGGGCAAGAATTCTGCAGGCAACCCAGGAGATTCGGAGCAGAATCACCCCAGACGGTTCTTCGGCTGAGAACTACTTGCCGGTCAGTTGAGCTTCCTGCGCTCAGTGCTTGGCAAGGCTGTGTCTCTTCTGACCCCCAGAAATTGTGACCAAAACTATGTGCCTGGTTTTAAGCCCCCAAACGTGTGGTAACTGGTTCTTCAGCCCTTGAAGATGAGTAGGGGACAAAGTACTTGCCTTTCCCATTGCTGCTTGGGTTTTTCTGACCCAGTCCCGTTGTTATCCAGTTCTCCCCTGTGCCCGCCGGCTGCTCTCCAGCGTGCCCTGCCCCTGGTCCTTGCCATTTTGGCATAACTGCTGTGTAGAGTTGGGAGACTTGCTCCCGAGAGGCCAAGTCTGACCTCACAAGAGTTTATATAAGCTTTCACTTGCCTTACCCCTAAGCCATTTGGTTTCTAATGTTGCCATCCTATTTTTCAGTGCCATACAGATGACACAATCATACACACTTAGCTTAATGGTAATCGAGGGAGCCTGCTGAACACACGCGTGCACACTTCATCCTTTCGGTCCTGTGCTTTTTCAAGTGTGTGTAGTCCTATTTATGATCTCACCATCAACAGTACATAAATTAAAGAGTGGATGGATGGATGGATGGATGGACATGCACTTGTAATCTGCCAGCCTTGCTCTGAGACTTCCTGATGCAAGGACATAATTTTTTAGTCTAATAAATGAGAAGCAGCAAGTGCTGCTTCAGCAGTCAGGGTTCAGTAATGGCACATCCATCTCTCCGGGGGACGGTGCCAAGGATAATATTTTGGCAGGTTATCTCTACACAGTTTCTCAGGACGATACTGTCAGTCAAAGGTCAGTTTATGAAGCAGGGATTTATAAAGTGAACTTGGAACTGGAGCCTGGGACAGTCTATCTCAAGCAGCAGATTTGTCTCTTGGCTTTGACAAATTATGATGTGTTTGTTGATTCAGAGCCCAACAGGATGTCTGGGCACGGGAACTGCCCTGGGGCCCTGTGTCAGTTCATGCCAACCTCTGTACATGCTTCGATGGCAGAGGAGGGGTCACGAAGAAAGGTTAGACTTCCAGACAGGGTCATGTTGAAGGCTTGGGAGACAAGGCATTGGCACATCCAGGCCAAATCCAGAAGCTAACTGTATGCCCCTCTTCCATTTGCATTTAAGAAATCATGTTAATATAAAATGCTATTTGTCAAAATGAATTCCAAGAAGTGGAAAAAAGAGGGTTATTTTTGTTATTTTGTTTCTTGTTTTTGTTTGTTTTCTCCCTTGTCCCTGTTTTTGTTTTCTGCATATTCTGTAAATTTGTCTGTTTTGGGGAGAGTAAGGAGGGAGAAAAGAAATGGAGGGACAAAGGGTGAACAAATGCAAAAGTGGTAAATGAACTATTCAACTTGAGGGGATTCAGGAGGGAAAGACTGGGAGAGAGCAAGGAAAGAGATGACATTGTTCAAGAAGATATGTATTCTTTATCTGGCTTATATAACTGTAACCCCTCTGTCCATCACAGTAACAGTAAATAAAAAAGGAAAAATAATAAAAAAGTCGTGTTTATGTGTGTGTTTGTACACACGTGGGTAAAGGGTATAGTCATTACGTGCATGCGTGTATACATGCACATCTGTAAGTGAATTATAAGCACAGTGCTTGTGTGTGTGCCTACCACTGTATGTACATGCAAGTGTGTGCTTGTATTGGTACACACACACCTGCATGCACATGTGCAAGTATGGGTATGTGTACAATAAGCATGCACATTGCATGCATGTGTGTTTGCATGTTCCCTACACATATGTAAGTATGTGGGCATATGGGTATACTTATGTTTATATCTGAGTGTCTGTGTTTGCACGTATGTTCATTTAAGCTGGCTTATATGTATGAGTGTTAGTTAGCCACTAGTGAGACTACCTGGACTTTAAAAGGTGAAACTTGCATCATTGAATGCACAATCCTGCCTTACCTGACGGTTTAGCCTCCAGTGGCTAAATGCAAAGAACAGTGAAATTTGCAGGGTGTTTTGTTTTTGGAAAACCCTTTTCTGTTAGTTTGTTTTGATTGTGTGTGTGTGTGTGTGTGTGTGTGTGTGTGTAGTGTGTGCTTGTTTAGGGGCTTGAACTCAGGGCCTGAGTGCTGTCTCTGTGCTTCTTTCTGTTCAAGGCTAGTGCTTTACCACTTGAGCTGCAGCTCTACTTCCAGCTTTTTGGTGGTTAATTAGAGATAAGTCTCATAAGCTTTCCTGCTTGGACTGGCTTTGAACCATGATCCTCAGATGATCTCAGCCTTCTGAGTAGCTAGGATTGTAGGTGTGAGCTACTGATTCTTGGCTGTTTTTTTTTTTTTTTAAAGCTAGGTCTTTTTATATAGAACAGGCTGGTCTTGAACTAGCTCTGTAGCTCAGTCTGGTTTAAAACTTGGTCTTCTTTCACCTTGACCTCCTGAGTTCTGGGATTCTAAGCTTTTAGGCATGTAACTCCATACATAGCTTTTTCTAAAGGCTCTATTTTGCACATCAAAGGTCAGATATGGCTGTCTCCTTTCCTTTCATAATCCAGTGCAACACATCCTGTTGTTTTCTTCCCAGTGGTGCTCCCTTAGGCAGAGGGGACTGAAGGGTGAAGACCTCCCCCTCACAAAAAGTCCAAAAAGCACAGAGTAATGTTCAAGATAGGAAGAGAGGTGAATGACAATGGCCGGCCCAGAGCTCTGGCTGCCCCCTGCCAGGAGATGGCTGCTTTTGTGTTGTGCCCTTTAGAGGCAGAAGGAGGAATGGCTGGCTCTGGAAAAGTACAGCTGCTGATCTCACAGTGAAGTTCAATACCATATGGTCAATAAGCAGTGAGCCGGGGTAGCCCGGGGTGCTGGACCCAGCGCTAATTCTGTTTGCATTTCTGTCCTGTGTGTGAGGGAGATGGGGATGTGAATGCGGGCCCCGGAGGAGGATAAGCAGAGGTTAGTTGTGCAGGGCTGGCGGCAGACAGAGAGTCTCCCTTCATGCCTGTGCTTGGCAGAGATGCGCAGGTGCAGGGAGGGGCTCTTAGTGGAAATGGAGGGAACCTGGTGAAGCAGGTAGAGCCTGCTGGGGGCTCCTTGGAGCCGAGAGCCCACAGGGCCGGAAGCAGAGTGCATTTGGCTTCCTCTGATTGGTCCTAAGTTGGAAGCAGGGATAAAAGTGTAGAAGCTGTCAGTGATGCGTCAAGTCCTGGCTAGGGGGGCTGACTGTCCAGAGACTTGTTCTTTGACTTCCTGGCTGATCCTTCGGAGGAAGAATAGTTAGACTTTCAGAATGTCTGACTTCCAGCAGGCCGATCGCAGGACTGGCTGCTGCTGCTTCCTGCATCAGGTGCTTCAGGCTCAGGTAATTTGCATACAGGGTCTAGCCATTGTCCATTTGCCTGGTGAGTCTTTTAAAGGTAAGCAAGTCATCTTCTAGACCTGTGATCTCTGAGCGTGAGGTAGAACAGCAGCACCCCAGACTCAGCCTGGGAGGCTGGCGGGTTGGGGCTCAGCTTGGGGAGCTGCAGCTGGGGATGAAGGGGAACGGAAGCTGAACATAACCTTCCGTGTGGCCGAGGTGCTGGGGAGAAAAGCCGGTGTCAGCTCGGGAGGGGAGGGGATGATGAGACAAATGGGAGCTCTGAGGCTCGTTCTGGGTCTGTTCACAAGGAGGTCAGAATCCATCGTGCAATCAGCTGACCGGCAACTCCATCCTTCCCCAGGCTGAGGGACGGTTGAGGCCCAAGATGGGATGGGTGAGACCTGCTCAGGAGGCAGAGACCTGAGCGTGCTGGCCTTCTGGCACCAGTGGAAGCAGAGACAGAACTGCAGCAAGAAGTAGTTGTCTCCTGTGCTTTTTCATGGAAACACAGACACACCTAAATTACACTCAGCCCTGTCTCATCCTAGAGTTGGGGGAGACCTTACCAGGCCTCATGAGCAGCCGAAGCAATGGGGAAATTGGCCAGAAAACATGTTCTAAGGTTTCTGCCAAGGTCTTAAAGGGAATTGCTCATGTGTTGCCCTGGCCAGCTTCATCAAAGTCCCACCCATCAGGAGGAGATGACCGATAGATGCACCATGCACTGACCATCCACCAGGAGATGACCCATGCACCATGCCCTGACTGTACACAAGCAGGAGATGACCCATGCACCATGCACTGACCGTCTACCAAGAGATGACTTGTGCACTGTGCACTGACCGTATACAAGCAGGAGATGACCCATGCACCGTGCACTGGCTGTCCACCAAGAGATGACCCATGAATCATGCACTGACTGTCCACCAGGAGATGACTTGTGTACCATGCACTGACTGTCCACCAGGAGATGACCCATGAATCATGCACTGGCTGTCCATCAGGAGGAGATGACCTGTGTACCACGCACTGACCATCTACTAGGAGATGACCCATGCACTATGCACTGATGATGACCCATACCATGCACTGACCATCTTCCAGGAGATGACCCATGCACTGACTGGCTATCAGGAGTAGATGACCCATGCACCATGCACTGACCATCCACCAGGAGATGACCCATGCACCATGCACTGACCGTACACCAGGAGATGACCCGTGCACCACGCACTGAGCATATGCAATCTAGTGCTTCAGCACCGTGGCTTCCCCTGTGGGCATCAGCCCTCCACAGACACTACTGGCTCCACATCAGTGCAGACTCCACAGCGAGGGGACCCTGTCCTTCCAACTGAGCAGCTGTGACCTGGGTCAGTCTTGGTTGGAACAGCTTGTGGAGTGCAGGGAAAGGCTGCTTAGGTTTACAGCTTGTTCAATGAAGGACTTACAGCAGGTACTGCCGGCTGGATGGCGACATTCAGAGGGAAGATCGGGAGGGACAGGGGGCTTCCATGCCCTCTCTGGGTGTACTGCCCTCCAGCCACCAGTCCAGAAACTCTCTGAACCTTGTGGTCCAGGGCTTCATCTCTTAGGCAGGATCCACTGATACCTCATTCTCCAGCCCTCCCCGCTCCTTGAGCTTCCAGTCATGGCCTGGTGTCTCTGGTGACGAGTCTTACCCAGGAGCCCACCGAGAGTCACCTCAGTGGGACGAAAGTTTCCTTGTGGCTCAAGGAACTGTGAGGGGTGAGGAGCTCCCCGCTAGGCACCAGGGAAGACACCAAGCTGGGCTTTTCTTCTTTTGTCGCAAGAGGAGCTGCGCACAATTGCCAGTCTTCCCACAGTGTCTTCAACCCAGGAGGTGAAGCAGCATTGGAAACCCTCAACTCAGGACCAGAATTCCCACACCCCGTATCACCCTGCTTCTCGTTACGCGTGACATCTTAGAGACAGGAGACAGGTGAGCAGTCTGCAGTCTCTCTTCCTCCTCAAGCCTCTGTCCACAGATAGGAGAAGGAGATCTGGTCTGGGCTGAGGCCCTGCTGTCTTCTTCTGTTGTACACCAGGATTGGGGTGTGGGGTTCCCAGTGGAGGTAGCCAGGATGATGGCCATGCGAGAGGTTTTAGACTTTAGGCCTCTCTTTTGGTCAGGGAGACGAGCTTACAAACATGGAGGTTTTCTTTATCAATGCCAATTTCCCTTAGAAGAGGGTAACGTCCACACTGCACTTAGAGCTTCTTCGGCATTGGTCAGTTCTCAGCACAATGGTCCCAGGTGAAGCCGAAAGAGCCCCGTGCTGTCTCCAGCCCTCACATGGCGGGGGGGGGGGGGGGAAGTCAGGGGGACAACTAGCCCCTCTGTGATTTCTTATCCTGACTGCTGATTTCCAAGGGTGGGGCTGAGACAGGGATCCCACCCTTTCCTCCCGAGGGGCCTGGCTGGGAGCCACACTGCTCTGCCCACTAGATTCTCAGTCGTTGGTTCTGACATCTCTCAAACCTCTGCAGTTGCATCTTTTTCCATATTCATCTGAAACAGAGAACCCAGGGCTCTGTACTTTCTTCCACCAAGCAACCGTCCATGTGAGCCCTGGCTTTTATAATAGAGCTTGGCTTTCCCGATTCTGTCTTCATCTTTGGGGACAGTGTGGTTTGGCAGATGCGGCATCTTGTGACTTCCGGTTTGGAAGATGAGCTGGTGAGGACGTTGGATCAGGTGCAGGGAACCCTCTCAGGACATGAAGATAAGGTGGCACCACCTTGTCCAGCCTTCTTTGTCCTGAAGGCTCATGTCTTGTTTGTGACAAGGCCCAACGTAAACCCACAGATCTGAACATCTTTCCAGAAGTTTCTCCTCACTCCTTTCTTTTGTGGTGGTCTAACCAGGGATTGGAGTAGAAGGTGCCTCATCTCCCTCTGCACCCCAGAGGTCCTGATGCTTCCAGAGAGGCCTACCATGAGCATCCGTGTCTGCAGAAACCTGCCCTTCCTTGGTGCAGTCAGCAGGGTGTGCTTCGGGATGCTGGGACTTTGTCCAGTGAACGTTAACTGAGCATTTGCTGGGTACTGTGGTGTGTTGCATGCTGGGTAAACAATGAGCCATAGATTCAGGTCCCAGGGGCAGAAGGCCTACGTCCTCGTCCATCAAAGGCTGAGAGAATGGAGCAATGGAGCAATGGACACAGCCTCATGCAGGAGTGAGGTGTAGTGTGAACTTCCGGTCAACACATCTGCTCAGGAATTGACTCCTGCTAGACTCTTGTGTGGACAGAGAAAGGATGAAAGCTGTGAAAGCGCAGCAGCTGCCCTGAGGATCTGTCTCAGGGCTAGTCCACTTGGCGTGGCTGCAACAAAGTCCTCAGAGTGGGTACTTTACACAGATAAGAGATTGGTTTTGCTCACACATTTGGAAGTACAAAGTCCCAGGTTGGGCGTCTGATTAAGGTTCCCGGGTCGGATCTGTGTTAGGAGACCCCGCATGTGTGTCGGGGTGAGCAGGAAGACGCCACAACTCCTGCAGGAGCCCACGGAGAGATGGACAATGACAGCTCCGATGTGGAGGGAGGTGGAGAGACAATCCGGGGTCCCCAGAAGGGAGATTGAAAGTGTGTGGCCAGTGGTGGTACCCAGAGAGTTGGCTTTGAGGACAGAGACTGGCAGTGCCATTTGAGAGGGGAAACTTGTGTGTGTGTGTGGGGGGGGGACTTAGAAGCTTCTTGTTGGCTGGCTCAGCTATAGACTTCTGGTCCCCTCATAAGCTGAGGAGCAGGTGGGCGCCCAGGTCTGGGCCCCGGGACGAGGTCCTGCAGCAGCTCTGTCAACTCTGACATTGCGGGCTCGGGTATGCCGTTTTAACAACAAAGCTTGGAAAAGCTCACAAGGGAGAAGCACTGAGATTCAGTCATTGAGCAGAATTCGGACACTGGTGACGGGAGGGCGGAGTGTGGGCTCACCTGGAAAGCCCTCCTCAGAGGCCCAGGGCCCCTCCCTTGCCTCTCCTCCCCGAGGCTCCCTGGACCACGCTTGCCTGAGCCTCTGGAACCCTGAATTCCCAGCAGTGATGTGGAAGGCTGATGGCCTTGTGATGCCCGGTGTTTGGGCACACGGTGAAGAACAGACCAGAGACATTTCCATCCTAATCCTTGCCCAGCCGAGGTTGGAGCCACACCGCCCACCCCAGGGCTTCAGAAAGCATGGAATCAGTAGAGCTGCGAGGCTGTAAGAAAAGTCCAGTGTCCACCGCTGTGGAGGAGGGAGGGGACAGAGCTTGAGATTCACCCTTGTCATTCCCTAAGCCTCCACATGACCACCACTGTGGGGGGCCAATGAGTCCATGTCTACCAGAGTTGATAAGGCTCTTTTGCTGCCTGAGTCCAGGAGCAGGTGCCTGGCATAACGGAGCCGCTCTCTCCTTGGTGACATGATTGGAGATCAAATGCCTATTATCTAGGGGATTTTGGTTAGCGTTGCATTCACTACTTTATTTGTTTTATTTTTATTATTCTTGGGGCCAGCCCTGGGGCTTGGATTCAGGACCTGGCGCTGTCCCTGAGCTTCTTCTTCTTTTTTCTTTTCTTTTCTCAAGACTAGCACTCCATCACAGCACCACCGATGGTCTTTTAAAAAATAGTTTCTTGGAGATAAAAATCTCACAGACTTTCCTGCCCAGGCTGGCTCTGAACCACGATTCTCAGATCTCAGCCTCCTGAGTAGCTAGGATGACAGGCGTGAGCCACCTGTGCCCGGCTGCTTTTGGTACTTTAAAGAAAGATTCCGGGGAAGGGAGAGATCTTTCCAGACTTTCAGCTCCTGGAGAAGAGTTATTCTTCACCAGCGCAGTGGGACAGGTGGAGCAGGGTTGGGGTGTCATGAGAGCCCTGGTCCTCACCCCCTCGACACCCCTGTGCCATGGCCAGGGCTCTGAACAGCGTAGCACCTCTGGGAGCTGGAAGTAGCCACAGCCTGTGCTGGTCTTGGTGGATGGAGAAGGAAGGAGGCGGTGACAAACCTGTAACACATCAGGTTCACCCAGTAACCTCCTGGCCTGAGACAGAGAGAGTTTCCAGATGCCAACTTAGGAGCCAGGTGGACATTGAGACAACTGGCTGCTGGTAACCAGTCACCCAGGCCCTTTCATGTCTGTGATCCTCCTTTCAAGTCTCCAGACCCCAGGCTCACGGGGCACATACATCTTCCTCACCTCTGGTCTTCAGTAATGGTACTCCAGCTGACGGCCTCATTCTCAGCTAGCTCGGTGCCCGTTTCTTCGGTGGCACATAGAATCCTGAGTAGCTTGCGAGAGTGGAGGTCCACCCGGGCTCAGTCCTGCTCATCGCTCACCTTGGCACCCACCTAGCACTGCCTGGGTCCAGCATCACATCTGACACACAAAAATGTCTGTGGATGAGAGATACAATTGGATGTGCATTCCCAGACAGTAGCCAGGTAGGTCTTTTCCTGGAAGTCACTGGCTATGTGGCCATGCGGATAGACAGGCACCTGTGCAGACACCTATACAAGCTCCCATAACTACCCACACTAGCCAGGTTTATTCCAAACACGCTGGCCCATCTGTGGACCTCCCTTGTACCCGGTATGCATGGCTCTGGTCAGTGTTCTCTTATGGAAAAGTCCAGTCAGAGAGATGCCTGCTCTCTGCTGCTGGCCCACAGTCTCACCTGTGCTGGGTAAGCCAAGGTTACCTTCTTTATGACAACTTTTCTATTTTTATATAGGTTGATAAATACTTGGCAGATTCTCGAGTGTGTGGATAAGACTGAGCTTTGTGTTCTCAAGGACACAGACCTATTGCCTTTCACCTGGACGGGGTCTTGGTTCATAACAAATGCAGTGTGTGTGCTCTCACACTAGCACACACACGTACTGACTGCTTCTTGGTGTGCCAGGATTGCTATACACAAGTACTACCTCTTTATGTGCTTTTTTTTAAAGGGCATCCAAATATCCCTGACAAGCAAGTGAGGTATCAGAGCAGAAACTGAACATCTGGAAACTGTCTGACCCAGTGCCTGCATTCTAGAATGGCACACAACACACACACACACACACACACGTACACACACGTACACACACACGTACACACACACACGTGCACACACACGTGCACACACACACATGTACACACACACGTACACACACACACATACACACACACGTACACACACATGTACACACACACGCACACACACGTACACACACACGTACACACACACGTACACACACACGTATACACACATGTACACACACATGTACACACACACGTACACACACACGTACACACACACACACGTACACACACATGTACACACACACACACGTACACACACACATGTACACACACATACACACACACGTACACACACACGCACACACACACGTACACACACACGTACACACACACATACACACACACGTACACACACGTACACACACACGTACACACACACACGTACACACACACACGTGTACACACACACGTACACACACGCACACACACACGTACACACACGTACACACACGTACACACACATGTACACACACATGTACACACACACGTACACACACGTACACACACGTACATACACACACATGTACACACACGTACACACACACACACGTACACACACACACACACACACACACACACACACACACACACACACACACACACTCTCTCAGGAGACAGTGTTGTGGTTTTATAAAAGCTTTCCAGAGCCAGATGTATTAACACTGGCTTTCTTCCTCTGCTCCTTCTTAAATTTTGTAGAAGTGACATTTCATTTCCACGGGAAATCGATATTCTGATCGGCAAATAGACACGGGTGCTGCATCCATTCTTCAAAATGTTACCCCAACAGGCACGGATGCGCTTTGTCCCCAGCAGGGCGAGGGGGATGTTTGAACACATCTTGCTCAAATAGAAAGAAGAGGGGAGAGGGGAGTAAAAAGGGCAGCAGGAAATGGTACATAAACATTTGATTATGGAGATGGTAGAAGGGCACTTGAGTTCCCCACAGGGCCCACGTCCTCCACCGAAGGCCAAGAGAGCCGCGCAAGGGAGGGCAGCCTTCTCCTGTCTCCTGGCACAGCCTCACACAGGAGTGAGCTGTAGTGTGAACTTCCAGCCAGCAGATCTGCCCAGGATCCGACTCCTGCTAGACTCTCATGTGGATGGAGAGATGAGAGAAAGATGTGTAAGCCGAGTGGCCGCTCTGAGGATTCCACATTGTGCCAATCTACTTGGTGTTGCTATAACAAAGTCCTCGGAGTGGGTACTTTATACAGATCAGAGATCGGTTTCACTCACACTCTTGGAAGTGAAAAGCCCCAGGTCAGGCATCTGTTGGTCTCTGATGTAGGGCCCTGGGCCGCATCCATATATAGTGATAAAGCAGAAAGCTGTGATGGTGGTCAGGAGCGGTAGAGTGCGGTGTATAACAACACTCATGCAAGAGCTAACCAGGGCAGATCCCTTCTGAAGATGGTGACCTGGGCCTCGTTACCCTGCATGAGGCCCCACCGGCCACCCCCACATCACACACTGGGCCCAGCTTCCAGCACATGAGCTGGAGGGCACACATCCAACCCTAGCACCCTTCCCAGCAGGTATCAGGCCTACATCGACCGTCAGCTGCTAGGTGGGAAGCTTCCTTCTGGCTCAGTGCTTCCAAGGTCTTCGTCCATGGTTGGCTGGTGGCTGCTTGTGGCTCTGTGGTGACAGCGTGGCGTGGCGTGGCGTGGAGCGCGTGATGGAGGACAGTGCTCACCCATGGAGGTCAAGAAGCAGAGAGAGAAGAGTGGGTGGGGTCTGAATAACTCCTTCGTGGACACGCCCCCATGGCCTCACTTCCTCCCACTAGGCCCCGCCTCTTAAAGGTACCACGAGTTCCCAGTTTTGCTGTGAGATGTGGGTTAAATACAGAGTCATGTGGGCCTGGAGGAGAATCCCCTCTACCCCTCCTCACCCAGCCTACTGCTTCTTTTTTAATGCCAGCAGGGGATTGACTCTAAATTTGAGGCAAGGTGTGGTGTGCCAAACTCATTCTCAGCCCCTCTGGGACTCAGCTCCCACTGGGGCTTCTGCAGAAGACAAATTTCCCCTGAGGACAATTAAGTGCCCCCAGCAAGGATAAGCAGATGGCTTATTACTTGGGAGAACTTGGATTCAAACCTGGTCTTCTCGTTTTCCCCAAAGCAGGCTGCTGCTCCCCAGAAGAAGGCTAATGTTGAGCAGAGCTCTGCTGTGGTTTGGTCCATGCCCACACACCCCATCTCTGCAGCCAGACAACAACTCGGCCCTGAGGCAGGTTCTCTTCTTTCCCCACTCACAGACAAGAACAAACAAACAGGATATCATGGCCCTCATCAGGATGGAGGTGGGCGGGCTTCCATCTCTCCGCTATCCTCTCTTGGTATGTCTAGGGAGCCGGGAGTCTGACTTGTGGGTTCCTCCTGTCTGGCCCTGGCAGTGACTCCCTCTGTGGGTGTCCCTTTATCTCCACGGCTCGCTCATCATTTACTTTAGACTGTAGACAGACCTATCATTGTACACATGTTAGAATGTAGAAAGCTGGTAGACATCAGTACCTGCTCCCCAGACAAGCTGAATATACTGCAACTTCACCATTTTCTGGGGACCACTGGGTCATTGGGGTTACAGAGGAAACAAGTGGTTGAAACACTTCCTCCAAGGAGAGAAAAAAGATTCAAGACCGTTCTCTTCCTGGTGGGCAGGAGGAGGAGAGGAAGGAGGAAGAGGAAGAGAAAAATGGTTGATCCATCAGGGTCCCTAGCTGTCTTTCATGACAATCAGAATTTGGATGGTTTCAGCCGCAAGGAACTTCTTCACTCCTCCTGTTGGTCTCCTGCGTGGGAGGGAACTCCACAGAGACAGGGCCCTGGGGTATGCAGCCCCGTCCCTAGCTGGAGTCTCCTATGAAGGGGATGGTGGGGTGACAGAGGGGGCCTGATGCACAGGAGGCACATGGTCTTGGGCATACAACAGCCTCCAAGTCATCCTGGGTAGAGAGGGGTTTGAGGCCCTGGAGAAATGTTCCTGGGGCATTTGAGGCATAGAGGGGTGGGTCTTCCTCCAGTTTCAGACTTGGATAGGACTTGGGGGGCAAAGAGAAGTCATAGTTTTGAAAGGTGGCAACAGATGGGAAGCACAGACATTCTCACAGTTGAAAAAAAAGCTGTGACTTGGCCATAAATTATAGGGACACTTCCCCTCCTTCCCACTTAGGGTCTTGGCTGTGCTCAAACCCTGAGCCCTGAAAAAGAAACCAGCTGATCTTGCCACCCATAAATTTCCCGCCAGCACCCAACTGGATGAGGCCAGAGCAGAACTGCAGAGCCCATGCTGACATGTCTGGAGTGGCCTGGCAGAAGGCCACGCCCCCTTTCCCTATGGCAAAAGTCTACTTCAGTCCCCAGCCTTGTCTCATACAAACCACCTGACGTTCCATAGAGGAGCCCAAACAAGGATACAGCAAAACACAGCCCAGGCAAAGAGAAGAAACAGCCAACAGAGGCAGACCCAGAGAGGGCACAGATGTAGGAAAAGCTGGGAGGTAGGGGCAGAGGGATTTTTACATAATAGGATAAAAAAAATAGCAAAGTTTCCAAGATAAACACTGGGTGAGAATAAAAACCGAATATCAATTTTCTGATGACTAAAGGCAGAATGAGGGAAATGGAAAAATCACAGCCATGCATCAGAGTAACCACAACAACCATCAAGAACAAGCCCCCTCCCTCCCCCCCCCCCCCCCCCACTCCGAGGTGTTATAATCAGCTTAGTCAGAGGAGAAGGAAGCTATTTGCATAGACTATGCAAAAGGTTGCGATGGTTTTACACGTGTCCATATGCTCTAATCTTCCTTCTCCTGGCAGAAGGGAAGCTTAGTGTCACCCCTTTGAGTCGGTGCTTGATTTAGTGAGGGAAAGGCCAGGAAAAAGGAAAGGCTGCAGATTGACAATGGAGAAACCAGCGGATCACACCTCGACCTTGTGACCAGGGTTAGCATTACCAGGCTTATGTGATACTGCGTGGGATGCATCCGAGATGAAGTGGTAAGAAGGCCTTCACCTCCACAGCATGCCTGCAAAGGCACAAACCTACACTTACAGGAAAAGAACACAGGAGAGAAATCTAAATTGACAGTCTGCTGTGGTCAGAGTTTTAATTGTCCTCCAAAGACCCACGTGTTAAAGGCTCGGTCCCAGCCTTGATGGTGCTGCTGGTAAGAGGGGTGGCTGGTGGGAACTCACTGGGTCATTGTAGGGTATGTTCTGGAAGGGAATTGTGGAGCCCCCCCAGACCTTTTCCCCTTTTTCTCGCTTTTGTTGCCCAAAGCAACAAGCCAATTTGTCATTGGCTGGGATTGTGAAGTGGTGGGCAAGAATATAGCCTTTGCCTTATAAGCTTTATGCAAAGCTGGCTACATAGTGACATTTGACGAAACACCTGAGCAGTGGTCAGGCAAGAGCACGGCACGGCGGCAGGCCCAAGGTGATGGAGTCTCGTCTTTCAACGTGATGCGCCCTGCTAGATGGGATCCTGTACTGGTGGGATCCGAAGGAGAGCTCTATCATCACAGCCCATTGTTTGGTTCATGGGGTTGTGTTAATGCATTCGTGCGAATGACTACATGAGATGTTAGCCTTACCACAGTGATTGGAAATTTTTTCCTGTTCCGCTACAAGACGTGACCCCCAGAGTGGCTTGTGAATGACCGTGACTTAGTGCTCGCTCTTCGGAGGCTGGGGGTCCCAGACTTAAGTGTTAGCAGGTTGGGCTTCTGTATAGTCCCTTCCGGGTCCCATGTGGAGATGATGCCACTGTGGTGGGGAAAGCAGGGGGGCTGTAAGGGCACGAACCCCATTTATGACGAGTCTGTCCTTACCACCTACCGGACGCCCCACCTCCTCGGGATACCACCTCGAGGGCTTCCAGATGCAAAGTCTGAGGTGACAGGAGCATCCGGTTTATAGCAGAGGCAAACATTTTAGGGTCTTTCAGTCACCAGTCAGCTCCATTACTGTCATGCAAAAGCAGTCATCAGTAATGCATAAGTGAATGGATGTAGAGTGTTATTTACAGAAATGGTCAGTGAGCTCGATCCATTCGCACGGGCCGTGGTTTGCTGGAGCGCGTCAGGGAAGAGCAGGGGGGTAAACAGGAGCCAATTTCTGCACTTCATTGCAGCAACTATTGAGTCAATACGAATTTTTTTCATGGGCTGGGAAGGTGGCTCAGTGGCAGGGTGCTTGTCTTCCATGCATGAGGCCCGGGGTTCGATTCCTCAGCACCACATAAGCAAAAAGAAAAAAGCCAGAAGTGACGCTGTGGCTCAAGTGGTAGAGCACTGGCCTTGAGCTGAAGAGCTGAGGGACAGCGCCCAGGCCCAGAGTTCAGGCCCCACAACCAGCCCCCCCCCCAAAAATATGAATCTGTTTCAAAATAAAACGTTAGTAAAAAAATAGACAACAAAAACTGTCAAGAGAAAGGAGTCCTCCAGCAACGTAGAAGCTATAAAATTAAATGGAAACACTGTATATTTGAAGTACCAGAAAAGATAAATTCATTGTATGGCTTCTGAGAAGATTGGACTCAACACACAGCCATTCTCCAACCAACCAACCAACCAACAAACAAACTTGCAGCCAGATACATAGAAAATATCTAGATTAAAATTCACAGAGATACAATGGATGACAGCAAACCTTATTCACAGCATGTGGATTAGCACCAGATCTTCTGAACTGCAGGTGTTTAAACAGGAGGAGAGGAGAGTGGGAAGGGCAGGAAGAAATAATAGAAGATAACAGTCAACACATTGACCCAGATAAAGAAAGCACAGTGCATGCATGGAACTAGAGCAGAGGGAAACCAGAGGCAAAGATGGGGGCGATGGCCAGTCTGGTGGGCATGGGGCCGAAACACTGGCCTCACTGCTGGAGCCCCTGCCCTCTACCTGACCCCATTTTCATAACAACTGTCACTCTTTCCACCTGTTGCTGGTGCTGTCCAATCTACAGTGGAGCCCAGGAATGACCCTGGTGTCTCGGGGAAGGAAGACTCCCCCGAGGAAGTCATGATGGAGGAAGGTTCTACCTGACATCTGTGTTCTTCTGAAGAACACGCGTATGAGGTCGCTCCTGGCACTGGGCCGTGCAACTCCTGGAGTCTTGGCTCCTCACGTGGGGCCCCAGGAGGCAGGGGTTCCTTTTGGAATTTGGGAATTGCAGTTCCAGTGGCTTCCGTCAGTCCTGCTTCGTTCCAGGCCTGTGGCCCGTGTAGATCACGACATGTTCCAGTCCTAGGGCTCCACAGGTCACCCAGAGCTGACCTGTTGAGTCTCACAGGCCCAGGGCGAAGGGTGAGAGGCATCCATGGGGAGAGCCTGCTGTGGCAGAGGTGAGCTCAGGGGTGGACATGCAGTGGTGAGCCATCTTCCCTCTCGTCTCCACACCACCTCCTCTGTCTGCATGTGTCGTCAAATCTCCCTCCGCCGAGTTCCTGTAAGACACTTGTGCGAGCTTTGGGTGATCATCTTGAGACTCTTGAGTTAAGTACACTGAGAGGAAATGGAAAGATCTGGACAAAATCGTATTAAGTGAAGTAAGCCAGGCCCAAAGAAACCTAGGCTCCATAGGTCCCTCCTTTTTGGTAATTAGTAGTGCCTAGGACAGTCCTGGCACAGGTTCAGAGTAGCTCAATGGCTGTGCACACAGGACCACCTAAAATGATGTTGATCGAAATGAACTCTGCGACATGGACACAGAGGGTTTTTTGTTTTTCATTTTTTCTTTTTTTAGTGTACTGTTTGCAGTCATGTATTTTGTCTTTTGTTTGTTTTCTCCTCTGGTTTGTTCCCCGTGGTCACTGTGTCTGATTCTGGTGCCCTTTGCCTTGTGTATAAGTTTATCTGATTTGGGGAAGGGAAGGGGAATCACAGAAATGGTGGGACAAAGGGTGAAAAGATACTCAGATACAACAGCGATACTCGCTAGACACTATGTTGCACATGAACTTTACAAGTTGGGGTGGGAGCAGGGAGGGAGGGAAAGCGGGAGGAAACGAGGGAAGGGGTAACACCATTGGAGATAAATGCACTCATACCTTACTTATGTAGCTGTAACGCTGGACATCACCTTTATAATAAAATAAAATTTAAAAATAAAACAACTCTGCTACCTGAGCTAGGCCTTCAGCCTTGTTTGTTTTTTCCTGGTTATTTTTAAGATATGGTCTTGCTTCCGACACGGCACGCGCCTAAGCCTACTGTAGCCTTGTGGTTGATGACGCTGAGCTGGCAGGCAGGAACCACCAGGCCCGGTTTCTTTCTACTGAGATGGGGATCTCATCAACTTTTCTCCCTGGCTGGCCTGGAACCTTGATCCTCCCAATCTTTGCCTCCATGAGAGGCATGCCGCTGCACCCAGCCACTGGTTGAGATGGAGCCGAGTTACCTAGTATTATAGGCGTGAGTCACCGCTCTGCAGGGAACGTTGGACCCAGGTCGGGGCTCTCTGGGGAGGCTGGTAGCCTCAGGCACCTGTCTTAGAAGCTGGGCTCTGCAGGCCTTGCCTCCTCCACTGCTCCAGCCAACTAATGTGTGGCTAGAGCAGTATTGGCAAGTTAAATTGAGGGTAGGGACAAGTACCCGGTTCTGTTTTGTGAGGCTCAGGCTTAGATCTCCACTACTGAAGAACAACACTACCCACACCCGCCTTTTAACTGCAGATCAGTCTGTCTCAAGACCAAGTGTGATGCCGGCAAGTGAGCTCTCCCCGACGAGGGAAGGTCTAGCCCGGACCCTTGGGGGAAATCTGCCACGCATGGTGTGTGAATCAGAGCCCTGACAAGGGCCTACAGCAGGACCCCAGCCCTGGCTTTGATTCAGCTCGCAGCCTCTGTCTGGCATCTTTTCAACAAGTGACAGCTCAGGACTTGGGAAGATCTTGTCATGTTCGTGCTGTGGACATGACGGTGAGTATCAGGTAAGTGGAGGTGACAGCACCTCTTGTCTCTGGGGCTGAATTAAATTGGTTGGAAGCCCTGAGATATCTGCCGTTTAAATTCTAAACCAGAGATTAGACGGAGTGAAGCCACAAGAGATAGGAAGGGGGGGGGGTGGTCCTGTCTCCATGGAGTCTCTCTGGAGACCTGGGGATGGAGATCAATAGTTAACACCTTGTCTGCCTTGGCCAGATAGCACAGGCAGAACTTCCCGGGAGACAGAGAGACTGGTTGGTTCTGTGACGTGGTCTCCCTCCTCCAGGGCTCACGGGAGAAGATGAGAAGCCAGGAGGAGTTTGATCAGGGATGAGTTTGATCAGGGATGAGGGTCTCCTCTCCCCCCCCCCCCAACCCCATCCTTTCCCCTGTTTAGGGCAGAGTCCTTGCCCCGTCCATGCACAGCTCTGTGAGGACGATGTGCAGATTCCTGAATGCCATCAGTGTCCCAGGGCATCACGGGGGTGCCGGTACCCAGGAGCCATGCGTGAGCCATGCCCGGGAGAAAGTACCTGAGTACAAGGGGAGGCTGGCCGGGCTGCCGGTGATGGGGGGGGGCGTGTAGGGAGGGGGAGAGGCAATGACGGGCCTCCAGCTAGTGGCCTCAGTTCCAGCTTGGGGCTGAAGGATAACGTCCCCACTTTCCTGTGTTCCCAGGGCCAGCGGTGGGGTCTTGGGCTGCTGCCAGCCTCACGTGCCACCCCCGGTAGACAGGGGTGTAAGAGGCCGAGGAGAAGCCAAGAGGCCGCCAGGAGATGGGGTCAGCCAAACCTGGTCAAGCTACAGATGTCGCCGGCCCCAGCTTCTGTGCAGATGCCTGACAAAGGTGGCACTGGAAAGCTCCACGCAGCTCTTGTCACTTGCTGGTGACACATCGGGAGCCAGGACCCGGGGAGCCAGGGAAGTGCAGACAAGAGGAAGGAGTGCAGACAGGGGAAGAGAGCTATAGAGAGGAGAGCCCGAGGCAAGCCTGCAGCTGTGCAGAGAGAACACACAGAGCAAAATTCAGAACAGAATTTACCTAATGAGAGAAAGAGCCCGTGCCTGCATCCGGCCGGGCAGAGGTTCTGGGCTGCACTGCAACCATTTCCTCACCCAAGACTGTCTTCAGCCCCGTCCACCCCTGGTGTCCCCAGCAATGGCTACTAAGAAACCTCAGACAATGCTCCCTCCGGCCTTTGTTCAGCTGGACGAATCGTCCTTCCGGAACATGGGGACGTGGAGGAAGAGTCAGGGAAATTGGATGAGCAAACAGGATGTTCTGATTTAGATTAGTGTGAACTCATAATCACCGGGAGTGAGCGAGACCACCCTGAGGGCCACCAAGCCCTCAGACAGAACCAAGAGGTTCTGTCCTGCACAATCCTGTTAGGCCAAAGAGATGAGCAACTGCTTTCTCTGCAGCCAGCACTGCCTGAGGAAGGGAAGGAAACACAGCAATTATGTCTTCAGTACCGCCCTGCCTGGCATGCTGGCCACCAGCCGTGCACGGTCCTGGAGCACTTGAGCTGTTACTTCCATGACGTCATGTTTCGAGCCATCTACTCACTGGACTTCAAACATGTTGTAATTGGAAAAAAGAAAGTTCTATCATTCATTAGTATTTTATATCGATTGTGTGCTGAAAAGTTAACATTTTGAGATCATGAGTTCCATAGTACCATCTCATGGGAAATAATGTAAAAAATGAATCTGTTCTTCTACTGGGATTTCTTTGTTGGTAGTCGGGACATTTCGTATTATACACGAGGGTCGCACTGCTTTTTAATGGGGCAGCTTGTGGTGTGAGCAAGATCCCTGACCTCAAGGACTTGGACTAGACATGGGGTGGCATCAGTCAATACAGGGAGGACTCTGACCTCTAGGCTGACCTGGCTCTCTCTCTCCTGGAGAGTTTAAGGGGGATCATGGATGGTGGGGAAAGTGTCTTGAACAGCCTCGGTGCTTGCAGGCAGCGCTGTGCTGTGACAGGAGCTGTCCTGGGCATGATGGATGGACGCAGAAGGGCGCTGACGTGAAGGTTCTAGTGAAGAGCCTGGGCCCCAGAGCTCTGGAGGTAGCCAAGGCCAGAGGTGAGCCCAGCAGCCTCAATCCATGCCCAGGGGTCCCGCTGTCCTGTGCAGGGCGGGGCCAGCAAGGAAAGGGGGTCACCCATGCAGCCACCTTGAGAATCAGGGAAGCAAGGCATCGGGAGGCTGGCCCTGCTGGGCCTCTGCCACTGTCTCATTCTGTCTGTGTGGCTTTGACTCATCCTTTGGGTGGAGTCACGGCGCTACCTCCTCGGGAGTGAAGGGAGGGAGGCAGATTGCTTGGAGCCGGCCGCTGGTTATCTCCCATCAAGTTCATTCTTTCAGTCTGGGGAGGGCGTTTGCAGCTTAGCCCGCCTGTGTCCTCCTCTTCCCACACTGCTATTCCACCGCAGCCTTCGTGCACCCGCCCGCTGTAGCTACGTGTCAGGTCCTGTGGAAGCACGGTGATAAGACAGGGGCCGAGAGGGTTCCTAACCCCAGAGGGCCGCGTGTGCGGGCAGCACAGCGGGGCATGGAGGAGGACGCTCGGGGGGCTGCGAGACCAGCAAGGCAGTGCAGGAACTGAAGACGGAGAAGAGGAACCGGTGGCTCATCACCGGGAGAGGGGCGTGCGGGAAAGAGACCTGGCTGGCTTCAAACCCTCCCCGAGGATGGGAAAGGTTTGGGTGGAAGTTCCAGCATCCCGTTGGAGGCTCCACTTGGGCCCACTGTGCTCCCTGATGATCGGTCAGGGCTCCATTTCCTGGGGCCCTCATGGGGCCTCTGTGCAATGCAGAGGGGCAAGGCCGAACAGGTCAGAGGTGACTGTGGATCCTGACACCCGTGCCAGTGTACCTCCTACCTCTGCAGCAACTGCTCAGCTCATGGGTGCTCCTTGCCTCCTTGCTTCTTCCTTTCTAGAAGCCAGCAGGTAAAGGAGTCTGGAGATTGCAGTCTTTCCACCATATTGGTAGGTGCCGTGTGTAAGACAGCAGGTGGTGAATGGAGAAGAGGGCTTAGGCATGTCTCTGGCTGAAGCAAAGCCTGGAGGTGTGCCCCACATGACACATACAGAGCCATTTCTTTTTGTTTTAAATTGAGGAGGACTTATAATGGCTAATGAAGGAGAAAAGGGGCTGGACTGGCAGTCTTGCTAGTGCTACGAGGAATACCCGGATATGGAGGAGGGGGCTCTGTGGTCTTGGACTTCAGCTGGGACTCAGAGATGCAGAGGACCTGAGGATGTGACCTCGGCCTGGGTCACTGGTACGGTCTGACTCAGTTTCCCCAGAGCCAGGCTCTTCTGTGCTAGTCCCTTTCCATTGTTCCAACCTGGATCCTCTTCTCGGTTACTTCTGGGAGAGTCTACAGTGATCCTTTCGTCTGGATTCCTGGACGTTGCGCCCTGAATTTATTTCCCAAGGCTGCCATAAAAGAGAGCTGCCGCCTGGGAATCCAGACACAACACAGATGTTCCATTCCTTCTCGGAGCGCTGAGGGAGACAGGTTCAACATCACCGTGCGAGCAGGCTGCTTCCTCTGCAGCTCAGCATCTGACCACGACGGGCATGCATGGGCACTTCCTGGCTGTGACTGTGCCCCTCCAGCCTCTGCCTCTGTCTTCATGCAAACTCCTTCCCCGTGCGTCTGTCTCTGCGTCCCCTCTTCCCATCGGGACGCCAGTCACATTGGATTAAGGGCCCTCCCTAACACAATGTGACCTCGTTTGTCTCCATCCATTATCCCATTGCTGTAACAGCATCTCGGAACTCAGGGAGATCATAATCAACGGGAGGAGTTCAGCTCTTCGCGCTGAGGCTGCCGAGTTGAGAACCAAGGCCAGACACCAGGCGAGGTCTGGCTGCCCTGTTGGCACAGCAGAGGGAATCACACGGAGTAACAGTGCAACTGCTTGGGTCTCTTTCCCTCTTCTTTTGAACCCTGTTTTCCCCTGATGGTGATCCACTCTCAGGACCCCATCTGCCTGGACACCTCCCTACAGATCCCCAAGCCTGCCGACTTCAGATGACACAACCAAATCCTAGCAGCATTTTAATGGGCAATATAGCAATGACCTTCTTGATAGAGGATTACCTTCTGAGGTTTGGGAAGGTCATGGAGTTTAAAAAGGATATACTCCAACCCGGCATGCACCCCACTGTCATGTTCCATTTACCTGTGAAAATACTGCATATGACTGCTTCCTCTTCTCAGTGATGTAGTTTCACAGACTGGATGTTCTTTGATAGAAAGAGATTTAACTGGACTCACAGTTCAGGAGGCCAAGGCCCAAGGGCTGTGTCTACTGGTGACCTTCTGGCTGGTCCGATCTTGAGACAATGCAGGGTAACACATGGCGAGATTCAGGTGTGTGTGTGTGTGTGTGTGTGTGTGTGTGTGGTCTTTCCTTATAAAGCCAGCCGCCTTGGGACTCTACCCTAATGAGTTCATTCAGTCCTAATCACCTCCCGAATGTCCCACCTCTAAGCATGCTAGTTTGATTAAGTTTCCATCCTCTTAATAACTCACAATGGGGGAGGAATCCGGCACACCAACTCTTGAGGGACCCCCTCAAACCATACCCAAACCAGAGCACACCTCATTATTTTGTACCTGCTTTTCACATCCACTTGCTCTCTGGCATGAAAGCCCCTAGGTGCTGGCTTCCCGCTCATCTCTCTTGTAGAGCAGAGACAGAGGGGGGAGAGGAGCCACAGGGAAGGGGCCCAGGTGGAGCCCATTAGGACCCACCCCACCAGGCTTGCAGACAAGGGAAGGGGAGGTAGCGGTTGTGTTGAGATGCCCCGTGTTCCTCTCGGGGGCACGGTTCACCTTGCCGAACCCTCCTCGTTATTGCCAGGATACTGCATAAATGTGGCATTCGCGCGAGGCTGGCGAGCGGCTGAGCGCAGCGCCTGGCTGTGTCTGTGTCAGAGCTGTTGTTTTACTAGTTAAGCAGTGCGATTATGAAAATCTCTGGGATGTGGCTTTTTCATTCTTGCTTAATTCTTTGAAGGATTATATCTAAAATTAAATATTGCATTTTCACTTTCTTTAAATAAATGATCTTTCCACCAGCCTGACATTTTCCTAAGAACTTGGCACTGCAGATGGATGGTAATGTGCAGGCCTTGGTGGGTGCCCGCCCAGCGTACCCACCGCCTTTCTGTGTCAGGAGCGCCGGGGTCTCGGGGCCAGCCTCTCCCCGGGACTTGTCCACGTGCGCTGGCTGGAATCACCCTCACGGAAGCTGCAGGGGTGGCCCACGGCTCCCCTAAACCACTCAAAATGCTCGTCCTCTCGCCATGACAATGCTTCACCGAGAAACAACGGCTGTGGGCGGTGTCTACCAAGCCAGGTCTAGGTTTTTGAAGAAATTGTTGCCTTAGAGCACCCACTTCTGGAGGTTTGAGGATGGGAACTTGGCAGCCATTTTGCCAGCATGAGGTGGAGTTGGCTTGGGATCCAATTAAAACGGATGGAACTGGAGTAGAAAGAAGGCGAGGGGGGAGAGGGGAGAGAAGAGCTGGATTGAGCAGAGGGAAGAGGAGAGGTGTGGAAAGAAAAGAGATAAAACACTGGGCCCTAAATGGTAGACAGCTGAGGGATTCAAGCCATCAATCTTGCTCCTCATTTAGGTGAATGTGAGCTGCGTTCTGTGGATGTAACTCAAGCAGGGCTGTGGGGTAGACTCTAGCACACTTTCGTATTTATTAAGCTCTGAATGGAGGCTGCTGGAGGTGAAGCATTTGCACATCTCAGCAAAGGAGCTGGAAGTGTGTGGGAGACGTCTCAGGATGGACTGTGGACAGGGACTCTGGGGACCAGGCCTGAGTTCAACTCCACTAGGACCAACCTCATCCCAGGCAAAATGAGGGGCTGTGGAGACAGTGCAAGGTGCCTGGCTGTGGTGAGGGGAGCCCCAGGCCCCCCTGCTTCCTGACCTCCTCATCCTCCCCCCTTCCTGAACCCCATCACCCCATTTCTCACTTCCTGATCCCTGTCACCTCCTCTCCACTTCCTGATCCACTCATCCCCTTCCCCACTCCCTTATCCCCATCCCCCCTGCCCACTTCCTGAACCCCATCATCCCCTACCCTCTTCCTGCCCCCCTCACCCCACTTCCTGACCCCTGTCACCATTTAGAAACCTGAAGTTGCCCGCTCCAAGCCCCTGTTCCTCTCGCCTTCTGTCCCCTTGGAATGTGGCAGCCAGAGCTGCTGTCTTCTCTTAATGGGGAGAATGGCTGCCCCTGCCCTCCAGCAGGCAGCTGCAGGAGGACACTCCCAGTCGGGTCCAGGGTGACCCATGCCATGGGCGGGCCAGTGCCTCCGATGTATCCTAGACCGGAGCCCCAGAGCCAGCGCTGAGCAGGACGCTGTTTACCAGGCTGCCGCACTGTGCCGGGCGGTGCTGGTTCCTCAGCCGTCCAGGCTGCCTCCCCAGGCCCCTCCTTGCTCTGTCCTCCTCTGAGAACTGCGGCGCTCGAAGAAGTGTTGATCCTGCCGGCTGGGAGGGATCGTCCTTTACAACCTTGCAATTGTACTGAGTTTATTTCCAGGTCCTGTGCCCATTCACATGGGGTAGGGCTCCGGAGAACTTTCTGGTCCTTGATTGGGAAGAGAGCTTCCGAAGGTTCTAGTGAAGACACGGAGAGATGTGTTTGGCGGTCCTCTGGAGCCAGCATCAAATATTTGGCCTGGTTTAGTGCCTGTGCCCTTGACGTCAGCTAACGAGTTCCAGCGAGATGCCTGGCACTGCCTCGGACCCTCATTCCAGAAGAGTGCCTTATCTTTCTCAAAGTGGCTTTACATTAATTTCCTCGCTGCCTTCTCCCAGCAACTCTGTGAATTAAGTAGAGAGCAGGTGCATGATCTCTATTTTATGGAGGAGGGAACAACGGCCCAGAGAGGTCGCCACACTCCCCCAAGGTCATCTGGAGACGAAAGGGCAGAGCCAGTGTGACGGGTCAGGTCTCTGGGCGTCTGGCCTTTTGCTCCTCTCATTAAAGTGGAGTTCGGATGGAACAGCTTAGTGAGATTTGAAGTACAAGATTTTACCCACAGGTCCTTCCACTCCACATTAAGAGAAGCAGGGAATTTGCTGCTTGATTTACTGACTCAAAGCAGAATAGTTAATTAAACACAAAGACAGCGAGCTTTGGTGGGGAAGAAAAGAATCCTACGACTATTGTTCTTTTTGCTGAATGATGAGAAAGTACCCAGCCATCTGTCCAGGAGACTAACCTCTAGTGAAAATTTATTGTGCTTTGGTGATTGTTTCAAAAACACAAAACCCAGTGGCTTCTGGGTACAGGTACTGAAAGAATGCTTAATGAGAGATGCGCTCGACACGGTTGTTTATGTGCGTTCATTTCCTTAGCCCTTTGCAAAAAACAAAACCAAGCAAAACTCCAAGTATGTTCCTCATGAATACCAAAACGAGATTAAATCCCACATCTAAAGACTTTCAATAAGGTAGAAGCCAGAGGACTCAGCCATCAGGGACCAGCATTAGGAAATTGAAAACCAGAAGTGAGAACCAGAAGCCATGAGACGCGTTGGGTTCTCCGGGAGATCCAGGGCTGGGAAAGTTTTGATGGCCGCATATTCTCCCTGTTTTTGAGAGAAGCAGCTGAATGATCATGTCACTGTTGAAATCCCCACAGCCAGGAAGGAGTAGAAAGATCTGGTCCCAGGCAGGGCACCTGTGTCTACATAGCACAGGGCAGGAAGAGATGGACTGAGATGGTGTCTCTTTCCAAGGGTCCAGTGGGTGAGCTGGCCAGGCCTGTGTGGTCTCAATGAGTTCATTAGAACACTGGTTGTCCCTCCCTAGCCTGCTGGATTCCTAGTCCTCAAGAAGAGACCCCTGGTATTGCAAAGACCACATTTGGAAACAAAGCATTTGCAGATCAAGATGCAGCCCTTGGGGGTCATCTGTATGAATGACATCATTATGGGAAAAGACAGACATCTTCAGGGAGAAGGCAGCCATCTGAGGATGAGAGGAGCAGAGGATGGCTGTCGGAATCACAGGAAGCCTGGCATCATGGAAGCTTCTAGAGGAAAGATGAGCCCTCCCCAGGTGCTTTGAAGGTGGCGTGGTTTTGCTAGCACCTTGCTTGTGGATGTCTGGCCATCAGAGGCAGAGAATAAATTTCTGTTGTTTGAAGTCCTTGAGTCTGTCGTGCATCGTTATAGCAGTGGCACAAAAACGATCCAATCCCACCACTTGTAAAGAAAAATGGAAGTGTAGTTGTATACATGGAAGGAGGCAGGGCTGCTCACTAGGTGGACAACGGATCAGTAGAGAATTGGGAGCTAGGCCCAGTCCCTGACCACGACCCCATGGTCCACCTCCCTTCTCAGAAGTGCCCAGTATTATCCACTGCACGCTGCATGTGGGCCTGCTTCCAGGATGTCACTTTCCCACAGGGCTCCCTCCTGCTCCTCACAAATCTTCATTCACACGCAACCTTTTCTGGAGGAAATGCTGGCATAGAGACGCAGACCCCAGGCCTGGACCCCCACGCCCTTCTCCACCCTGTGTTCCTCACAGGTTGTGCCCTGCTCTTTAACTTGGTAATTTGTCTGTCTTCTGCTGGAAAATGCTCTGTGAGTCTGTCCTCACTGACACATCCCGTAGTAGGCATTGAAGAAACATTTCCTTGTTGAATGGACGAATTATATGTCCAGTTGCTGCCATTTTCCCTTCTCCCTCTTGTGACGATTTCTCTCTCTCTCTCTGTGTCCTTACTAGGATTTTGAACTGGGATCTACCACTTGAACCATGCTCCTAATTCCTCTGATTGGCTCTTGACCAGCTTTTGAGAACAGGGATCATCTCTGCCAAGACTAGGGCTCTTTCCTTCCACAACCAGATAACAAAACCATGGCTCTTCAGAAGAGTTCTCGTGCTCCCTTTGGGACAACTGGCAGCCATTGTGACTCAGTGGCCTCCACTTGGGAAAGTGGAGTTGCAGGCTGGGTGCAGTGGCTTGAGCATACAATCCTAGCTACTGTGGAGGCGGGGATCGGGGGGATTGTGACTTGAGGCAGATCAGACAAAAATAAAAGTGTCTAAGACCCCATCTCAACCAATGGCTGAGGAGGTGGGATGTTCCTGACATCCCAGACATGGGGAAAGCACAAGGGTGGGGTGAGGTGGCATACGCCTGTCATCCTAGCTACGCAGGGAACCACAAATGGGAGGATCACAGTCCAGGGTAACCCGGACAGAGCGCAAGATCCTGAATAACCACTGAATAAAAGGCTGGCAGAGGAGCTCACACAGTTAAATGTCTGTGTAGCAAGCATGGTGCCCTGAGTTCAAACTCCAATATCACTAAAATGAAAAATAACAGTGGAGTTGCAGAAGCCATAATGACTGGCTGGCCTATGAAGTGGGTTGGTCTGGAATTGGAGTCCATATCCCCCATGTTTGAGACTCTTCCTTTCGTAAAAGCTGATGGTCCGGTCACAGAGGCAGGCATGTGGGCAGTACAAAGATGCTTGCAGAGACAAACAGCTGCTACCCTAAGAGTCAAGGCCAAAGGTTCAGCAATGGCCAACAGTTCTGTACTCTATACCCCAGCTCCAGTCTCAGTCCCTTTTCTCTACCATGCTCATTGTTCAGCTAGGTTGGATGGACAGTTCTATGTTGCCAGAAAGTTCTACGATGAAAGAGTAAGCATCTACTTAGCTGGGGTCTGGGCAGGTCTCTGGGGTCCTGTTTCATACCTGGGAAACTGAGGGCAATGAACTGAATGCTGACCCCTTAGTCCTCAGTGTGATGGTCTTAAGAGGTCGGGTGTCCTGGAACTTTGAACTTAGAATTCCCAGCCTCCAGAATGCTGGGGAAGAGGTGCTTGTTTTCTTAGCCACCTGGTCCCTGTCTGGAATAGCAGGAAATCTCACAGACACTGAGGCTCTTAGAGGTCAAGTGAGCTGCCTGGGGCTCTGTCTGTCTTACTGTCAAGGTCAGAGGCCAGAATGTGAGTCCCAGTAAACACATGTGAATGAAGAGCGCTGTGTCTGTTCAGGCCATGAACTCAATCTGGAGTCAGGGGCGATATCGATGAGTGCACATAGAAAACTCGCCAAAGAGCAGCATAGTGGAGAAAGCATGGAGAAGAAACAAGAGTGGTGGCTGGAGAGAGGTCAAATGCGTAGAGTGTTAACAGAGAGTAAAAGCATTCCCTGACAGCCCAGAGAGCCGGCATTGGCCACAGTTGGTTCCGTTTTGGTACAGTCTGTAAGGTTTTCATTTTTTCTCCCTTCCTTCCTTGGTTCTGAGGTTTATGCAATCGCAGGACGATCCATTTCCCTTTCACTTGTATTTGGTTTTTGAGAGAATTTCCATTATTTTTTTTCCATATCCATTTATCTTCTTCTTCGTTGAAGAAGAGACCTCAGGCCCAACTCCAGGGGTCAAAAATTATAAAGATCCAGTGCAAGTTTTTATAGGAAGAAAAATTGCAGACATTAAAAAAAAGAACTTCTCTCTCACTGTTCCTAAATCTGAGGTCTTAATTCAAGTTCTGAAATAAATAGGATCAAGCAGGGCTGGTTGAGAAGGGGGAATGTATAGGAGGTCCTGGAAGCTCTGGAGTTTTCCAGTGCATTTTGAGTTCAGGATAAGTATCGTGGGATACTTATCAGGCAGTATCATGGAAGTATCATGGGATGGGGCTCTTGTGAGGGCCTCTCCTGGGGGGAGATGTGGAGTCAGCTCCTGGGGCTTTGAAGGTGGCAGTGTTGACAATCCTTGGGTCCTATTTCCCTGTCAGGCCCTTCCCATCATTCTGATGCTTTCCTGTAACTCATCCATCTAAATGCAAACTCAGTTCCTCATTGGGATTTTATGCTCTGGTTCTCCTATTTCCAAGAACTTGTCGAATATAAATGAATCTTTTCACCCACCACCAAGCCCGAATGTGAAGACCACCTCACACAGACCAGATAAAACTGCCAATAGCAACATTTTCCCAAGCTCTTCCCTCCTCAAGCATCTCCCACCAAGGAGCTTGCTCAGGCCCTGACGGAAGACCTAACTAAAAATCAGCACCATGGTCAGCGCTTTGCCCCCCCTCCCTTTCTGTCCTCTGACCTGAGAGGGATAAGTGCCTGCCTCTCCTCCCCTGCCCTTCCAGGGAGCAAGTGCTCACTGCCTGACACCAAGCTTATAATCACACCACCTTAACCTAATGGAAGGGGGTAAACATATTATTTTGCATGAAATTATGTTTCTTAATGAATTAATAATAGGGTTTACGATTCTCAACTCAACAAGCAGAGAAATACAGAGAATAAAATAAAGGCTAGCGCTGAATTGTAATTAGTTGGTCTTTGCAGTGCTGGTTGGGAATGCATTATCTCTGATTACAGGGAAAAGAGGGGAAGCGGTCGGACGGCCCTCTGCTACGCAGAGTTCACGTGTACAAGGCGAGAGCAGGAGAGGCTGCAATTAACAGATCTGAAGAGACATGGACTCCGTCCCCTCTGCCCCAGGATCTCATTCTCAGAGGTCTCACAGTGCTGTGCTCCTGGGTGCGGGCAGCAGCTCTGGTCCTTCCACAGCTTCCTACTGGGGGTGTTTCTATCAAGCCCATCCTTGAGTCTGAACAGCCGGCTTTGGGTAGTGTCTATCAGAGTTTGTCTCGTGTGGAGTCCCTCGTCCCACATGCTGGTGGTCCTGCCTGCCGCAGCCTTGTGACCCCGCCTCACCCCATGGTCAGCATTCCCACTCCAAGGGCAGGTCTGACCTTCGCCCTCGAGTCAGAGAAGTGATGCATGTCCTACCACTTAAGAGAGCTGGCCACAGTGGATCCTGGGGCTGGGGAGTTGCCGTATCAGAAGACCAACCACGGGACATGGGTGGCGGCTGTCCTCATGTGTTCATCTGGAGCCAGAGGTCAGCCTCGGGCAGGCCCGCAGGCCACAGGCTGTCGGTCCAGTCTTCATAATGGAACTCTAATAAGAACTGGGACACGGCTGCCCGGGTAAGCGTCCTCGGTTGGCGGGAGGTCACGTGAGCTCAGGTAACACACTTCCACGCGGGAGGGTGGTGCATGCTGACTCCGGGGGGCTGGGAACCCAAGCTTGAGGCTCGGAGGCGTCCGCGCTCTGCCATAGCTCCATCTGCCTCTGGCTGATTAAGTTGTATTCTCTCCTGTAATGAGTTGTAATCCAGGACATAATAGCTTTCAATTCCTTTCAAGTTCTCTTAAAAATTCATCAGACGTGAGGCTAGGTTTGGAACTCATGAATGCACAGCTCATGTCAGAGTGGGGGTGGTCGCTCTGCGGTCTAGCCGGCTCTAGGTGATGCTTTCACGGTTGGTACCTGGTCCCCCGCAATGAGCCCTGGTGCTGTCTCTGCCATCTGACTTCTGGGGTGAAGAAAAGGTCTTGGCCTGGCCAGCTGTGGGGTTTTTGGAGATGGCTGAGGACTTGAAGCACCACCAAGTTGGAAGACTGACTCAAACTGAATATCAGAGAGGGCAATGGATGGCAGAATGAAACTCCCTCACCTTTCTGTCTCCAAGAGAACCATGCTAGAATGTTATTGCTGGGCTTCTCCCGGAAGACATCAAGGGGATGAATTCAGTGCCCAGCAGCTCTGGACACTGAAGGGGAGTGCTACTTTGTGTGCACGGAGACATCAATCATCCATTAACCCCGGCCCGATGTTGCTGGGCTGGACTGTGTGCAGTGTAAGGTAATGGGAGTCTTGGGTGGTCTTAGGGGAGAGGGGAGCAGCAGCAGGAGGAGAGCAGGGAATAGTTTACGTGCAGCCACATCTGAGTGCTTGAAGGGGAGGTCGAGGACTGCCAGAGCCATGCTGCGTGGGCTCTGGGCAGACACTTATTGCTGGTTATGACTCTCAGCTGCACACAAACTTCCCACAGACCCCTGGCCTCTAAGATACCCTGCAGGATCCTCTCTGGGCCACTCTTGCTGTCCGAACCACTGCATACCTGAAACTCGTTCTAAACAGGGCTTGGCTGAGAGCTCATAGCTCTCTGATGTCTCTGACAGGGGATGTATGAGTTTCCAGGTGTTGGTGTGAAATGCAGCTGTCCGGATTATCTAGGTCCTGACAGGTTCAGGGGTGATGGGGGCAAGATGTACCATCCAGTTCAGATGGACTGAGTCCGAACCCTGAGTTTTCGCTGTTCTGTTCGGCACACCACGCCCACATTCTGAGTCTCAGTCATGGGTGTGTGCTCAGCTGTAAAACGGGGTGTATCACTGACATCTCAGACTTAGGATAGCATGAAGGAAAATGACCCCAATACCTGCACATGGTGGCTCATGCTTGTGATCTCAGATGGTTGTGAGATGGTAAGCAAGAGACTCATAGTTCACAGCACTGGCAAAACTTGAGCCAGACCCCATTTCAAACAATAAAAAGCTTGGTGTGGTGACATGCACCTGTTCTTCCAGCTACATAAGAAGCGAAAATAAGAAGTCTAGGATGTATTGGGCAAAAATCCAGACACTATTCAAAAAACCAAGAAAGCTGGGGGAGAGCATGGTTTAAGTGATAGAGCACCTGCAAAGGCCCTGAGTTCAAATCCAGTACCATAAAAAAATGCAGAGAAAAGGTTGAGCCAATACCTGGCTAAGGATGAGTTTCTACCTAAAAGAAGTTGCAGGAGAGAATCCTATCAGCCAAGCACTATTTGAGGTTATGGCAGTGGAAAGGCTAATAACACTCGGCTATAAAGACCGTGACTATGCCACGGGTAGAAGAAATCTGCCTCTTAAACAGCTACATCCCAAGAACAAGCTTCCACATGTTGGTTTGGACCCAGTGGTGGTCTTGGCTTTTATTTGCTATTAACCTAAGCAGAAGAATTCAAATAAAGTTGCTGTCAGGAGCATATTTCTTTCTAAATCTGGAGCATAATAAAAAGCCATGAGTGATCTGCATGTCAAAAGACTAATCGAAAATTCTACTTGCAGCAAATACAAATAGCACTTGCTCTTAAAAGGACAATATATTCCAGAAAGAGAGAAAATTCACCGGCTGACCAGATCCATAACTTTTGGTTGATTCTCTGTCGGGTTGTGGGACTTGAATCAGAAAGAAAATTCAACATGAATGCTTTCTTTCTGGACATGAAAAAATCCCACTTTAAAGGAGTTAAAGCAATTGAATAACTTGAAACAAAAACACTGCTGGTTATCAAAGACTGGGTTATGTATTGCTTTCTGGTTCTGACCAGATGAAACTGAAACTGATTTGGGGGGAGGCTCGTGTTCCTGGAGATGCCCAAGTGGGCGGTCTTTAAGGAGGGCCGGCTCCAGGGAAGCCAGCAGGGCATGGGTCTTCTGTCGCTTTCAGACCTTGGTTCTGCTGGCCTGTTCTTGGCCTGCTGCCTTTGCATTCGGAGTGGAGGGTTCTCCCATGGCAGCCTACCACGGGCCCTGGTCAGATGTGGTTTATTCAGGGTGCTCCTCTGGGGCAAGTCCAGGGTGCTCTTCCTGCAAGTGAAGGAACTACAGGCATTCTCCCTCAGCTCACACTTCTGGAAAGGGCAGCCTTGAGAATGAAAATACAAACAAACGTGCCTTCCCCTAGGCTCTTTCTAGTGGGAGGAACTGCTGACCGAAGAGAAAATGCTCTCCAGTGCCTGGGCCTTCTGTATGGACTCTTCACCAATAGCCAGAGCATTGAACTTACTAAATACTGGCCCGATTCTGGAGACCAGAGAGAGGAGTCGAGCTGTGTGTCTCGTATAGCCTCAATCCAATAACCCCGGTCCAAAAGATAAATGTGAAACCCAGTTGTCACTCACAAGCTGTGCCGTGATTTTACAGGATGCGTTCTGGTTTGGGAATTAGTGATCTGACATATCAACCCATGGAGATCCTTTCCAAGAGCAGCATCTGGTGCCAGGTACAACATGCCTTTCTCTTTGATTGTTAAGCAGACGGTAGGCAGGAAAATCTTCCCATTTAATATGCAGAGTCGCTTCTCATCTCCCTTCAAATAAATTGGTGTAACATCTTGCACAGTTAAATCATGAAGGGGAGACTAAGCTCCAGAGGCCAGTTATAAATGCACGAAATAACATAGAACTAGGTGCATAAAATAGAAGGCAATTCCTTCATCTATACTAATGGATTCTAAACAGAAAAATAACTGGGAATAAGCACCAGGCTCATTCGAAATTAAAATGAGGTTGCAGAGCTCCCTGGTTCGGAGAAGAGTGTCAGTGCGCAATAAATGATTCACTGGAACAATTCTTAGGAACGTTCTCACAGGGTTTCTCAGTAAGCGAGGGCTCCATGTTTTCTCTTGAAGTCTCACAGAGTACCGGGCTGACGTTCCCTACTCTGCTTGCATACTTGAACTTTGTTCGGATTTGCTGAACTCTAAGATGTTCAAGTCTTGCTCTGCACCATTGTTTCAAGGGTTTCCTCGATTGAATGTAAACACTCCTATATATGTGCACACACACATACACACACACACATATAATTCATCCAGGTATGGAGTTGTGTATGATTGTTCTAGAAAACATGGAAACACAAGACTTATGCAAAGGACAACAAAACTGCTTGCCTGCAGCCAACCTCTCACCTGAGTCTGGCTGATGGTTTTCTTTCCCGCTTTTCCATCCACTCCCATTTAATATGCGTCAAGGTGTCGTTTTCCTGGTCACATAACATTCCAACCTACAGATTGCCACAGTTTATGAAACCATTCCACAGGTAGTCTGGTGAATAATGCCGCCATAAACACGGCATCTGTTCAGACCCCTGTGAGCGGCGTGCCTGGGCTGCACTTCTCACCTTGGTGGCTGGCGATGTACAGTTCCTGCAGCAGACAGCGTTCTTGGGCTGCAGGCATTCGATGGTCCCGTGATTTCTGTGGCAGGACACTGAGGTTGGTGCAGAGCAAAGCCCTGTATGGAAACTGGCGACCCCTTACAAGGGGTCACATGCAGGCAGGCAGATGTTCAAACAGGAAAGGCAGATCTCCTGCACTCTCTTTCATTTTTAAGCTTCTCTTGATTGTTTATTCACTCAGAAACATTTATAAAGCACCTGCTGTGTGCAGTACGCTGGCGACAGTGGGGCTATGGTGGCTACTGCTCCCGTCTTGGCCCTGCCTTCACACCTGGATATTACATCCAGGAACAGTTCTGGTCCTGTTCTGCGGGTACAGCTGGGTACGGCAGGGTCCTTGTTCCCCTGCACTTCTGGCCGGGTACGGCCCGGGTCCCTATACTGCTGCTCTTCCATCCAGGCATGACACAGTGGGCGGGAGTCTCAATTCTACTGTTCTGATATCTGTGTACAGCAAGAGCTGGTCTCTAGCTCCTTCATCTTGGGTTCCACAGGGGAGGGTACCACACAGGGAGGCTGTCTCTTATTTTTTAAAGAGCTTAATTCTTTTGGGGAGTGTCTACAGGGGTTTCGATCCCACAAGTCAGGTTATGAGTACCATATGTTTTGGTCAATAACGCCCCTTCCATCCTTCTGCCCCATCTTGCCCTGTCCCACATAGCTCAACCTATCACATCACATACGGTGAAGATAACAATTGCCCGCCCTCTGTCCGTTTGTCTGCAGCACTTTCCTGCTTAAGGTGAGGTCTCAGAATCTACCTCAGGCTCCTTCCTGTATCTTGTGTTGCTACTTTACCTTCCTTCCAGTTTCCAGCCAGGAGAACATTTAGGAACCCCAGGAATGATACAGTTTGGAGAGAGATTTGTTTTGCTGGGCTGGGAAGCATGTGCAACCACTGCCACTGTAGGATCCTTGTCACCGTGTATTCCTCGCTGGTACCGTTCTACACCACACCGGGAGGGTGGTGAAAAACTTCCTTATGATGTGTCTTGGGGCATTTCATCCTCAGTCATCGAGTGTAAGTTTCTACCACTCAGGTCTTCATTCATGAAAACGGATTCTTGTGAGTATGTGGATGATGTCTCCAGGCATCTTAGGCTTCTCTGTGCGGAGGTTCAAACACAGAGCTTCTTAGGGGTCTCCAGGTCAGGCATGAACACTGCCAGAGTTAATGTGAACACGGAAAACTGATTGAAGAGGGTCACCCTGGTTCTTTGGGCCCTCAGACCACTTCTGGGAGAAGAGGACACGTGGGTGTTACACTGAGATCTTCTTTAGAATAAACCCTGGAGATTTGTTTCCCCTCAGGCCACTTTGGCCTGACTTTTATTGGGATGTTTTGAAGCAAGCCAGAGATGTGAGGCCATGAACTTGACCATCTCTGCATTCACACATTCCCAGAGACTGATGGGCGTGCCCTCACGGCCCACAACAGCACATAAAATGGGCCATTGAGTAGGGAAATAGGCACTTGTAGCATCTTAAGTACAGATGGTAAGTAATTAGCTTTATGCTCAAAAATGATTTCCAAACAGAGTTGATGTCTTCTCGCCTACCATAGAAGTAATCAAAAGAAACATGCTTCCCAGAACTAGTCCAGCACAAGAATTTATTCCTGATCCCAGAGCCTGGGGACAGACAGGAAGCCTTAGATCGATTCTCAGTGGAAGAATGGCGTGATTCTGTCTTCATGTTTTACACTTCGAAACCTTGTTTGGCATACAGAATCAATAGCTGATGGTACTGTGATTGCAATTTCCTTATTACACATTAGAAATTTTGCTTGCAAATAGCTCTGTGATTTGTGCAAATGCTCAAGGACTGAGATGAGCCCTGGCACTAACCAGATAAAATTGCTCTACGACTTGCATAGCTTGTTTCCGTTGTGTTAAATTTTATGGCCAACTTCTATATATGCTGAGTGAAAACCATCTCCTGAATATGATGACTTCCTTGTACAAGAACACTGAGGGAAAGGGACCCTCTGAATGATGGCCCATCAAAACCCAGGCAACGCTGCTGCTGGCAGTGAGCTAGCTCTTCCGCCGGGGACAAGGGTCTATTTTGCTACCTGAGTGCCACACACAGACCCAGAGGTCAGGACTGCTCTGGGAACCAAGACTAGAGATTTGTGTATATACATTTTCATCTGGGGGTATGTTTTCGTGCCTTCTCTGTTTCTTCCCATGCAAATCTGTCTGTTCATAAAGGCAGAGGTCATGCAGATGAACAAATCAGTGCCTGGACACTGCTTTGCATCACGCAGCTAACTTGCTCCTGAGGGTTTCCCCCTTGGTTAGTTCCTTTGAGCGCAGCTCTTTCCTCCAGCTGGCACAGGGCTCTGTAGTGATTTCTCCTTTCTCAGGAGCAACTCCTGAGTTCATGCTGACCGTATCCAGAGCAAAGTCCTTTCCAGTAAATCAGAAGCGAAGAATGGACTACAGGCCTGTCCTCAGCGGTGCTATGCAGCTCCTCTGTCCCTTCGTGGGGTCACCACCTCTCCATCCCACACTTCCTCCCATCTCCTCTGTCTTTTTAGATACTCAAGCTTCCTTCTAGAATATCCACACTCAGAAGAGACTAAAGACTTTCCCAAGTATTGCCTCTCCCCTGGGGATTTGAACCTCATGAGACCCAGAGTTTCTGTTTCTGCACCTTCGTTCATTCATTTCTTTTTTTTTTAACAAAACAAAATGAAACACAAGTGTTCACTGAACACTTGGCATGTGCCAGGCACTGTTTTAGTGTCTGGAGACATGGCAGAAGAGAAAGGAGAAGACACATGTCCTGCACACTTGTTCTTATACACAAGGAGCAATGCTCACGGAGCTGAGACAGGAAATGGTGTATAAGTGGGTAGCAGGCCAGTCACTCAGCCTGTGATCTGTGCAGTTCTCTTAGCCACGCCCTGCCTGGCGCTCTGAGGTGCCTGCGTGTGAGAAAGAAGCCCTGGTATTGGTGGGCTGCAATCTCCTTTGCCAACAGAGTCATCGCTGTGAACCCTGGCGTTGGCATGTCCTCGCAAGCAAACATCGAGGTGAGAACTCACCCTGTAGGTAAAATAGCCATCGAGCCCTGTGGACACAGGGCTAATTAGATGCTCACCGAGTCGATCGGCTGTGAGAATTAGGACTGGTCGTTCAGCAGGTGCTCCGCCCAGTGTTGCCAGGCAGAGGTGATCTCCGCCATTCAGCCGCTCACAGGGTTGAATCCAAGTGAAGGCAGCCCGTGCTGGTGTGTGATTGAGCAAAGACCCCCAGCCTGGGCTTCCTCACCGGTGCTGACACCTTGCCAACCCGAGCTTTCATTTTGCCAGCGTTGACATCTGGCATGGAGAAGCGTGGCATCACCCTCCAGCCCCAAACCACATGCCCTGGTCAACTGCTCGTAGAAGAAGAGAGGACCTTTGACCCCTGTGGAGTCACTTCTGGGACCATTGACAAGCATAGAACATTTATTAAAGGTAATTTGGGCCAAGAATGAATATCTCAGCAGATTACAAAGCCAGTCATTTAGCACATTATACTTCTTAGGTTTTTATTTTAACATTTTTAAAATTTTATTTTATTGTAAAGATGCTGTACAGAGGGGTTACAGTTACATGAGAAAGGTAATGAGTACATTTCTTGTTGAACATTATTACCCCTTCCTTTGTTTTTTTCCCTACTATCCCTTCCCTCCCCCACCTCCCCCATGTTTCCTCCTCCCACTGCCGAAGTTGTAAAGATCCTAGCTAAATAGCACTATGCCTTTCCATTCAGATGTGTGCATTAACTCCAACCCTGGGTAGCCTCAGTTCCCTTCCCAGCACGTAATGACTCATCTTTCTATTAAACAGCAAAGACAATGCAACATCTTGAAATAGAAAGCAACATGTTGTTTGCTGTATGTATGATTTTGTCTCACTAAATCACCTTGTAAACTTGGCCAAGTTCCTGACTATGTTTAAAGGTGGAAGTAAGCCTGTGTCCCGTCAGTTGGCTGTGCTCTATAGAAGGGATCCGTTCGATCTGTGTCTACCACAAGTCTGACCTATGAGCTTACTGATGAGCAGTTATGTCTCTGTTTCCCGTGTTGGGTTATCCACCTGCAGTTACCGGAACCCTAGGCTGACTTCCCACCCCACCTGTCCCCACCCATCAGCAGATGCCTGGCATGACAACCCATGGCTAGTCACAGATGGTCAGGAGATGGAAACACATGACCACTCACGGCCTTCCCAAGCCAAACACAGGGCGCCATGTTCTTGAGCACTTATCAGTTCCTCTTCTCTCCTGGAGCAGGGGAGGGTGGGCCCTGTCTGCACGGCTGACACACAACAGGCAGCTCTCACTCTTGGAGTGTGGGTGTGGGGACCAGCTCTTGAGGGCATGCAATGCCCCACACGTCTTCCCTGCCACTCCTGTGTCTGCCAGAGAATCCTGATCGTGTTTGTTAATCTCACCTTATGAGTGGAGACATCCAATCATTCAGGCCTCAGCGATGATCTCCCTCCTGTGTGGTATCAGTCCTTGTGGGAGATCCTGGGGGCACCACTTAGGAGTTTACAGACCAGTAAAAGCAGGCATAGAACTTCCAGGAAAGAAAGCCTTCACTTCCGGGTACAATTTGTACTAAGTGAGAAGCAGTACTTCCTTTATTTAGGGGGAGTTTTGTGGTATCCAGATGCCTCCATGCTCAGCCAGTGGAATAGGATTATTCACAGCACAGTGGTGGTATTAGTAATGGCCCTGCAAGACCACTGGCATGGTATCCACATGGCATTTGCAGGAAGGTCTGAGCTAAGGAAATGCACGGTGGTATTCTCTGTCTCTCTATCGTCCAAATTCTTGACTTCACTGACTGGCCACATTGCATTGGCCAAGTGGCTTCATGGCTTTGTATCCTCCACTGTGGAGGGATCAGACTGCATTCACCGCCTTCACCTGACCTGTATCCAATGTGGGCACTCGCTAAGGCTGGTTGGCTGCAGTACTTGGTGCGGCGGCTCCGTGGGTTGCGTATGGGGATCTACGGAACCTTCCTTCTCTGCGGTAGTGCAAGCCAGTGTTGACGGCCTCAGGGTAGATGACCACACCCAGGTGCGTCCCTGCTTTGGTGTGCCCCCTGTGTCTGTGCGGCTCAGTTGGTTGCCATGGTGAAATTCATATGTCCACTTGAATGAGCCAGGTGGTACTCAGATGTTACTTCTGGGTGCATCTGCCTGGCCTTGCTGGGAGGGCTTAGCATCTGACTAGGTGGTTTCCTGCAGTCCACTGATGAGGCAGAGGTCCCCTCTTCCTGCTGACTGCTGAGCTTAGATATCTCTCTTTCACCGCCAGGTGTGGACTCCACTCCCCCTAGAGCCCTAAGATGCATGGGACTTGCTTGTGCTGGCTGCAGGGGTCCTGTGGTGGGGCCAGTCTCTAAATCCTTGACAAGAGCAAGTCTGCTTGGGCAGGACAGGATGCCAGAACCAGTCCGCCCAATGCTTCTGAGGCATAGCTTGTAGATACCCACTAACATTCTATTGGTCAAAGCATGTCACATGGCTCAGCCCCCACAGCGAATCAGAGTCTCCCTGCCCCCAATAGAAAAGAACCTGCAGTTACAGCCAAGAGTGTGGAATTACATGAATGCAATATACCAGGAATTGTTCCAGAGTTCACTCCAAAGTCAACCTAAATTCTCTCACTTCACTTAGGTGGGTTGTAGCCAAGGAAGCACTTAGCTCAAGATGATGTTCTCAACGCTCCAGGCACCATGATAAAGGGGCTCTTTTGTCACATAGTCAAAATTAATGTGAGGTTGGAATTTTTTTTACCACCTCAAACAAGTTTGAATCTTCTGCTCTGAGACTGTTCTTGGTTCTCCAAGAGGGATGACGGGAAGGGGCAAGAGCATCCCAGGGGTGGTGACATCACCCGAGACATCTTATCTAAAGCCTCATAACAGATGTTTGGTGAAAGGTGAAACTGAGACATAAGCCTCTTAGAAGTATTGTCAGGGCTGTCATAATCTCTGCCAACATATTTAACCAGTGCGTGACTTTCACAGGGCGTCCTGGCAAGGCCCGCATTATCAACGCTCGCCAGACACGACTCGGGACCGCGGGAGGGCAGGTGACTTTGAAACAGAGAAAGAGCCCTTTTGTGCGAGGGAGGCTGGCCGTGCACAGACCACCGGGTGTTCAGAAGAAAAGGCACTATCCTCTGGAAAAATCTTATCTGTGCTTTAAAATTCTTTTTCCTTAAAGAAGAAAGTCAGATCCGGTGGGACAAAGGGTGAACCAATGTAACCGTGATACTCGCAGATACTACGCTGGAAATATAACTTTACAACTTGGGGGAGAGAGGGGTTGGGGGAGGGGGAAGTGGGAGAAAAAACAAGTACTCATTACCTTACTTTTGTTACTGTGGCCCCTCTGTACATCATCTTTACAATAAAATTAAAAAGAAAATGAAGGAAGTCAGAGAATATGCAATCATTTGTCCAGAAAGGGTTTGGGGCTCTGTACTCTACCATCTCTGCCCTCCAGACACTGGAGCTGAGATATGTCTTCCAAGGAGGGCATTCAAGTATGGCGATCCATGGCAGTTCCCTGGAAAATCCACCTCTAACCTCTCCAACCACTTCCCATAGTCCTTCTGAGGGGTCTGCCAGGTGTCTGTGTTGAATACCCGGAAGAGGTGCTTTGGAAGGATCTTCCTTCAAGCAAGAATGCAGACAGGCAGGCTGGGGCTGAGGAAGGGGCAGGATGGGGCAGGACAGGATGGGGCGGGACGGGACACAAAGTCTGAAGCAATGTGAGAGCCGAGAGTCCTGATTTGTCATCGCCGGTGTGGTTGTGCTGTGCCCTGGGCCGGACTCCACCGACTCCCATGGCCAGGCTGGAGAGCTTTTGTGTAGCATCCTGGTGTTCATATTTCTGGTTGAGGGGAAACAATGTCAGGGAATGTGAGGGAATAGGAAGGGAAGGGGGAGCAGGAGGCAGGCTGGCACTCCCCAGTGGCTCAGAACTGGTGTGCCACCATCAAGAAGGCCAACGCATCCAGGCACCCGAGCTGCTGCTCATACAAACCCTTTGTTTAAAAAGAACGTGACGAATGGACCCTTCTCAAAAGGCCAAAACCTCACACCTGAAATTCTAGCTACTTAGGAGGCTGAGATCCAGGGTAGCATGGCTTGGGGCCAGTCCAGGTAGAAAAGTCTTTTGAGATTCCATCTTCAAAATAAATAACCAGTAAAAAATAGGACTAGAAGTGTGGGTCAGATCATGATTCATCAGACAAGTAAGCCAGTCAAGAAAGCATGAGGCCCTAAGTCAAACCCTGGTTCTTGGAGGGCAGGGGGTGGAGAATTAAAACACTCAACATCTTTATCCATCAGGGAAATGTAATTGCAAACCACACTGAGACTCTTCTCCCCTGCTCCCTCCCCCAGTCAGAATGGTTGCCATCAAGAATTAAAAGTAACCAGTGCTGGAGAGGATGCAGGTGCAGCATGGACAGGGATCCGTATGGGGGGTCCCCAATGCATGAGCCACAGAACTAATGCATGGTCTTGCTTCTGTGCATACACCCAGAGGAATACAAGCCAGCATGCAATAGGTACCTGCACTTCACATGTATTGAGGTACAGCTCACAACAGCCATGTTAGAGAATCAGCCTAGAGAACCCTGGGCAGAGGAATGAATGATGCTAACGTGTGCTTCTAGAAGGTCTTACCATCTGCATTTTGAACACATGAAATATGAAAGCATTGTGTCTTCTCATTGGAAGCCGGTGATCCCTGAGGTGTGACCCTGTCTGCCTCCCCCACCCCCACTGCTTCCTGAACCCCATGCTGCTGCTCTCGTCCCGGATGGACGCAGCCCATGCCAAGCTCCAGGGATGTATGCCGGGTACCATGATGGAGTCCTCGAAATGAGCCAATTACACATTTCTTAACACTCTAATTAAGAATTCTTTAATTAATGTCTCATTTTGATCACTCTTAGAGCATCAGCACCCATGAAAAATGTTTTGTGAGAAATCAGTGATGCATTGGCAATTATATCGGATCCTCAGTCGAATGCACTTTAATCAGGACTGTTATCATAGGGCCACACGGCAGAGATTACACCCTCCCCGGAAGGGAGATGAACTTTATATAAGGCCTTGGACCTCATTACCATTATGCTCAGACAAGCAAAAGAATAAAGAGACGTCTATCCCTTGTTCAGAAAGCTGGGTGCTGGGGAAGAGAGGCTCCAGTTCGAAGTGTTCACGGGCTGACAGGGCAGATCTGCCTTCCGGCCCAGCTTGTTACTGAAAAACAGCCTGATGTGATGTATGGGCCTCCTGCCTGGAGGATATGGGAACATTTTTTTTGTAAGCTTTTAAAAAGGAAATATAACATATGCATCAAAGTGCACAAACCATACATCTCCATGGGGTTTTAGGAAGCAAACACACCTGTGTGTACATCAGCAGACCCGGCTGTAGAACATCGCTGGCACCCCGCAAGCCGCCCTGGGCTCCCCGGTCCTCCCTGTCTTCTACCTTCCACAAGATTTACATCACTTTGCTGTTTTGTTTTTAAATACAGAGACGATCATAAAGTATATGCCCTTTTTGAATGTAACACCCTCTCTGTGAGATGAACCTGGGCGGGTGTAGTGAGGACTGTGCACACAATTGCTTTGTGTACTGTGTGTTGACAAGCAGTTGGGTGCTTTCCAGTTTGGGGCTGGTAGGAGCCCACTGTCATGGGCATTCTTTCGGGCAAACATGTCCCCAAACGACTCCTGCTGGACACACACACAGCACTGAGCGCTGGTCCCCTGCTCTAAGTTCCTCCCACGTACGACACTGTATGCAAGCCATGTGCCAATGCCCTGTGTTAGTGTAAAAGTTCAATTCAGAATCACCAGCTGCCCCGCTGAAACTCCTATGCTCATGTCCACCACGCTGACTTTAGGGTACAGACGCGATTTAGTGCAGACTTTTCCTCAGCTATTCCACCCACGACACTCCATATCCTATTGGCCATGGCTCCCGATTCGCTTGACCTTGGTTCTTTGTTCTTCCTGTGTAGAGGACACCCCCGTGTGTGCTGCTTTAAAAGCACGGTTGGATGACGTTCACCGACTCTGTGGGCGAGGGATTCAGAGCACAGGTAGGGACAGCTCATCTCCGCCCCACGGTGTCTGGGACCTCAGCAGGGGCCTCGAAGTGGGAGGAAGCTGTCGTTTGATAGCATCTAGAGACACCTCCACTCATGCATCTTGTACTCATCTGGCATGACCTAAAGCTCAGCACTGATGACCAGAGCTTGCCCATGGCCAGTTTACATGCCTCGCCTTCTTCACTGTGAAGTAGCCTCAGAGTGACCAGAGATGGTCACTAGAGGCTGCCCTCAGCTTCTAGTCCAGAGCAAGGGTGCCTCAGTGTGGGATCCAGCTCGGATGCTGTCAACCAACTCTGCTGGGTATCATTACACCAAGCAGCCACGAGCTGCCCACATGCCAGAGATAGTCATCAGACTCTGCCTCTTAACATGGCGGTGTACAACAGAAGGCGGCTCATCCCTGTGGACCGATTTGGAAGATACAAGTACCGATTTGCACGTGCCTCTTCACAATGGACACAAAAAGATGCCTCCTCTGCCCGCTGCTTCCTTCCAGGCTCCAGGCTGTGTCTGTGCTGACATTGCTGGCGACCGCAGACCATTGGATCGCAGCAACAGCAGATAACTGACCAAACACAGGCAAAGCAACCGGGACCATGACCAGGAATGCCTCTGTCCCTCGCAGTGGGGAGGCAGCACCAGGCCGATGGGAATCCGGTGACCTTGCCAGGAGCCGGGGCAGCAGCTACCCTCTGGGGTCCTGCTGCCCGCTGCAGGCTGTTCTATGCGCCGAGATCCTTGGAATTCCAGGCTCTGACACTTGTGTGACCCTGCTCATGCCGCAGGGAATGTATTGCCAATGCACTAAGCGGCTGAGCCACACGGCGGGGGTACCGGTGTGATGGCAAACAGCCCCAAGTTAGGGGCTTTGCATAGCCACCTCTGGGTCCGGAGGACTGTTTCCATGGCCCCTCTTGGGCTCTGTGAGAGGCAGAGAGAGTGGACCCCTCTCATGGCAAAGAGGTCCTTTACCTTTCGGCCAGCAGCAATGACCCGGCCCCTCCCAGCTACAAGGGGGACCAGAGGGAGAAGCCCACGTGTGTGCACACTCTAGAGGACCCAGCTGGAAGGAGGGTGGGCTGTCCACGCACACCTATTTTCTCTGTCTTTCTTCTTTATTCCTGTAGTCCCACGCCTCAGCTTTGCAATTCAGCCCCATGCTTCACTTCTACCTGGCCGGTCAGAGGAGTCTCAATTCTAGAATCTTGAAGGAGGATGCTGACTGTCCAAGCTTAGCTTTCCTCAGCAGGCCATTGGCCACTCTCTGGCGCATGTCCACCTGGACCCAGTGGGGGGGTGTTCTCAGGTGGCAGGGGAGGCCGCCTCAAAAGGGCCTTGGTGGCCCCAGGGATTCACTTTCGGTGGGTTCTGTGGGTTCTCATCTCACCCCGACAAGCAGCCATTCTCTTCCATGAGACCAAACAGCTGGCTGGCCAACGGCTGGGACAAAGGCCATTGTTTAAAGCGGTCCAGGGGCCTCAGGTGGTGGGTCTGGACCCAGTGAGGGGCTGGCATGGCCGGGCATGGGCAGGGGCCAGCAGGAGGCGGTGGAGGCTCTGGGCAGAACCTTCTAGCCCATGATGCAGGCGCAGAAGGTTATAGGAGCCAGCAGCAACATCGCTTCAGTCTCTCCAACTGATTATCTCATTTTGCCGGGTCCCTGCAGCCAGAACACAGAGTGCCGGTTCCAGCCCTGGCGCCCAATCAATCACTTATTCATGCAGTCTGAAGATTATAGCTGCTCATTCGCTACTTCTAGCCCAACTTGTCATGGAACCTCTCAGGGGAGACATCGGCACAGCTGTAATAGAGCCATCCAGCGCCCTCACCATGGCAACAAAGCAGGGGTAGGCCCCCCCAAACCCTGCGTGCTCCAGCCTAGGCCCACCTGCTCCACAGGAGTGTTGCCTGTGTTGGGTGGAGGTCTTCATTGGCGCCTCAGGCCTCCCAGCCAAGGCTCATAATCTCAGTTGACGGATGGCAAGCCAAGTGTCACCAGCGGGGCAGATGCGCTCCACTGCCGCTGTGTCTCAGCAAGGCCCTCCGGCCCTTCCCGGTGGTAAGGTTCGATCTCTGGCCTGTTTGTTGGGATCCTGCAAGAGGGAACCTTGGGGTTTTTACTAATCAGGTTGTTGTTCTGGTCAACAAAATGGACGGAAGATGGACAATCTGGGAAGGCCAGCTGCAGAGGGAGGGACAGAGCCCCGAGCCTTCTCCCAACCCCAGGGGGAGCTGGAGCCCAGAGTGGAGGAGGAAATTGGTGTTGGGATGGGAGGAGGGAGGTCCCAGCTGCACCCTTGGGTTCTCATGGGAGAAGGATGGGAGGGGTCTAAACACACAGGCACACAGACACACAGACACAGACACACAGACACACACAGACACACACACAGGCTCTTCCGGCTCAAGGTGGTATGTGGTAGCCTGGAAACAGATCCCGCCCCAGCTGAAACCACATGAACCACACAGACTTCACCATTCCTTAAGATCTTAATCATCTTCAAGACAATGCACTTCTGGTAGCTTTCCCCAAAAGAGTCACCTTGGAGACAGTAGATAAAAGACACCCAAGGCCGGTGTCTGCTGTCTTCCCTTGCTGCCGGCACCTTCGTCCCCCCATGGAGCTTAGACAAATCTCCCTGCATGGGCCTCCTTCCAAGGGGCTCCAAATCCCCCGCAGGTGCTGAGCCCCTCAATGCCTCTGTCTGAAAGACTTGGGGGCCAGGTGGTGTTCATGATAGACTAAGCTGAATGAAGGCTCCTGGTACTTATTCCGTTCTATCTGGGAAACTTGTTTCAGTCAGCAAAAGGTTTCCTGGCTCCCTGGGAGATGATGTTCTATTCTGACTCAACCTGGAGCAGAAATCGCTGGGGAGGTGCAAGCATCCCCCTCGACGGCAGCCACGTCCGATCCATTATTAATCACTGTAAATCTGGAAGAATCTCTACAAACATATTTTGTTCCCTACAAATATATTTGTGCCAACTTTCTCTAATAAATCTTATGTCAGACGGGCTCTTGTCTCTCTCTGCACAGCGTCTCCCAGCTGAAATATTTAAACAATATATGAGCTAGGATAGGGAGTGGATTGATTGCCCACAGAGGGCTCCATGTGGGGCTGGATATATTTTTTCTCCCAAAGAGATTTTTTTCCTATCTTAAAAGTCATTGAAGAAATCCATATTTATCCCTGACTTAGGTAAAAAGTACATGGCTTTATTCTTTCTAATGGGAAATTTGATAAAGCAAGGGTAGAAAGAAAAAGGAGTCGTTTGTGATGTGATGACCACTTCCTCACCTTCTGGTACAATGGGAAGGCAAGGGGCTACTGTCGGTTTCCTTTTGCTTTATTTTTATTTATCTTTCCTCTAAGAAGTTGTCCAAAGTTGTTCAACATGTCATGCATTGTGATTGTGACCCCTTCCATTACTATCCTCTATTTCTCCCAACCTCACCCTTCCCTCAATTCCCCTAGTTTTATCTGCACATATGTACATTGAAGATTATGACTGTATTTCCTCTTTCCACTTATCTGCTCTTCCTCTTGACTTCAAACCCATGTCCAGCACAGTATTTCAGCTTCCTGGTATTCATTTAAACTGTAAGTTAGTTGATTGAAGGAATTGCACCACTAGAATCCTTTCCGTCACATCCCATCTTTTAGTAAATCAAAACAGCATTGGAATTCCATCTCACCTCAGTAAGATTAGCCATCATGGAGAATACAAACAAAAAAATAGAACTGGTGCAGCTGTGGTGGGGGAGGTGGGAGGAAGGAGCCCTATTACACTGCAAGTAGGAATGCAAACTAGCACAACCACTGTGGAAGGCAGTATGGAGATTTCTCAAAAAGCTACACATTAAATTACCCATGATCCAGTGGTACCACTCTTGGACATTTATCTAAAAGATTACAAGTCAAGATACAGTGAAGACACTTGCACAACCATATTCATTGCTGCATTATTCACCACAGCCAGGATATGGAAAGAGCCCAGATGTCTGTAAGTGGAAGAATGAATCAAAATTGTTTTATATTATATATAATGTTATATATAAACATATATGGATAAATGACATATATGATATATATCATATTTTATATATAAAACAGTATATATCAATATATGCTATATATTCTCTTTCTCACTTTCACTCTCTTAGATTTCCTCCCCAAACTCCTGAAATAAGGCATTCTCTTTCCTGTCAAACTCGCATCACTGTCACCATGAATTTCCTCTCTTCATTGCAATGGGACAACAGTGGCAATTAAGATGAGGAGGAGCGGCCTGGATGGCATGCTCTTGGTACAAAAAAGAATGGAGGGAGGTGTTGTCCAGAAGCTCTTTAGCCTAGGCATTTAGAGGACACAATAAATACCTTTCTCTTCCCCATGTTATTTTCTCTGTTTTCCCCAAAGAAATACTCTTTAAGAGTAGATTATGCCCCATCTTTTTTAGGCATGGTGTCAGAGAGACTTAAGTAGCCAAAAGAGGGGCCAGGAACTGGCATCACAGGAGAACAGGAAATCCAGGGGAAACGTGGAAATGAAACCTGCAGTCAGGTTGTATGTGGGCAGGACAGGAGCTGGGAGAGGACTGTGAATGCACGAGAGGCCGTTGTCGGCCTGACCCTGCGGTAGGTGGTCATACGTCTGTGGAGTGCCCCATCAGTCATTAATGGTTGCTAGCACATTGATTGACAGGAGGCATCGCGGAGGGTGGCCGAGATGTCTTGTTTTGTTGTGCAGAACAGGAGCAGTGCAGCTCACTTTTCTATATCTTTTCCTACTGGTGACACTGTGTAAGATGCCCACATGAGCACCCAAGACGAGACACACATGTGGCAATCAAAGGAAAAGAAAGATCAGCCACTGACACAGCCTTAGGAGCCACCCCGAGGCTCTGGTGAGGGTGGGCGCCATCAGTTCTGTGACTAGCAGGCAGTGTTAAGAGCACTCGGAGATATTTGTGCCTGGTGTCACTTCTTGGTGAAATCAGTGATTGGACCCAGCCCAGCTGGGGGTGGGGCAAGGGGGGTGCAGCTTCAGAGCTTTCTCTGGGAATTAGGTGTACACAGGTTGCCTGAGGATGAGTTAAGTGTACACAGATGGCCTGAGGATGTGGTGCTTTTTGAAACAACCCTTTTGTCAGTGAGTCATCTCCCATGCGGCCAGTTCAGAATATGTGGTCTTGGCTTGTGCGCAGAGCTAGTTGTATCTTCTGTGAACCTGCATACCACAGGTTTTGAGCTTAGAGCCGGTGCAGTACATAAAAGGGGCCACCGACTTGTACCCAAAGCCCAGCTCCTGCAACTTACCCTGTGAGGTGGGAGGAGAGCCGAGGTGCCGTGGTCAGGCTTGAGGAGGGGGCGATGGCAGACACCTGGGGGCCTTGGAACCCCGACAGACGTCCAGCTGAGAGGAGCCAGGTGAGAGGCCATGGCAGGATGCATAAGAAAAGACGTGGCTGGGTTGAATCACTGGCCTCAAGATCCAACTATGGCAAGGAGCCCAGGGTCTCGGAAGCAGCATCTCAGGCCTCACCTGAGTGAGGGTCAGAAGTCACAGATGGCTCCCAAAGGACATGAAGGATGGTACCTGCGGGCGGCCTGTGGTCACCTGTGCTGGGGATGCGGCTTGGTGCCATCCACGCTGGAACAGCTTCTTCCTCTTGCCCGGTACCATGCTCCTGGGTCCAGGAACGTGATGTTCAGAGACTTCGTGCCTTTGTTTCTCCATCATCCCCAGTAGCAGAAAGTGCAGCTGACTGTGAACTCCAGAATTTTCCCCCACTAGGCCATTTCCAAAGGAGTCACACTAAGGCCCTATGAAGACAGTCCAGCGCCCTTGTGGTGACTTGGCCACTATGTCCCCTGAGTGGCAGACGCTGCCCGGGCCCTGTTTTGGGCTGCATCCTTGGCTCTGGTTGCTCCATAGCAAGGTCCCCTTTGTGCAGAAATCGCCTGCTTGGTGTGTACAGAACTCATCCACTCATCAGCCGACCCAGGTTGGGTTCCAACACAGATTAATGGACCACAGTTGTCCGCATGATTATTTCTAATAGGCTGATTTGAGAAATAAGCTATTAATCGCTGTCACCTACTGGGCTAACATCATCTCTCTGCGGCAGGGAGCCCAGCATCTGCTGCTCGGCGCGCTCTGGATCATCTGCGGAACAGCTCCAACCCGGCAGCTTTTCTGCAGGCTGCTCCCAGGCTTCAGCTGAAGGGGGCTGTGGATGTCCAGGTTCAGAGCCCGTGGTGGGCCCTGACTTCCGCATCCCCCTCTCTGAGGTCCTCGTTTCCATGTTCATGTCCTTCCACACCTTCTAGAGTCGCCCTGGCCAGGAGTCTGTAAAAGGTCTCGGAGTCGAGAGAGTCCTAGAATTAGATTCTGGCTGGCCTCCCTACCGCTAGGTAGGGAATCTGCGTGTTGTCACATGCTGGCTGTTTCTGGTGTGAAATGGGATCTGTACAGCCTCTCCTCTAGGAGTTGCGGAAGGTGGTGTGTAGGACGTGCTCCGGGTATTTAGGCAAGGTGCGGGTTCTCCGGTATTGTCCCCCACACCGTTCCTGAGCATATGTCACACATCCTTTCTTGTCCTGTCCCCAGATGAAGGTGCTGCTTCTCTCCGGAGAGTGGCCTTGGGCGTAAGAGTGGCGATCGCCCCTTGATCACTCATTTCTTCCTCCTTTTCCTCTTCACAGAGGGGCCCAGGAGCTGCCTCTTGGTCCCCGGGAAACGGGCCCGAGTTCCAGGCACATTGGGACGTGATTCTCAGGACCTGAGGTCTAAGATGTGATGCCTGTGAGTTGTATGGCCCCCACCCAGGGTTGATCACTCAACAGGGGACAGTGCCACGTTCCCAGCTCACCAGGAAAGCCAGAGGGAAGCCCAAAGTCACTGGTAGAGAGGCAAGAGCAAGGGTTTAGGAGAGTGATCGGGAGAGGGAAGGATGGGCAGGAGTGGGAACCCACACAGGCCTGGGGTCTGTGAAATACGTTCATCAGAGGGGTTCTTGCTTCTGCAGCGCAGGCTGTTAATTCCCCTCCACCTCCTCACTGCCCTCCATAAGAGCTAATGATGCAAAAATTGCTCCACCTAGCCAATCCATTCCCCATCTATCCACCTTCCCTCTGCTCACTCACCCGCTCATTTATCCATTCTTCCATCCGCCCACCCATTTATTCCCCCAATCCGATGACCACCTACTATTCATAAATCCATTTATTCATCAGTCTATGCATTCGTGGGGAAGAAAAAGAATTGTCCAACCCTTGTACGTCTATATTTGGAATGCCTCCCTGTAACCTGAGACAGATTAACAAGAGAAAGACAAATAGAAATTTATGAACATGCATATTTCATATGTATATGGAAGACACCCAGGGAGTGAATTGGCCTCTCAGAAGTGGCTCTGAATTTCAGCTCATATGGCATCTTCCGTGCAGAGCAGTAAATTCTTATGAAAGTGACAAGACAGAAGCAAAAGGATTTTGAGTCTCTAGGGGCAGCAAGTTGGAGGAAGGCGAGCAGGTGGCAGATAAAGAGGGGCTAGTAACCTCTATTAATGTGGGCTCCTCTCGTTCCTCTCCAGGCAATGAGGGCCCAAACTTGTCTTTGTGGTTAACCTCTGTTCTCCCTGGAGCAGAGTAAACAGGACGATATTTGTTGTAATTCTCTGCTGTTTCAAGGTAAACAAAAGGAAGGCAGAGAGCTTCTCTGCAGTCATCTTCAGCTCCACAATCCTTCGTGGTTGGGGCTGGCATATTTACTCTCTCACATATATACCCATCCGTGTATCTTCTAACGACTTATCCACCCATCCTTCCATCCACTCATCCTTCTACCTATCCATCCTTCCACCCATCCATCCTTCTATCCATCTATCCTTCTATCCACCCACGCACCATCCATGTATCATTCTATTCATCCATCCATTCATCACCCATCCATCCATCCATCCATCCTTCTATCCACCCATCCATCATCCATGTATCATTCTATCCGTCCATCCATCCATTCCTCATCTATCCATCCATCCTTCTATCCACCCATCTTTCCAACATCCATTCTTCCATCATTCATTTTCTCATGCATTCATCCATTAGTCCATATTTCATCTATTTATCTTTCTATCCATCCATCACCCACCCAGCAGTCCATCTATTCATTCTCCCTTCCATTCATCCATGCACCCCTCCTTCCAGTATCCATTCTTCCATCATTCATCCACTCTTCTATCCATTTATCATCCTTCCATCCACCGATTCTTTCCATTCATTCTTCTGTCACCCATCCATCCATTAATGTGTACATGCCTATGTGCTTATGGTTGCACTATGTTATACTAAGTACCCAGTGTTGTGGAGATGCAGAGATAAACACCACATCTTTTGATCATTATCCTTCAGGAGGAAACTTAATTGGAAAGTGCTGTGAGCTCACTAAGGAGGGAACAGTCTGTACCTACTGGAGGAACAGGGCCTCCTTCAGAGCTTGGAGGGCCTATGCAGCTGACTCAGAAGAAGAGCAGGGTGAGCTTCTGAGCCACGGGAGAGACAAGGCTCACTTCTGAAGGTGAGCCCAGGAGCAGGAGGCTGGAAAGAGGCCAGGAGGAAGGTCTGGCGTGGAGAGACTGTAAGGCAGATTTGGGAGAACAAGGAGTCATGCGTGAATGCAAATGGTTGCCCTTACAATGTTGGCCTTGGTGCATTATTCACAGAGGAACTGTGCTGTGGGTGGACCCTTGGCTCCTGCTGGGCTCAGCAGAGGACAGGGTCTCTCAGGAGATCAGTGGCGTTGAGAGAAGCTTTTCATTTCTGCAGAGACGCCGTTCCAGCTGCTCAACCCACGCCAAAGCACAGAGCAACCTCCTGTGTCATCGGCTAGCACCCTGTGGTGCTGTATGCCAATCAAGGGAACAAACTGTCCCCAAATCAAGCAGCTCATCCATCCTAGGGCCAACCAGCAATGGCCTTTAGGAAGACCAGGTGGAGCCATGGTCAGAAGATGCCACTCCAGTGTGCCAGGGGTGCTTGGGAGAGCAATGCAATGGTAACTCCAAGTTTACAGTCAAGGTCATGAGGCACAGAGAAACTCAACCATCTTCCTGAGGTAACACAGTTGGCAGAGCCGTAACTGAAACACAGAAGCCAGGTTCAGAACTCACATGCAGATGACTGTGTCGTTTGGACCCTCACATGCCTTAAGCCACAGCAGATTTGGCTTGGGCACAGGGTACCAAGTTCTGCAGGTTTCTATCCTGGCCAGGGCCCGTTCAACCCAGGATCAGTTGGCCTTGGGCCTTCTTCTCTTCCCGTCTCTTGGACACATGGCCCCTCTGGGTGGCAGGCGCCGTTTATGCAGATCCGGTGCACAGCGGCAGATTTTGTGGCTGCCATGAGAATCTGAGTCGCAGCAGAAGCAATTAAGAGTATGGCTGGTGGTGAATGCAGCCTGCAGGGTAGCCGGTCTGGCTAAGTGGAGCCGTGCCCCCAGCTGGGTGGGGGCACGGGAGAGCAGCTGTTCTGCCGGAGTCAGGCCGCTGCCCAGGCCTCACGCAGCGCGCCTGCACAGCAGCCGCGGTGGTTATTGATTCTAACCAGCCATTTGTTATCAGGAAATGAAGGTGCTGGCATTTGGCAAGGTGCACGCTGTGTGTTTATACCATTCGGAACCCACACAAACACATTGTTGGCTTAGGAAGGCTGCTGAGCTGGATTTCTCCTTGTCATCCTCTCCTTAGTGACAAAGGTCTAGCTGCTAAGCAGCTCACTGTCCCCAGATGCCCCTGGAAAGACTGGAGTAAGTCAGACCGCGTGTGGCCGCTGAGTTGCTGCAGGCCGGTGGGCGGGTGGGTGTGGAGCTGTCCCTAGGGGAGGGGGCCCCAGGACCCTTATGGATGGGACAGTTCCTGCGTGGGGTAGGGGGGTGGTGGAGAAGCCCAGAGAGCAGCACTGGCTGTGCGGGCCCCTGCAGGTCCCTCACACAGGATGCTCTCTCTCTCTCTCTCTCCTCGGTGGTAGCCACTTCCTCCCTCTGCCCAATGAACGTGCCTTATGCATCTTATATCTTTTGGCTCATGCGCTTTCTGCCCTTTCATCAGGGAAGTCCAACCAGTTTTCTGGGCTGCTGTGACCGTGGACCCCAAGCTGGCGACTCAAACAGCAGGCATTGTTTGTCTTGAAGCCTGGAGTTAGACGTCTAAGGAGCTGTCCACAGAGCCGGCTCCGGAAGGAGAACCTCTCCCAGCCCCTCTCCTGGCTTCTAGCAGCCTGGAGAGCCCCGCCGGCCTGTCCTCACTGACAGACACACGGCCCAGTCTCCACCACTGTCACCTTAACACGGCATCCTGCCTACCTGCATGGACGCGTCCAAATCCTGCGCCTGTGAGAACGCCATTCACCCCAGGCCAGAGCTTCTCACAGGTACAAGCTCATCTTCACTTTGCTAATGACATTTACTCAGCCCCAGGCACAGGGCTGAGTGGCTCCCAGAGGTTACAGGTGTGGAGTCAGAGGTGCTGGGTGCAGAGTCAGCAATGACCAACGGCTGTCTGTGGATGGGCTGCAGTTCTACGGGATTTACCATCGGGGAGTGGGAGACAATCTAGAGAGAAACAAACACGAAAGCTCTGGTCGATGGCTGAGTCTGAGGGCCGAACTGGGGCTGGGGATTCATTGTCTTACAGATCCCTGAAACACTAAGACTCGCAGATGTGTACTCCTGCCTGTGGCCCGGCTGCGTGACTTGCCAGGTGCTGGCCTCGGTGCCCAGTGGGGCTATCCTTTGTATATAACGCAGCCCAGTCTGCATTGGGCATCCTTCACATGGGACTCTGACCTTGAACTTCCACCTGACTTTCCCAGCGGCCTGGAGGCAAGGGGTCACAGAAGCCGTCCAGAGTCAGCTCCCAAGGGAGCAGCCGTCCAAGCAGACCTCTCCAATGGCAAACCCAACGACCAAAGTGACCAGTCAAGAGCCCAATGGTTACTGTCTGCTCCAAGCTCTGGTCTTGGCCCTGAGAAATATCCATGACAAATCCAGGTCCCTGTTTTCAGGCTTTAGTTTTTTGTTTTTGTTTTTTGTTTTAAAGACCAGTAGCCAACAAGGAAATATAAAGAGTCTGGGCTAGTGGTAAGGAGCGGGGACAGGAAAGCAGAGACGGGACAGGAAGTGGTATTGGAAAGGAGGATGACCAAGGAAGGCCTCACAGAATCAAGATCCACAGGGGCTCAAGACGGCCCAAGAGCTCCCGGGGAGAGAGATTTCCAGGCAGAGGAAAGAGCAAGGCCCTGCGGAGAAAGATGGCTCGCAGTTTTAAAAGAGAGGCAGGAAGCAAAGGCATGCAGAGACATGCCCAAGGTAAAATAGGGACATATTCTGGCCATTTAGAACTTTGTCTTCTGCCAGATGAGCTGAGAAGCTTCTGGAAGGATTTGGCAGACAGGTACCACGCCTGTCCTCACGTTCGTCCTCCTCTGACCCCCAGAGCGCTCCACCTGGGTCTCTCTTCCAGCACTTACCACTGACTCCTTGTGAATTATTTATGCCTGTCTAATATCTCCCCTTAGAGTGCATGGACTCCTGGAGGGAAGATTTATGTCTAATTCATTTTGTATCCTCAACCATGGCCAGGGTTCCAGTGCAGCGTGGCAGAGGCTCGGGAGGCTGTGGAATGCACAATGTCGACTCCGAGGAAGCTCCCACACCTCGCTCCTCCCGCCGCCCTTGCCTGGTGGCCCTACCTGGCAGCAGAGGCTCTCCCCACTGACCCAGGGATCCACGGTCGCCAAGGAGGGCCACCTCTTTACTCCATAAAGAAACTGCATCCCCTCCGTGTACTCAAGACAGAAATCAGGATCCAGGTGCCCAGCTGGCTGTGCCACTCCCTGGAAGAGGCCATGGCTGCCTGCTTTTTAGGTGCAGTTCTCTTGGGGAGAATTTGGAGACAAATGGATTGGAAGTGGCAGGGATGGTGGTAACCAGGCCTGGGTGCAGGACACAGCTGTGATTTAACAGGAAGTTGAGGGGGGTACCGAGAGAGCACTTCAAAGAAACTCAAGCCTATGTTCATGAGCCCAGAAAAACACACCCACGTGTGCACACACATGCACACACACACACCTGTGCACACACATGCGGCCATGCATTTATTGATTAATGACAGAATATGCTCAGAGAAATGTGTTATGAGAAAACCTGGTCGTTGTGCAGATACAAAACGTGGCTCATGCAAACCTAGCTGGAGCAGGCACTCACTGAGTGTGGTTTTCCTGGTGTAGTAGAAACACAGGAATCAAGAGCTAGAGAAGGCTGTGGCTGTGACTGACAGGAAACTGTTTTTTAATAAGCAGAAGAGATAGATTCTAAAACAATGGTCAAAAGAATAGAATAGTAAATACATAAACCAATACCACAGTCACTTCTTATCACTGCCTTGTGTGATGTGCTATCTGTAACTGAGTTCTGCACTTTTATACAATGGGGGACATGCTAGATTTGTTCCTGAGTGTGTGACCACAGTGACGTGGACATTGTGGCCACTGCGATGTCACTAAGGGAAGGAACAATAGGACCCCTTTATAGTCTTAGGGAACCACGTTTATACCTGTGGTTGGTTACTGATCAAACATCGTTACAGGTGCATGAATTTTTCTTGGCCATAATTTCACAGGGAAATTAATATACATAAAGGGAGGTGGAGGAAAGAGGGAAAGCCAAGCTATAGAAACCACTATCTTAGAGTTTTCCAGAACTCCACGAGGAGGAGGCGGCTGGGGATGAAGCCCCTCCTACATTGTAGCTTCTCATCTGGTGCATCTCAGATCCTTTTCCTTAAAGCTGGTGGTCCCTATGTGGCCGCCTCCTCTTGCAGAACTTCTGGACATTGCCGTATGCTTGAGTGGGGAACGCTGGGCTCAGGGCGGGATGGTCTCTTGTTTGTGTACTTCCCACGATCCTCTTGTTGGACTGAGTCAGCTCTGCTGTCATGGAAAGTCAGATGGGCCTCACCTGGAGAGGGTGAGCTGGGCCCAGAGGCCACCACAGGTGCTCCTGGGAGGAGCTGACCTCAGAACCAGCCGGGTGGGGAGCACTAGCAGGATGAAGGGAAGAGAGCAGAGCCTTTGCAGGAGTTGGCTCTCACGGGTAAAGAGGGCTGGGCTGCCTGCTGTGGGGAGCTGGAAGTTACTGCTCAGCAGAGACAGAGCCAGGGAGCACTGGGAGCTGGGGGCCAGAAAAGATGCCGGGGGAGAGACAGCATCCACGGCTCCCGCTGGGCCTTCCCCGTTCAGGAGAGGCAGGAAGGCACTCGATGCGGGACCGGCGGCCACGTGCTCAGGCGGCTTTCTGTTGGTGCTGTGATTGGTGGAGTCCATGGAGCTGGGGTGTGGGCGGCAGAGGCTGAGACTCCACCCACTTCTGTCTCAGGCTCATGCCTTGTTTCCCTTTTCCGCAGGAAGTTCAGAGCAAGCAGGGGCTGGTGGGCACCTGCAGAGCTGCCCATGGCCTGAGTTGTGTCTCCCGTCAGGGCTGGATCCTGGGCTGCGGGGTGAGGCCTCACATAGCCCCAAGCACTGGGGCCTTGTTTGTCACTCCAGGCATGCTCTGTGCTGGGCCTCGACTTGAAGAAGGACAAAGGCACCCATGCTGGCATAGTGGCCCCCTCCTTGGCCTGCCTGTGGGTTCCCTGAAATCTCCTCCAACACAGTCCCCCTCCCCCACTCCCCCAGCGGATGCTCCAGCTAGGGCCAGTGGGGGACCCCAGGTGAACCACACCCCACAGCCGTCAGCCATCCTTAGGAATCCTTGGGCATCCTGGTGCATAACAGGAGACCTAGTACGTGCGTAATAATCGGGTGAATGCAAGGATAAAGTCTCTAGGCTTAGATTCCTGGGACCTTCTGGGGTAACTTCCCACATTTTCCCATCTATCAACCCAAATAAAAGTCAAAACATTTCACCCCAAATACGATGAAAGTCACGTAAGTGTCTTCGATTCCCTGACAGCCTGGAGGGGAGACAGCTGCTGGGGTGGAATCGAGCACAGGCGTTTCTGACAGGCGGAGTGGAAGGGTGAGACATGGTGGAGGAGGACGGTCTCCACTTCCTTGGGGCTCTCAGATTATCCAGGCACGCAGCCCTCGCGCCTCGCGGGGTGTGTGTGGGGAGCTCTTGGCTTCGGGATGACCCCTCCACCGTGTCACTGCTGTCTGGAGTCTCTCCAGACTCCCACTTGGCCATTCTTTCATTAAATTACACATTCCCCAATGTTCCCCCAGCACAATTATCCACCACTTCATAGCTCCCTGGCCTTGGATCGGATCGCGCAGAAAAATAGAGTGCAAGTTATGCTGCTTTAATTAATTTTCCTTGGCTGGGTTTCTAGTCTCATTCCACCCTCAGAAGTACAAATCAAAAATGGGGCCCAATGTGTCCACTGGGCTCCCTGCCCTGGTCAGCCACCGATCTTCCTCTGAGCTGCGTGTCGTATCCAGATGGAGGCAGTGTTTCTGCTCCCTTGCCAACAACTCTTTTCTCGTTGGACAGTGGCCCTGCCCCGGGCTGAAATCGCCACGTCTGGCGAGGATAAAGCCCTCTTAACCACGCAGCCTGCTCCTTGGGTGCCCGTGTTCGGCTCTTGAGTCCCCAGGGATGTGGTGGCCCTCCCTATTGGCTTCTGGTGCTGGTTTTTGGCTTCCCAGCTATGGCTGAAGCTGCCTTTTGGCTCCATGTGCTCTGCTCTAACACAGTGCTGGACTGAGCGTGGTGGCTATCTGGCCCGAGGGGCAGGATTGTCACAGCTGCTCCCCAGGCCGCAGTCTGTCCAACATATTGGACCTAAACACACGCAGCTCCGACTTGGTGCCCCTTGCAAATGAGTGCTCTGCCTGGTATTTATTTATGGGACGGGGGACAACGGGGCTAGCAATATGGGATGAAAATGCAATCACCAGGTACTGGAAGCTAAGTGATCCCACAGAGTCTTAAGCAGAAAGCTAGACTAGAGATTAAGTAAGCGAAGCACCTCCAGGCAGAGTGGGCTAGAGGGTCAGAGCACCTGGCATCTTGGGTGCTCGCCGGGCTGTGTGGGGCGGATCCTCCAGGAGCTGCTTTCTCTGTATCTCAGACTTTGTCTTCTTGACTCCCCACGGCAGCCCCAGAGAAAGCTCTCCCCTGCAGAAGAGGCAGCAGATGATTTAATGAGCTGGGTGACCATGGTCCATCCAAGACTCCTCAGGGAGCAAGAGGGACAGGGTTCCCAGTCAGCCCCTGCTGTCCTCATCCTCCAGTCCAGGCTGTCGCCAGGACCCCTACGTTGTTTGTAAACAATGCCAAGTGTGGACAGTCTGAACGTGCGGGTGGGAGACAGACCCCGGACAACTTTCCAGAAGCCCTGGGAGTTCTGCAGAGGACCTGGCCCTGGGCTGTGCTCACTGGCCAAGGTCGCTGTGGCTCCTGAGCGGCGAGGGCAGGAGGGAAGCACACAGCCTGGCCGTGGACAGGAAGCCGGTGTATACATGGGCAAGGCTTCTGCTGTGGTCCAGGTCGGTGGGTGTCCCCAGAAGGCTAACTCTGAACCAGGGAGACGCTGCCTCCCTCCCAGAGTGTAGGAGGGGGAGGGAGGAAGTCTTGCTGGTGATGTGTAACAATGATCAGATAAAATTTCACCCACTCCAGACTCTGACAGCTTCCTTGGTAGAACCAAGGACTGCCATCTTTTCTCTTTAAGGACACCATCTCTAAAAGTTTAGGAAGCTGCCCCCAGCTTCAACTCCACCCCTAATCCAGGACCTGTGAGCAATTGTGTGCATATTATTCTTCACTTGCATTGATAAATAGGCAATAAAAATGCACAGAGAACTCAGCCGGATCAATTTATTTCCATTCTCCCGACACAGTCATGGTAGCAGCTAAGACGGAGACGACCAGCAACGCTATTTCCACTGCGAGATGTGGCGTGATGCTAGGTATAAATTACTCTTAAATGTCACATGATAATGAGCCTGCGTCTTCAGCCATTCATCTTCTCCTTTCTTGCCCAGCAAACACTCCAAGCTGGCAATCAAGCTAGGCAGCGATCATGACACAGCCTTTATGGCATGAAAAATGGCCCCGAAAATTTATGGGACATGCCAACACCTTCCTGGGGACTCTATATTTACAGAACTTCCTTCCTGGGATTTCAAATTAAGAAAAGCAGCGTGGAGAAGAGCATGGGAGCGTGGGTCTCATGGCAGACACGCTAAGGAGCCGGGCAGGATGCTGTTACCGCTGCTGGCCAGCTCTGGGTCCATCGGTGGTGCTGCACTTTCTGTTGCTGGCCATCCTGCTTTTCCAGAATGGAGGGGTCCCTGAGCCTCGGGAGGGCAGCTATACAGCCCAGATAGAGATCTCCACAGCAGAGTTGGACCTCCGGACCACACCAAGCCTGGAGGTGTGCCTCTCTGTCTCTCGGCATCTCCCTGGGGCCCAGTGAGGACCAAGGAGTCAACTGCAGTAGGGTGAGAGTTCCAAGCCAGCTAAGAGCACCCAACCATGAGCTCCAGGCCTCCCGTGGATGACCTTCCTCAGGATATACTCTGCGGGACATCACAGCAACTCCACCCTGGATCACAACTGCTCAGAACACTCCCAGCCTCCACGTGGACCTCCTGTCTCCCACTCACCGTCCAGCCCACCCCCTCTCCCCACGGCCCTAGCAGGGTTTATTTGTGCTCTAGGTCTGGTGTTCTTCCTGTCTCTTTCCTGACCCGAGCGGCACCAGGTCTTACAATCGTGCAGAACACAAGAGCTACACACATCTGGCTTCCTCCAAATCCACTCTGTGCTGCACAGCCAAGGCCGGTGGGTGCTGGAAGGTTCTTTTCCCCTCTGCAGAGAGGAAAAAAACTTTTACCCTTAACTCATGACAGCCCTGCCTCCAAAATCAGCAGAGAATGGCCGTTCTTCCCGTCAGGACTGCCCCCCTCCTCTCCGCATCTCTCCTGAGTGGGGGCATTAATTCAAACACAAATTGAAATCACCGTTCACGTCTCTGGGTGGGAATTCAACAAGCAGAAGGTCTGTCTGAAAGTGAATTAGTTGTCCACTGAGAAATCAAAAGCCTGAGGCTTTCCAAAGTGAGAGAAAATGTTTGACCTTTTGAGGACAATTTTCCTCTTTATTCTTCTGGAGTGTACTCCCTTCCCAGCGAGGTCTAACAGCCCAGCCATCTTCCCCTCCACCGCCCTTCCTGGATGCTAATGGAGGTCCCCCAGGCTCCCCATCCATCCTCTGTCTGAGATGTCTTCATCTCCAGGAAGTTTCTCTCCTTCTCCCTTGCTGTTCCCGCCCCTTAACTTCCTGCAGTGAGTAGACAGGGAAAGGGCTCTTTCTGCTTCTGGACCAGATCATGGGAGGCCATTCAGGGAGAGGTCGGGCTCCTTCTCAAATCCCATTTGCAGCTGGCTCCGTGAGCAAACACAGCTGTGCATTCATCCATCCGTCTACATCAGCATGGGTGAGCTGAGCTCCTACTGTGCATTCTACCCAGGCCAAGAGGACGCAGAGCAGGTCTGGAGGCCAGGAGGAGGCAGGTGAGACATGGCTTGCGCTGAGCGCTTGGAAGGGTTGGAAGGTGCAGACTCTGCTGTGATGGCAAGGGTGACAGAGGCCACTCTGGACTCGAGGGGACTCCTTCCCCTAGCCCTTCTCCCGTACCCAGCGGGTGCAGGCGGACCAGGTGTGTAGGTAGCTCTGAAGGCGGAGCTTGCTGGAGTGTAGGTCCTCCATGATCCTGCTGGGCCAATGTATGGAGGACTCCTCTGTTCAGATACAGCTCCGACTGTATAGAACTCCTTGTGAGAAGGCAGCAGTGTTCCCTCGGCATTCGGTTAAGCTGCATCTACCTGTATTTGGACACTAGCTAAAACGTGTCCATACACCGTGTCCATCTGCGCGGTCGGTGGATGAGCTCCTTGCTGCTGTAATGAACAGCCCGTTAGTGACTTCAGACATCCCGGATGTGTGGTGAGCTTGCAGTTCTGTGGTCAGAGGCCTGAAACTGGTCTCCCTGGGCGAGAGTCAGGTGTAGAAAGAGCTTCCTCCTCCGCAGGCTAGGAGGATGTTCCGGTTTGGGTGCTGAGCCTGACCATCAGGAGGTAGGATGGGGAGGCAGAGCCCTGGGGGTGGATTAGGTTGTAAGCGTGAAGGCGTCATACATGAAGTCAGTGCTCTCATCAAGGAGGACCAAACACCCCTGGCCCTGTGAGAAGACACGTGAGAAGCTGCCATCTAGGATAGAGATGGCCCTCACCAGACCCTCATCCTACTGGCACCTTGATCTGGGACTGCCCAGCCTCTGGAGCTGTGGGCAACCAAGTACTGTCATGTGTACGCCACTAGTCTGTTGGGGTGGAGAGAGGTGGGGGAGACTGGGTGACTCCCCTCTCTAGTTCCTCCGGGCTGTCCATGCCCTTCGGCTGAGGAATTCTCCTCCACCACCAGGGCCGGGTGCAGAGAGCATCTTACAAGCTGTCCACCTCTCCCGCCCACCTCCCTCTCAGGACTCTTGTGATTGCACTGGGCCTACCTGACTTCCAGGGCCTCAACCATGTCTGCGCAGACCCTCTCAGCACTACAGCCACACAGTTACAGGTTCTGGGGACTGAGATGGGGCCATCCCATGGCGGGGGGGGGGGGCTCTGTCCATTGTGCTTAGTCACTTTCCCGGGACCCTCCTTCTCCTTGTCTTGGGCCCTCTGGGGCTCCCTCCTGCTGCTCCACTTCTATAACTCTACTTCACACTCATGACTGGCCGCAGCCGGTGATGGCAGGCCAGCACCCACACAGCCACACGCAGCAGCCCTGGGACTCAAAGCCAGCCACTTAACCTCTGCCAGCCTCAGCTTCTCCCCTTAAGCATTGGCAAGGATAGCAGCTTCTTCCCCTGAAGCCTGCCGCCATGACCACTGACCCCAAAGGTGAGCTTGGCCCGTGGCAGGTGCACACACACCTTGGCACACGGTCATGGTTGCTGAGGCAGAAAGTGCTGGAAGAAGGCACTGGGACAGCCAGTGGGCCCGCAGAAGCAGGGCTTCCAAAGTCAACTCGGAGCCCAGCCAGCCCCTGGGCCTGGCTCCTGTTTTTAAAGCAAACATCATCACTGAAAAGCCCTTGTGAATGTGCATTTAATTTCCCTGTTCAAATGTGCATTGGAGGGGGTGTTGAACTCATTTTGCAATTCTGCTTTCCCAGCTGTCTCAATGGATTTTGGGGTTCTGAAGCCGTTGAACATGTGCAGCTCGTGGGACTGCAGCCTGTCCATCCTTCCCAGATAAGACAGGAAGTGGCCTCTGGCCATTCAATTCCGTGACAGTGGGGATTAAGCACCCCGGGACCCCCTGGTCACATGGGTGCTCCTGCTCTCCACATGAGGATAACAAGATCAGGCCTCGGTGATTGCCATCCTAGGTTGTGTATTATCTCATTTAGTTACTAGTGCATGACCATGCTTGTTCCATGGTGGGTGGGCATCATGCCCACTGTATAGCTAAGGAATCTGGGGTCAAGTCAGCCCTGATGAAGGACAGGGTTGTGGTCACTCGAGTCTCCAAGCTCAGAACTGGGACCCCAGAGCCTGAGGCTAACCCAGGTTTCTGGTGTTTCTGGGTTCTGTGGAGGCTGGACTGGCCCTGAGATCTTGTGTAGAAGACAGCTTTCTTCTAGACACCAGAGCAGTGAATCCCTCCCTGTCCGAAGGCCAATGGCTCCCGAGGTGGCAGAGCCTCTGTTCCTTAATGAGAGTTCAGGTATAAACCAAGGGTCAATTTGCACACGAGTCCTGGCAGATCTAGATGTGGAGGCATGTGTGGTGGGCTGCATGCCGGGGAAGAGAAGAGCTGAAGGATGGAACCAGAGCAGGTGTGCTATAGGGGAAGCAGTGGGCGGGACAGCGAGCAGGACAGCACTCTGTGAGCTGCGGGGTGCGGTGCACATCTCACATCCTCAGGCCTTCTGGAGAGACAGAAGACCCCAAGACCAGCTGAGGGCTCGGTGATCACTTGGTGATCCAAGTAATCCAAGCAGCACTTGGTGGGGGAAATGGATAAGCAACTTCATAGGGTAGGGGGGGGAGATAGACAGACAGACAGACAGACAGACACAGAGAGGAGAGAGTGAGATGGGGAAGGGGAATGAATAAACAGAAGGGAGAGAGAGAGAGAGAGAGAGAGAGAGAGAGAGAGAGAGAGAGAAGAGAGAAAGAGAAAGAGAAATAGAGGGGAAGAGTCAGGGAGAGAGGTAAAAGATAGGGAATTGTGCAGAAAGAGGGTAATGAGAGAGTGAGAAGGAAGAAGAGAAGAGGAAGAGAGGGAGAAGAGGAGAAGGAGCAGGAGGAAGAGGAGGAGGAAAGGAGAGACTTGAGGGACAGAGAGGGAGGAAGAGAGGAAGATCTGGGGTAGGAAACCTCTTTTCTGCCACGGGCCATTTGGATATTTATAACATTATTTGCAGAGACTGTACAAAAGGATCTGCTCAGGCCCCTGGCTGTGGGGAGTGGTCCAGAAGCTCAGGAGAAGCATACAGATCCATTCCATCATAGGCAAAGTGATTTCTCAGGCCTTAGATGGCCGGTGAGCCAGACCTTCCCATGCCTGCATCCAGTGTCATTTCCGCCTGCTGGCTCTAATGAGCTGGCCCAGCTGCTTCTTTGTTGTTCCTGGCTTCCAGTTTAAACCACAGACACCACCCTGGCGACTTCAGCAGAGAGAGCCTGGTTGGATCTTGGCAGCCAAAAAGATCAATAGGCAGCCTGGTCAGGACAGGTTGACCAATGAGGCTGGGCTCTGCTGTGCCCACATCCCAGCCGCAACCACAGCCTACAGCTTTGCACCCTCGATTTCAGTCACGCATGAAGGTTGACATTCTGCTCAGAAGTCCTCTGCTGAGTGCAGGCCACTGTCCCTCGCTCTGGCTGATGGAGAGGTGGGACTCGCTCATCTTCCACCCTAGAAAGCCCATGCCCACCCCATCCTGAGGGAACAATAATAAATTGAGAGCAGCAAGAGCAGCCGTCCGTGGGCTGCCCAAGAGCCACTGGCTTCTGGCTTACTGTCGCACTGAGGTGCCCAAAGCGCAGCCAAGTGCTTCCTTCCGGTGCAAAATCACAGCACACACAGCCCTTGTTCCATCTTACAGCGGGGAAACTGAGGCAGGAAGTAATGTGCCCAGGGTCACACAGGTACTGAGAAGTAGTGACTAGGCCCTGGGTCCTCATCAAAACACTGTTAGCAAGGTAGGCTAATTGTTTTTTTTCCCTAAGGGAAAGTTGTAAATATTTTCCCCTCAGTGCATGTCCATTCCAAGTTTGAAGGCTGTGCCTGGAATGGGTGTAGCCTTCTCTTTGCTGGGCCTTGCTTGGGGACCCTCCTGGCAGCTGTTCCTTCCTGCCCTTGGGAGAGTGACAGTTTTCACTCACCTGGACAAGCAATGCGGCGGCCATGTCCTGGGGCATGGCCTGGCTCCTCCCTTCCTGTTGGGGCTGAAAATCAAGCCTGGCAGAGCCACTGCCGAGCTCCTCAGGGGGAGAGAGGCAGGGGTGGCGGCCCACCCTTCCATGCCTTCCCATTTGCTGTGCATATCTGTTCCGGATCAGGCTCCAACTCCCTTTGTTGATTTGGCTTTTTACAGAAATAGACAGTTAAGAATAATGACAGGGTCTTCAAGGTAAACTCCAAAACCAGCTGAATCGCTCTGCTTTCTGGTGATACACTCAAACGTTTCGAAGGAATGCTTGTTTTAAAAAACAAGTGTGCTGAGCTCACAGCTTTGACAGTGCCTCAGTGAGCAGCGCTGTGGCGTCCTGGTGAAACTCCATTAGCTTCACAAGAACATGGTGCAACAGCAAGAAGGGAAGGAGCGGGAAGGGGAGTGGTGGGAAGTTGAGGAGCAGGGAAGGGGAGGAGGGGGAAGGGAAAGAGCAGGAAGGGGAGGAGAAGGAAGAACAGGGAGAAGTAGGAAGGGCAGAAGAAAGAGCAGGAAGAGGAGGAACAGGAAGGAAGGGGAGACGTAGGAAGGGGAGGAGCAGGAAGGGGAGGAGAAGGAAGGAAATGGAGAAGTAGGAAGGGGAAAAACAGCAAGGGGAAGAGAAGTTATGGGAGAAGTAGGAAGGGGAGGAGAAGGAAATGGAGGAGAAGGAAGGAGAGAAGAAGGAAGGGGAGGAGAAGGAAGGGGAGAAGTAGGAAGGGGAGGAGAAAGAAGGGGAGGAGAAGGAAGGAAGGAAGGGAAGAAGTAGGAAGGGGAAGAGCAGGAATGGGAAGCTCACCTTGAGGAATGGATGCATGGTAAACCAGGAAGCCAGGCTGAGGATGCTCTGACAGCAGGAGCGAACTTGGGTCTCTAGGGAACTTTCCAGAGTTGGCTCACCTAAAGGCTACTACCTTCTACTGGCTCCTTTCTTAAAAGAGCTCACCGTCTCTCATTTCCATGTGGGGCATCAGCGTGGCGGCTTTTGGGAGGACTGTAGAACCACAGCACCACCGTGCTCAAAAGAAACAGAGCAGAAAGGATGAAACTCAACAGACCAATGGGTTTCTTTGGAGAGGAAAGTCTGGAAAGGGCAACCGAGCCTCCTTCATCCTGGTGAAAGGGAAATGGTGCCCCCCTCCCCGCCCCGCGGTCTGCCTGCCCCTTACAGCTAGGGGGCCTTCAAATATTAGGCAGAGAAAGTGAAGTCAGGCGGGGCAGAGGGAGGCTGGGTGAGATGGAGATGGGGTGGGAAGCAGTGTTATTTTGACGAAGGAGTTTCAGGCTTCAAGAGCCTCTGTCGCCAGCACTGTCAGTGGCAGAGGAGCCTTGGTCTCAAGGTCTCAAGGCTCTCTTCTCCAAGACGGGCGGGCATGCTTGTTCAGGGGGAAGGGGAGAGGAGATGACCTGCAACAAGGATAGTCCTCAGAGATGGCTGCTTGGGGGTAAGATGAGTATTTCCAGTTTCATTTTCCCATCCCCTCCACCACCTGCTTCTATTTCCATTTGGCCTTACTTTACACCCTTCTCTGTGTCTGTCCACTTGTCCATCCCTCCCGCTAGCTGTGAGGCCCTGCACCTGTGTGGGGGCCCAGCAGAGGCTGTTTGGGCAGAAAGCAACGGTAGTGCCTCCTGCGCGCAGTCAGAGCGAGCTTGTCGCAGCCGGCAGGAACCTAGAGCAACTCCCCAGTTATTTACAGACACCCACTTGGTTACATGAGCTTCGGGTACTCATGTCTGTCAAGGGATGGATGAAGCCGCGGTGGGTAGATCTGCAGAGGGCCTCTCTGGATTGATCCCTCTTGGGAACTGTCACCCCTGATGACGTGGGGCAGGACGAGGGGTTGGGTGCTCAGGAGTCTCTGTCATTGGTGTGCAGAGCTGGCCTTAGACACTTTCATTGCAGCTCCTACCCTGGAGTAGAGCCCTGCCCAGGACACAGTCCGCACAGGGTGCAGTCAGAGCCCTGTCACAGCTGAGTCCCAGGGATGTGACGGGGCCGTGGCATTGATGACACTTGGCATGCATGTCCCCCAAGGCACCCTCCTAGGAGCTGGGCTTGCCCCAGGGGAATCAATAAAAATTGGCCTTCTTCCCTACTGTTGCCTAAGCCATTCTACAGGGAAGTGCCGTTCCACGCAATGCCTGGAGTCTGGCCGTGGGCTGTGTTTCCCCCCCCCACGGACTGGCCGATGGACTCAGCATCAGGGAAGAGGGCTGTGCAGGTTCTGTGCATGCCGGCTCACATGCAGCCAGCCCTGCAACCCTGGAAAGGAGACCAGGTGCTGCCACGTGAGGGAGTCACCTGGGTGGGGTGGGGGGCAGGGAAGACCTATCTGGGATGCTCCATGACTACCATTCTAGACTTTTCCATGTAGACACGGGAGCCTCCTGTCCTGATCAGGACACCTCCAGCTGGCCAGGAACATGCAAAAGCTCTGTACAACCACTGCGCTTGGCGTGCATTGCTACAATGCAGATTGAAAAACTACGGAAGTATGAAGATCAGCCCTGCTTGCATTGTGCGGTTGAGCTCTGAACGGACCCGCTGTGCAGGTGTTTCGGACGCATTGTGATGAAGACCAGCTTGCATACCTACCGGCCCACGCCGCCCTGAGGTCCCCAGCAGGACGGGCTGGGGTGTAGACATCCTGCCAGTTGATGTGTCACAGGCCACGTGCAGGAAGAAGTCTGCGGTGGTAGACTTGGTAAGCCAAGCTGATCTGTGCTGGGGCAACTGAGTCACAACCACTGTATGCTTTCCTGGCCATTGGCCCCTGATTAACCGTTTCTCAGCCACTCCACATTTCATGTCAAAATGGATCCCGGCTTCCTATTAAGCTCTGTGCCTGGATAGCTTCCTAGACAAGACGGTAGAATTATTATTTCATTTATTTCCAATTCACATCCGCACCTCTCCATGCTGGACCGAAAGGCATAGCCACGTTCTCAGGGAGGCATTTTGAGACAACGTCTGCGTGTCAATCTACTTATCCCTTGGGATGATTCTCCAGACAAAATAATGACAAGGATGCTAACGACAGGAGTCATAATCATAGCGGCAGACGTTTAGAGGGACATTGAAAAGCATGTCAGGGTGCTTAGACTCTAATAACGATCTAAGATTCATTACGATCCTGAAGCTCGTTCCCCAAATAGCTCTCATCCGGGGTATTACCATTGTTTATAGACAATCGTAAATTGTCTGATCATCAAAGACGTTTTATTTTTTGCCCCTCGACTTTGGTTTTATTGTCCATTCATTAGAAGAGCCAAAATCATTACCTAAATGGTGTGTGAAAAAGTCCAAACAGAACTCAAAGGTCAGCCTGCTCTTGAGAAATCTCCAGTGTAATAATCCTGGTTTTATTGGATACTAATGGACATCATTAGGGTTCGTGCTCATGTGAATAGACATGCAAGTGAACACACAGGAGTGTGCATGCACATGTGCATACCTACCCATACGCACATATCCACGGATAATCAAGTGAGCACACATGTTTATGTACACACACATGTGTGAGTACACACACAGGGGGGCCCACACTTCCATAAGCACATACATGAACACACATGCAACTGGGCTTTTCCCCAGAAAGCTGTGGTTATGGAAGCCCCTGAAAAGCCGGCTCCTGGAGCTCACACTTGAGCACTGAGCACCCGAGTCAGTGCTTTTCGTGTGGAGTGTGCTGCCCTCAGTGCGGGTAGGCTGTTCACAGGCAGGTTGTTTGCAGAAATATCTATCTCTAGAGGGAAAGGTGGAGATGGGTCCCTTCTGGTCAGATTTTGCTTCTTGGTTTTTATATCCATACTCTAAGATGGTGCCCACAAGGAAGGGTGGAAGTTAAGAGATAGTGCTTATGTCAAATGAAGAAACAGGAGAAAGGCTCCAGACCCTGACCCCTGAGAAGGCCCAGGCAGACTCCAGACTCACGTCCCCTCTCCCTGAGTGACTTCACAGGACACAACGTGGCCAGCGTCACACTATGTTCCAGTGAGCGAGCGTGCACGCCTGAGTGCATCTTTGCCTTTGGGATTATATTTTAACCAAAGACACTGATGACACACAATCACTTTATCAGCAATAGGAGAAGACTTCACTAGTTCCGGTCTACTTAGTGGGTATTTATGGTGGTACACTCTCTGGAAGTCAATTAAACCCTTCCAGTGGACAGCGGATAATGATTTAAAAGCCGTAAGAGTCTCTGAAAATACAACTTTTAACACATCTAAATGGTTGGGAATTTTCCGGCAATATAGTCCTCCTGTGAATATGAATGCTCCTGTGCAGAAATCAATTACAATGCTACAAGTGTTTCATACGAGGGTCCCCTACAAGGTTCCAGAGGTTTCCGGGGCATACGGGCTGGGGGAGGGCTGAGGCTTGTCCAGGACGTGGCCAGGATGATGCCCCTCGAAGGAAACATGCAGGGTGAAGGGGGCTTCCAGCTAGGTAGAGCTCTTTCCCTCTCTGTGCCTGTATGCCATAAAGCAAGCACTGCGTAAGAACCCGTTGTGTGTTTTAGAGATGGCAGTTTAGTGGTCAGAGGGCAAGTCCTAGAGCCACACTACCCATGTTCTATTATTGTCCCTACTACTTTAGTTCTTTGGTGTGGTGGCCTCTGTCATCTTACTCTGCCTCAATTTCCCCATCCGTGGAAAGGGGATATGGTAGAACTTGAAGGTTCACTTGAGGAAGTGAAGGATGGTCCAAATGGGTCCATTGGTGACTTCCAAAAGACCTCTCCTGAGGAGCAGGGGCTGCAGAAAGGCCTGTCTTCTCCTTCTTGCTACAAAGACCAAGGAGACTCTGGGAGGGACATGCTCCCACTTCCAAGGCAGGAGAGTAGAGGCCCCTCAGACATAGTCGTTGGACAAAGTCATCAGATAACTTGTCCCCCAGTGGCTTTTACACCACACATCTCTCAGTGACATTCTAGGACTTACTGTAGTCCAGGGAGTCCTGAGGTCCATGGTGCCTTCATTTTCTTGTTCTTTTCCAGGACCTGTAGCAGCATCATGCTGCTGACATGTCTCAGCCCTCATGATGGTGTAGAGTTTCCCACATTGTATCTACTGAGTAAACATGTACGCTTTTCTCTGTTTGGCATTAGCTCTGGCTCCTAGATCCAGTCAAAGAGTTTCAGAAGAGCTGTGTGGGGAGAAGAGACCTTCTCACTCCCTACCAAAGCCCAGTGATTCCCACTTGTATCACATGTGGGAAAAGCAGGAGTCATTCTGACCCCAAAGGCAAGACAGAATGAAACTTCTCAGCATTCCAGGCCTTCGTAAGCTCATCCAGCTAGCTGGGGACACAGGGAAACCAGTGAGCCTAAAATGTAAGGGTGAACAGGCCACCGAGATTCATGCTGCCCTATGGCTGACATGCAAGGGAACATAATAAAGCTAGCTGGCTGGGTGTGGGTGGCTCACACCTATAATCCTAGCTACTCAGGGGGCTGAGATCTGAGGATCATGGTTCAAAGCCAGCCCGGGCAGGAAAGTCCATGAAACTCTTATCTCCAACTAACCACCAGAAAACCAGATGTGACGCTATAGCTCAAGTGGTAGAGTGATCGCCTTGAGCTGAAGAGCTGAGGGACAGCGCCCAGGCTCAGAGTTCAAGCCCCATGACTGACATAAAAGAAAAAGAAAACCTAGCTGGACTATTTCTGAGTCTCATGGCAAGTACCCTACCACTGAGCTGAGTCATTAACAATTGAATTCTGTCTTTATTTCAGCAAGGAGAGGGAAAGGATAGCCTTCCTTTCTCACCACTTACATTTGACAGACTTGCCACTGCAATAAGATAAGAAAAGAAATACCAAGCATTCAGATCATAGGGGAAGAAGTAAATCTGGGCTTGCTTGCAGATAACATGTAGTCCTGTTGAACGCTGCCAAAAAAAAAAAAATGTGGCTGGAAGTGACAAGTGAACATGTGGCCACAGTGAAGAAGAAAAATCAGATCTGTAGGCAAATGTGAGTACTCAGGAATGAACTGGTTGAAAGGTTTTACACTGAAAAATCAGCAGATGCTCACATGGGATGAGACCTTTTAAAGATATGAGTTCGCACCAAACAGATCTATGGATTCAGTGGAATGCCAGTCACGGTCTTAGCAGCCTTTGCTTTTTGGTAGAACTGGACAAACTGGGATAAAAATCATCCAAAGTACTTTGACCGAAGCAAATAGAAGTGAAAGATTAGCCATACCTGCTGCTGAGATATTGCAAAGTTCTCATTGTGGAATCAGTGGGATGGAAAGTCTGGAAATAGCAGAACAGTGCAAGTGGAAGAGCGACTTCTGACAAAGATGGAAGGGTATTTCACTGCCTAGAGGCAAGTTTGTTTTACAAATATGTGTCTGGGACTATTGTATACCCATGTGAAATAAATGAATTTAGACTAATGTCTAACACGTAATACCAGAATTAACTCCAAAAAGGTCATTGTCTTAAATGTAAAACTAAAGCTTTTGTTAAAAAAAAAAACAAAAAAAAAACATGAGTGAGTCTGGGAAGGTGGCTCAGTGGTAGAGCGCTTGCCTTGCATGTATGAGGCCTGGGTTCGAGTCCTCAGCACCACATAAGCAGAAAAGCCGGAACTGGCGCTGTGGCTCAAGTGGTAGAGCACTAGCCTTGAGCTGAAGAGTTAAGGGACAGCGCCCAGGCTCAGAGTTCAGGCCCCACAACTGACAAAAAAAATCCAAATAAAATAAAATAAACATGAGTGAGGGAATGAAGCCAGCTCTGGTGGCTCATGCCTGAAATCCTAGCTGCTCAGGAGGCTGAGATTTGAGGATCACAGTTCAAAGTCAGTCTGGGCAGGAAAGTCCATAAGACTCTTATCTCTAATTAACCACCAAAAAAACTAAACATGGAGCTATGGCTCAAGTGGTAGAGCACTAGCCTTGAACCCGTGCCTGGGCCCAGAGTTCAAGCCCCAGGACTGACACCAAATTGAACCAAACCAAAACAAAGAAAGAAAAGCCACCTAGATCTTGAATTGGTGATCCTGTACTAGATAAAGACCTTTCAGATGTGGCATTGTAAGGGCCTCTTCAATTTAAACAAGTCGATAAATTGGTCTCCATTAAATTTTTAAAAATCTGCTCTTTGCAAGATATGCCAAAAGAACAGGAGATGAGTCAGACTTGGAGAAAGTACACTTGCACATTGTACATTTGACAAAGGACTTCTGTCCAGAATATCCAAAGAGGTCTCAGACAGCTCTCAACACAAAAACAGCCCAGCAGGAGAAACATGGCAGATTTAAACATAAAGCATATTTAATAATACTTGGAAAACAGTGCAGAAACCTCATTCTGGACCATAAGATAGGTATGGGCACCTGTATGGTGGAGGTTGGGGGGGGGGTGGAGGGTGTAGGAGGCGTAGGGTGAAACTGGACATAGAGCAGGAAAATGAGACTTCAAGCCCAGAAGCAGGATAGAGAATGACCAAAAGGACACATCCGGATGAGATTGATGATGACTTTCTGACTGAACCAACTAACGGCAGTCATGCAGGAGTCAGGCCAGTGGTGCCCCTCATCGGGGATGAGGGGGAGGATGGAGTTGCTGAGTCTGATGGGTGAGGTGGCTGCATGTGCAAAGGAAAATGTTCTGGCTAAACCGACTCAGCAGTGTGCTTTGCTCCACCTGGATTTTACAAGGAAGATGGGTCTGGAAGAGAAGTCAGAAGCTGATTACAGTCTGATCGAGCAAAGACTCTTCATCACATACTCTTTGCCAAGTAAGATACAATGAGCACGTAAATGAATGCCAAACTCAGTCATTGAGGAGACACAAATTAAAAGCCGAGCGGATAGCGGCCTACCAGGCATGAAACGGGAAAGGCCAGCCTTTGAAGGGTGGAGCACGTGGAGTGTTGGTGTGGATGTGGAGCACCTGGAACTCCCTCACATGCTGCTCTGTGGGGGAGGAGATCGGTGCAGCCAAGTAAAGAACCAGTTTGATAATTCAAGGCTCCATCCTGGATCTGTCCTGGGACCCAGCCATGGTATTTCTAGATATTGACCCAAGAGAACTTGAAGCATCTGGAGCTACAAGGGTATGTGCACACAGGGCAGAGCAGCTTTGTCTGTCTGCAGTAGCTAAAAACTAGAACCATGTCATGCAAGACCCATGAATAAGTGGGTGCTAGTAAGAAGTGGGGTAAGGAGGAGCAGGATGAAAAGGCCCCAGCAGGGGTGGCAAGAGCTTAGGAGGATGCCAAACACAGGGAATTGCAGGCCTGAGGACATGAGGGCAGGTTCTACCTCCCAGTCCTGCCTGACTCTGGGGAATGAAGGAAGGGCAAACACTGGAAGGAGACTGTGTAGGGCCAGAGATGGAGGCTGCACTCCCAAGGCAGTAATGGAGTGGCCATGGGAAATGGGTTATGAATTCTGGGTATGCTGTGACTACAGGGTTGGGGACAGGAGGAGAGAAGAGACGCCAGGCAAGCCTTCCTGGGTGAACCTAGGAGAATCACCTGGGAGATTTAAGCTCAATGTTGCAACCAATACTCAGGTATATAGGGACAGGCACGCCAGTGTCTGGAAGTCTGAGGGATAGCCCAGTCATGGAGGTCAGATATAGAGTCATCAAATAACAGTGTCCCAAACCCTGGAACTGGTGCGCTAGTATATCATAGGCCGAACAACGAGGAAGCCCAGGTACTGAGTCCAGAGCTCCCTTAACGCTAGCAAGCCCAGGGAATGAGGGAATGAAGATGCTAGCAAGGAGCACTTGGGAGTGGTCAGCTAGTGGAATCCCATGATAGATCTCCTTAGAGGAGAATCGAACCATCCATCAACAAACCATTAGACAAGATGACCCTTGGGCCTCCAATGGGATGAGGGCCAGCAGTCCTGCCTGGAGAAGGCGGTTCTCATTGTTGTCTCTGTTTAACATCTGTACTGTGGTGTGATTGACACAAAACGAACCTCACGTATTTAATGCGGTGAAGCTGACATTTGTATGTGCAGCTGTGTGCAGCTATGTGCAAATGTATTCTTTATGGATATGTGTATGCACATATAGCAACATAGGTTGGTTTCTTATACACACAGATGTTTGTGGGTGTGGTGGGGCGTGTGTATCTGTGAAACCAATCAAGAAATGACCATATCCACGGTCCTCGGGTGTCCTTTTCCCTCTCAGCGTCCTTCCTTCGTGGGGCAACTCGATGCTGCTCCAGCAGCAGGCTGCTGCGGGGCTCTGCAGGCAGCCACTCATCTGTCTCCTGGAATTTTATGTGGGCAAAGAATCACCCAGCATGGGTTATGTTACCGTTCGGCTTCTCTCACTCAGCATGCTTTGAGACTGGTCTGTTTGGGGGCACATTTCTTCTCTCTTGCTGAGCAGTATTCAAGTTTCAGCCGGGCCTGGTCCTTGTCAGCTCATTTGCTAGCCACTTCACAGAGGAGAGGTTGGAACAGAGGGCTGTGCAGTTCTCTAATGTACCCCAGGACCGCATCATTATGTAATATATGGACAAAGTGATATCTATATATCTATATATCTGAGTGCTCAGAAGGTCTGGGTACTGATGACTACCCCACAGGGGTACTCAGAGCAGAAAAATGCTGTGCATCTGGCTGACCAGCAACGTGGACTCAGTCCCCTAGACAAACATGTCAGGAGGGGAGAAGATGTCATTAACCAGCACAGTGACAAGCAGAGTCTGTGCGACACGGGAGGGGATGCCAAGCTGCACCAGGAAGTCGTGGTTAGAGTATGAAACGACCCTGGAGCCTAGGCACTGAGATCCCAAGGCAAGGTGCAGAGGTGGGCTTTGGGGAGGTGACTGGGTTGTGAGGGGATGACCTGAGTAATGGGTTTATCTGCTGGTGGGATCGCAACGTGGCGGCCTTGTTGGGAGATGGTGGACACCAGAAGTCGGAGCCTGGCTGGAGGAAGTAGTTGCCAGCAGCATGCCCCTCCCCCTCCCATTTCTCTCCTTTCTCTCCTTCCTGGCTGCCATGAGGTGAGTAGCTCTATTCTACCACGCTCTGTGGTCATTAGGTTCTGCCTCACCCATACCCATGAACGGTGAAATCAGCAGACCATTGACTAACACCTCTGCCACCTGCTTCCTTCCTGGAACACTAGAGAAAAAGGTCCAGGATGTCTACATGCTACCAGCCAAATGATGTGGTTTGTGGGGGGGGGCAGGGGGTTTCAGAGGATATTTACCACCATCACTAGGGCCCCGACATCAACAGGCGGACTTCTGATGAGACAAAGGAGCCCCAAAGGCAGAGTACTCCAAAGTGCTGAGTCCAGCCAGAAGGCTCCAACCCCTAGGCCTGCTGTGGGAGTGCCTTTGGTCCCTTTAAGGACTTGCCACCTCCAGCAGAGGGGAGGAGGGAGCCATGCCAGCCGGAGGACAAGGCCCCTGCACCTCAGGCGATGCATGGGTCTGTGATATGGGTGAATCATGACGTCCTGGCAAGTCCAAGGTAGGCAATCCCAACTTGGCACAAGCCATGGTTAGAGTTGGGGTCACACCTTCCTCTCCAGAGCCCCGTGGAGAGCCTGCTCCTGGTGTCCGGTGGGGTAGGCACTGGGGGGCAGGCCGGCGTGCCTGTGTCCTGAGTGGGTCACTGGATGCAGGTCGCTGTGCTTTACAGGAACGGTCAGATCTGAGCAGGAGGCACTTCGGGCAGAGCTTGGCTTGTGTAGCCTCAATGGGGATGCTCACTGCCACAGGCCACAGATCCATCACGTGGCCCTGCTATGTGCATCATGAGCAGCTGCGCCTGGAATCCACCTGGCTGGACCCTTGGGGCTGGCTGAGACATCAGTACCTCTCTGTCAGACCCCTGGGGGCTGCTGGGGGCTTCAGAGCTGGCTGCTTGTGGAAAGAGAACTCTCGCCTTTGTCTGGCTCCTGCTCCAAGTGCATCACTGTCTTTCCAGTGTCTCTTGCATGGACCAAGATTCCATTAAGATGGTCTCCTTGGGCTTAAGACAAAAATTATGTGATGTGATTTCTCCCTCCTCTGGGGAGAGGTCAGGCTTCGTTTGATGCTCCTGGGCCTCTTGGCTTGATGTGGGACATTGGGGTCTCTGCTTCTAGGAGGCATTAAATCAATGTGGCCTCTGGTACTGCATTAGCATGGAGGTGACAGGGCCTAATGGGAGAGGCCTGGAGTATGAGGAAGAGACCCTGGGGGAGATCCAGCTCCATGTCAACCCCGTCCACAGAGGCGCAGCCTTCAGACAACTTCCGCTGGATGGGAGAGGGCAGAGCCTGGCTGAGCCTCAGGAGGCCAAGGGAGCCATGGGCAGTGACAGAGTCTCCCTGCTGGGTCCCTCTTGCTGTGACTCTGAGCAGGCATGGAGGGACCGAGTCACAGAACCCAGAATGGCACATTTCTCTTGGTTGTTTAGGACTTTTCCCCTGCTCAAAACTTTTGAAAAAAGACGAGGGCATTGTTGGCTTCATAATCAGCAGGTCATTAAATTTTATACCTGGTATTGCAGGAAGGTATGAAGAAACCTGTTGTCTAGCAGAGTGGAAACCAGCATACCGGGCCTGTAGGAGGGAGGGAGGGAGGGAGTGAGGAACAGGGGAGGAAGGGGGGGGCTGCTATTGTACGAGAAAGCAGGCCAGCTCTTGAATCCTCTCCTGCTTTTCTGTAACACTGACCCTGGGCAGAGCTTTTATATTAAATTAAATTACCCCTAAAGGGAAGTCTTTATCCAACACTCAGCTTCTGCAGTAAAATTACAATTATTATACAGACACAGAACTAAAAGCCCGGGGTAAACCATGTAATCTAAAGCAATTCTCCTCTAAGACCATGATCAGCGTTTTGTATCTCCACAGTCAACACCTTCACAAAGGCACCCCCCCCCCCAACCCTTGGCTTTCCTAGTTGTGTACAGTACCCACAATGCACTGCACTAAAACTCCTGATCTGTGATATTAAATAGGTCATAAAAATGTCAGCAAGAATAACCTATTTTTTTCAACTGTCATTAAAAATGATATACAATTAAGGCAGACCATAAAAGATGATTAAAATTGCCGTCCTCTATAAATTCCAGAGGGCTTGGTGATTTTGCTATTGTGTGCAAAATGGTAATGGCTGGATATACATTTCGGAGGGAATCGTTCAAGGCGGGCTTGCATGAGCCATACTTGTCACTTACAAGATAATAAAGAGCATGAGGACTGTTGGCTGGACCCAGGCCGGGAAACGGGCTAGAGCGTCCTCTGAAGCTCAAAGGCCAGGATTCGCACAGCTGGGATTGTGTTCCCCAGCTCGTTTCTGGGCATTACAGACACTCAGCTGCTGGGGGAGTTGCTTTCTTCTTTAAAAAATGTATTAGCTTCTGTCAGTTACGCAGAGGGGGAATTCGTCGCCACCTCTACTGACGTGTTCATGTATATTCCAAGCAATCTCACCCTTTCTGCCTCTTTCCCCTCTACCCCTTTCTCCCCCTGCCCTTCCCCAGTTTTGACAGGCCTCCTTGTCCAATTTTCATAGTCGCAAACAATCTATTTTTTTCAGTCTGTTCATCCTCTTTGAAAAAAAATGTATCTCAAAATTCTCCGGGAGAGGATTGTTTTCTATATGAGAACTGATGAGGCGTGTCTTATTCCGCTTTCTGGGGTTTATGAAGGAGAGATGTGTGTTAGGAGTCTCACTGGGGGAGGCTCTGGTGAAGGCCTTCTCTTCCCGTCACACTAGGCAGAGGTGGCAGCCCAGGCCTCTTTTTTTACAAAGCCACCAATTCCATCCCCTGGGACTGCGTTTAATCCTGATGATCTTCTGAGGGCCTCCTCTCTAAATGCCATTAGGATTGCAGACATGGCCAAGCTCAGCAGGAAGAGACAGGAAGCGCCCGTTGTAGGTGAGAGACGTTCCGTCCCTCTACACTGCTGGCTGCCTACCTGAGCCAGACTTCCCTCTGTCGCCTAAGGGTCTGAAATGCACCGCTTTTTACTTAATTGAAAGATAGGCTGCAGTGCAGAGATCCCAGTGTCCTTAGTCTCCTTTCCCAGGTATCTAGGTTGTTGGGAGGGCCTCCCCCCCCCCCATCCCGCCCCAGCCCGCCTGGGACTCACTCAACCCCTACTTCCTCATCATTTTATTCCTGCTGATCTTTCTCACTTCAGAGTACTGGGCATCTCGGCCTACATACTCTCAGCTCTCCAGTGAGTATGTCTCTCTTGCTCTTGGAGAGTCCTCCTGTTTCCCATATGTTGTAAATCAGTTATCTTTACATGTCGTCAGGGAAGTGACATTTGACTCAGAAAGGAAAGGGCTAACTTTAAATGAAAATCCTTGCCTCTGCCTGGCTCCTTTCCCAGCTGGTGAGGCCTCCCAGCCTGCCAGCCTCTGCCCCGAGTGGCCTGGTCACAGGGAGCAGAGGAGAGTCCAGAGGCAGCCCCCGGGGGATGACTGGCAGGATGACACAGGTAACTCCCCCAGAGAGGAGGATGGGAGAAAGCAGGGAAGGGGGACACAGGGTGGGGGGCGAGGGGTCCTGGCTTCCAGCTCTGTGGGGGCTCCCGCGTGACCTTCCATCACTCATATTCTCAGCTCTCCCCGATGCTCATGAGGAAGGGTGGGGCTGCGAGATTTTGAGGCCTGTCTCTGTATTAAGCCATAGAGGATAGACCCCCTTCCCAAGCCCTGTACCCTAGCCCCACCCATGCACTCCCAAATTCCAACACAGAGACCAGGAGACCTCAGGGGAAAATTCCAGAGGGAAGATGACCAGGCAGAACTCCAGAGGAGCAGCGCAGAGACCGGTGGCCTGCAGGTGGGCTGAGAATGCACGCGCACAAGAGACAGAAGTAGCTTACTCGGGGCTCAGGGGTGGGGGGCGTGGGAGGGCTGGGTCCCCAAGATGCTCTTGGCTTTTGGTCACTTCAAAGCCTTCCCAACACCACCATTACTCTCTCCATCTGTCAGCAGGAGGGACACAGGACATATCCTTCCCGCCCTGTACATCTCCTCTGAGGGCTGTGGGGACACAGGAGTCACACCTTAAAGCTGAAGAGAAATCCAGATGATGAGCTCCTGGTGGGGCATGAAGCCCTGCACGGTCTCACACACAGACAGAGGCCTCCTACTCCTTCCTGGAGCACTGGACACCTGGGGTCCACCCACAGTGGAGCGGAGAGCTCAATCCCCCTGGAGAAGCAGCCGCTGCAGACCCTGGAGCATCAGGCCTGGCTCGTTTGCCATTCACAGGGAGGACTTTGCTCCTGGGCTGACTGACATAAGGAATGACAGGACTCTTGATTTATCAAGTGGAGCCTGACTGACTCTGTACCTCGCCCTATGCCCACAGCTTGTACTGTGTGTGTCTCATCGGCCTGTGTGTGGAAGGCATGGCCCCCAGCACAGTGCTACTGGGAGGTATCGGCGCCTGTCAGGGGCAGAGCCTGAAGGGAGGTCTTCAGGTCATTGGGGGCGTGCCACTGGAGGAGAATGGTGGTATCAGCCCCTTTCTTTTGCGCTCTCTCTCTCTCTCTCCCTCTCTCTCTCTCTCCCTGGCTATGAAGTGAGTTGTTTTGCTGCCATGAGAAACGGCCTCTCCCCAGGCCCAAAGCAGCAGAAGTGACAGGCTGAATGACAGAAACCTCTGAGCCTGGGAGTGAAGACAAACTTTTCTCTTCACATGTGACGTTTGTTGCAATGATACAAAGCCGACTCTCTCACGAGGGTCGGGAGGAAATGACTCGCCTGCTCTGAGTGACCATGCAAGCCCAAGAGCACCCGCACCGGAAGACTTCGGTTCCCCAGCCTCCTCTCAGGCTCAGACATTTTAGTACAGGGTTTCCCGGATGCTCCCTGTGAGCAATCTCAGGTCTACCTCCACAGGGCCTGACTGTTCTCAGATCCAGCTCCCCAAGGCCTGACTGCTCTCTGATCCACCATGCCCCCCCACAAGGCCTAATTGTTCTCTAGAAAGGATGCAGTGTTCTTTCTTTGTGATGAGCTCACACTTGGAAAAAGCCACAGGTCCTCTGGCACCACCACTTTCCATGCCACCATTCCATTTCCATGCTGCATCAAGATTTTCTGTGGAGAAGAGGCAGTCTGCAAGTCCTTGGGGGATCCGGAGGCCTCTGGCATGTGCAGCTGGTGGGGTGGTGGAAGGCGGCCAGGGGTGTGCAATGACTTGATGTGGTTAGAGGGCCATGGTAGGGCAAGGCTGTAAGTAGGGCTCATGCCTGGGCTGAAAGCACAGGCAGAGGCCATTCAGGAAAAGGAAATAGAAGAAAGGGGCTTTACAACATGCAGGAGTTGTGGGAGAAGTCCTAGGACGGGAGCAGTGCACCTCACTGGAAACACGGACCCCCAGGTCTGCAGAAAGTCTAGCTTGAACCAGCTCAGGATTCTCCCAGGATTCCATGGGGTGGGAAGGTGAGCTATAGGCAGATCCAAGTGACACCCCCAGCCCTCTGCCGCAGGGGACGCTCTGGTGATCAGAGAGAGCTCCTGAGAGGCAGGGCGCTGGGAACTGGCCCACCCCCGTGGTGGCCATCAGTAGCTGTGGGTGGGAAGCAGGACGGTACTTTTCCTGAGACTCACACCTTCATTTTGAGCAAGAATGTGATGGTGATGGTGGTGGGGTTCTGAGGGTGTGCAAAGCAGACCTGGTATTGTCTAAGGGGATGAACGAGACAGCTGTGAATGCAAGTTCTCAGATGCTTTCTGGTGCCTGAGCTCTGTTCTCACACTCTTAAACCCCCAAAGCCCCTGCTCCAAAACTAGACTGCACCCGCACTGGGAGGAGCTGCACTGGCTTCTTGGAAAGGACTTAGCCAACGCAGGCAGGGTGTCCTTGGGGGCCTGTTTTCTCCTAGGGCCCAGGATGGGGCAGCTGCCCTGAATGCAGTGATGCGCTGTCCTTTGAGGTCTCCTTTTGTCTCCTCGAGCCTGGGCACTCAGGGAAGAGGAGGCATCCTGGGTCTCTTGTGTGTCTGTTGGAGAAGTCACCACGAGGTGGTGAAAGGTGCCAATCCTGAGCTTTCCTCAATTCAGACATCACCCAGGTCTGGGGAAGCGAATGGCCAAGTGGCATGGAGTCTGTCTTGGGGGGGTGGGCGTGGGGGGGAGAGGGGCATGTGACAACTCGGGAGCCCGGGAGATGACTGCAGACTGCAGGGCAAGTACAGCTGCCTGAGTGACAGTGGGAATCTTTAAGCAAACTCTTCTCAAACCTGGAGGGATGAAGTGCGATTGAGAAGCATGATCCTTAAAATTGCATTCCAGGTGGAGGAGGAGTGCAGGCGTCCAGGCCAGGGGCTGGCAGGGAAGCTCAGCCAAGAGGCCCGGGGATCTCTGCCTGGACCAGTGAGGCTGGAGGTGCTGGGTCTACAGTGGTGGGGGGGGGAGGGGAGGGGTCAGGGGACAGCCAGGCAGCAAGTTGGTGACTCCATCCCGGCCAGGGACCCCAGAGGCTGCCCAAGCAGAGATCCCCGCCACTGTCAGCCAAACAGCTCCTCAACGACTTTATAAACAGCCAAACCACAGCACAGGGGTGGCCCTACCAGGACCATGGACGCCTTGACCTGTCTAAGTCTGGGCCTGAGAGGTGGCCGTCATCCCCGTCTCCTCCACCAGTTCAGTTCCTTCTAGAACCTTCCAGACACGTGGACTCCATTTGGTGTTGTATAACACAATGGCAAAGAGTAGGCTCCTTTAGAAAGAGTTGGGGTTTGTGCAGCTCCCAAGTGTGAAGGTGAGAAGTTCAAGACCCATGGACTCCTGGTGACTCCTGGTGTGGCCTCCAGTGCAGGCCTCCTGGGGGATGGTGTCATGAGGGGAGAAAACGCTACAGGGGCCACTCTTGCTCTCTTAGGACAACGTGTTCTCTGGAGTTCTGTGAGAACCGCCCTATCCCCTTGCCAGCGCAGTGCTGCCCCGCCCCCCAATCTAAACGACGCCCCGCCCCCAATCTAAACGACGCCCCGCCCCCCAATCTAAACGACGCCCCGCCCCCCCAATCTAAACGACGCCCCGCCCCCTCAATCTAAACGACGCCCCGCCCCCCAATCTAAACGACGCCCCGCCCCCTCAATCTAAACGACGCCCCACCCCCCAATCTAAACGACGCCCCGCCCCCAATCTAAACGACGCCCCGCCCCCTCAATCTAAACGACGCCCCGCCCCTCTCAGGTTTGTCTCCTCTTAACAGGCCCCTTGGGGCTAACTCACCTTCCCCAGCGGGTGCACTTGAACCTTTGGGGGACACAGCCTTTAAAGCAAGCTCCTTTAGGGGTCAGGCTATAGCCACCCCAAGGACCATAGAAACGAGCCACAGCTCCAGCTAGGGCAAGGACATGGTGTTGCTTTTGTCACAGTGGCAGATTCTCCACAGAACTGGCTTCCCACCATGGGGCCAAGGACTCTGCTTTGGTAGCTAGTCGAGTCTTCCTGTGATCCTGCCTGCAGACCCTGGACAGGGCCACGGGCTGACGAGACCACTACTATTAGGTACCGCTCTATTATTATATACCACTCTGCAAACCCTGCCGCAGTGTCCTTGCTTGATGATGAGTTCTGTCTGGTATCTGCTCTCTGTTCCTCTGCTCCATTGGCCAGTTTTGACTAAATAACACCTGCCAGCACCCAGTACAGTGTTCAGAGGACAGAGAGCTCTGAAGACAATGGCTGACTTTCCCCGGCATGGCCCAGGCTCTATGGGCCAGGGGATGCTGTGGGCTCGGGGATGAGCCAGAAAGTCCCAGACCTGACCCAGAGCCGTGTCAGATGGCACTGCAATATAGAGCCAGGGCTGGATGGGATTCTCAGCTCTGAGGAGGGGCAGCACTTGCACTGGGCCTTGAAGAGAGACATGGCAGCCAGAGGAACCAAGAAAGGAGTGGCTTGTGGCAGAAGAGAGAGCAGAGGGGCTCCAGGCTGAGCCAAATGTGCTGGAAGGCTGTGTACGACTGTGGGGCTCAGTTCCTCACCTGCCTGCCGGGCTCTGCTGCCTCTCATCAAGGTGGTCAGGTGGCAGGATGCGGTGCCTTAGAACTCCCCATGAACTCCAGCCATGGCTTAGGCTGAGCTCAGCAATCCATCACCCCACCGGCCAGACCCTCAGGCACATGGCGGCTGTGGCAGCACATGACTCACAGGTGTTAAACCTCAGTGGGACTCATGGAAAGAGTCACTGTTGCCTGCTGGAGAGCCATGGAGAGGTGGTTCATGTGCAGGCATGAAGGGTGGCCAGGCCTGATACAGCCCTGCCTGCACTCCTGACTAAAGGCAGGTGCGTGGGTCACCGCCTGACACCACTGGGGGCAGAGGGACAGACAGCTGAGGCCAACCAACCAGAAGAGTCATGAGGAACAGTAGATGGTGATGGATTTAAGTCTCTATGTTCTGGGCTCCCAGAGAGAGGCAGCTGGAAGAATGAAAGAAAACAAACAAGGCAGGAGAAAGAATGTGGCGAGAGGGAAGAGCTTGGGGTGGGATTAAAATTCCTGTGAGCCTGGCAGATAATAGAGCTCTGACTATATATAGGGATTTCTCTCAGAGAGAAAAGTACTAAGTTTCTCCTCTTCGCTCTATCCGCGACTGGGTTGCATGGGAGTTACGTAAGCCCTTTTGTGTAGAACAGAAATAACTCCGCGCGAAGTGGCCAATTGAGTTATTTATGGCATGTTCACAGCTAGTTTGCATAGCTCTGAAGTTGATCCAGCTGACAGTATCTCCATCAGCTGCTCTGCCAGGCACAGAACAAGTGAAATCAAACCGGGGGCTGCATAGCCGGTCAGGAGCTGCAAACACACACAGCCGAGCTGAAGGCAGCACTTGGACAGCACCAGCGGACAGGACCAGCAGGCGGCCGTGGACTCGCAGGCCACAGTGTGGCTTCTGGTCCTTCACACTGACATTCCTGTGACAAGTGAAGGAACGAACGGTGAATAAAATGGTCAGGGTTTTGTCTTCGCCCATTTATTCCGACTCTGATGAGTGAACATCATGGCTCTCCGTTGGTGATTTTGGACCTCAGGGACACAGGGTTGGGTACCACCTGCCTTGGCTCATGGCTCACTCACGGCTTCACTTTGGTTTAGAATTTCCTCTTTTCACCCACCCTTGGTCCCTGTGTGGTGCTGGTAGGCACTGGCCCCTAACAGGCTTGGAGCTTGAACACAGCGTTCGGGATCTTGTAGCGCTCCATCCAACTCCGCCTTCTCCCCAGGGATCCCACATCATTTATCCTGGGGAGCTGAGTCTAGGGAAGAGGGCCACACAGGGCTGGTCTTACTGAAGGCGTCACCGTAAATCTCCAGGGCGTCTGCTCTCCAGCTCTCGAAGTACCAGTCCACACAAGACCATCCCATGGTGCCTCGACCTACCTGGAGATATCCTCTGCTTGATCGTGTATCCCGCATCCCAGAGAAGTCAGAGCACTGGAAGCCGGTCAGCATGCTACAGTGTCTGCCCCAAGACTCCACCACCCTCCTGTTACAGTTTGGGGGTACTTGTTTCACCTGACCCCCATTTTCCCCTTTAATATATACCTTCCTGCCCTACTAAGTCACTTCTCTGAGAATGATGTAGCATCATCACCCATCATTTTGGGGGGAAGGTTTATATTTCACATACATGCGCGCGCACACACACACAGACACACACGCACATATGCACGCACACATACAGTTTCTGAACGGCACGTCAAGGTGAGAGCAATCTTAAGATGCTCTCCCCCTGTGTGTCCACTGTTGTTGGTAGTGTTTTCTGCTGTGAAATGGCCTGGAATCGATGTGGGGCACTGTCTTGCGTTCGTTTTGAGGGTGCAGCTTCTTTAACCTACTTTCTCCTCACTGGTCGATTTAGCACCTGCCCTCTCCTTCCTCCCCACACACGCTTTCTAGGCAAGGATTTCACTTCCTTTCACATGACTTGAGCTTCACTGTGTTCTCTGAGTCTGAGAGTCAGTTTTTTTTTTTAATTTATTCTGTAAAATTGTCAGTCATCCAAACTTTGAAAGAAAAACAACAACAGACCCATTTTCCTCCGTGTTTTCTTAGCCTTCTCCATCTGGCTCTCTTATTAGATGTGGGTTGGGAGCTGTTCGCCCTCCGTATCTCAGCTTCGGGTTTCTTGCTTGTGTTTTCCGGCTCCTTGTCTGGTGCTGCCTCTGGGTCGTCAGTGCAAACTTGTGTTATTGTAACTCACTCTCGTTAGCTATACTTTTAAAGGAAAAGCATCTGGTCTGTTCCATTTTTCATTCCAGATACTTCAAATCGTATTTTCATAGGTTGGATCCTTTTTCAAAATCTTTGAGTCTATTGATTAGCTTTGGCTTTTTTCCCCCATGTCTTCAACTTTTGGAAGTCGGGAGGAATCGAGAGCTTGTGTTGGTCTCTGTGATGCTGGGGCAGAAACACTGGGAAGGGGGAAGGGTTTGTTTGTCTTCTGTCAGCGCTTTCAGCACGTGGTTACTAGGCATTGTGGTGAAGTGAGCACTGCTAAGGAAGGGCAGGGCGGAGGGGAGCGGAGGAGGAGAGAAGGGGGAGGAGGAGAGTGACAGGGTGTAGGGGGAGTGGAGGAGGAGGAGAGGAGGAGGAGAGCAACAGGGTGGAGAGTGGTCCCCCTCCCTTCATGGCAATCGGGAGCTGAGAGAGGCGAAAGAGGGGTTCAGAGACAAGATCCACCCTTCCAAGGCCCTCCGGGGACTCATGCAAGACCCTGCTCCCTAACAGCCCATCCAGTAGGGACTAACTCACCAATGGCTGATCTGTTGATAAAGTCAGCACCATGCCAATAGCTAGGGACCAGAGCTCCCCACAGGAGCCTTAGGCTCCACATCACTACAGCAGGACAGGGGGTTCACAGCTCAGCCACTTGGAGGTGCAGGGATTGGACCCCAGGGAACCTCTACAATGGCTACAGTGACGTCAGCCTTTCTGCTGTGATGTACCTGTCTGCACGGCAGAGCCACACATCACCAGGAAAGCACAAGAACTTCCTTCCGCCTGCCTCTTCCTAGCAATGGCAGAGCTTCTTCTCACTTACTTCTTTCTCTGAGGTCACCATCTTCCAGAGTCTTTTAGCTTTCCCGTAAGCCCAGCTTTTGTCAGGGAGGCTGGCCATCCTGGTGTTCTCCAAGGGAGAGACTTTAAGAATTCCTGGACTTCACTGTTGCCAGAAAGAGAACACTTTCTTTTGCGCTCTCTCTCCCTCCCTCCCTCCCTCTCTCTCTCTCTTTCTCTTTTGGTTGGTTGGTTGTGGGGCTCGAAATTGGGGCCTGAGCGCTCTCCCTGAACCTCTTGTATTCAAGGTTAGTGCTCTACCACTTGAGCAGCAGTACCACTGCCAATTTTGTTTTGTGGGTCATGGAGCCTGAACTCTGGGCCTGGGCGCTGTCCCTCAGCTCTTCAGCTCAAGGCTAGTGCTCTACTTTGAGCCACAGCGCCACTTCAGCTTTTTCTGTTTATGTGGTGCTGAGGAATCAAACACAGGGCCTCTACCACTGAGCCACCATCCCAGCCCCCACTTCCAATTTTTGAGTGATTATTTGAAGATAAGAATCTCATGGGTACTTTTCTGCCCAGGTTGGCTTTGAACAGCGATCCTCAGATCTCAGCCTCCTGAGTAGCTAGGATGACAGGCGTGAGCCGCCGGTGCCCGGTTTCACTCTATGTTGTAATGTTAGTTATTTGCCTATCATGATCTGGTATCTCTGGCTTTGATGGTTGAATACCAGCTGCTGAATGTGGCCTGGATTTCTGCCAGCATTTAAATAAAGGCTGGTGTGCGCCATTCAGGAGCGGAAACTCCTTGCAGAGGAATCTTTTTCTTTCCCTTCTGTGTCTTTGCAAGTCATTTGATTTTTCCCTTCTCTTTCCTTTGATGACCTTGAATTTCATTCTAATATGACTAGATCAAGTTTATTTTATTTCACTTTTTAAAAAATCTATCCAGCGGGGCTCTCTGTCAGCTCTTTCCAGCTGAGAATATCTTCTTCTTAAGTCTGTGGAACCCTTTAACTTTTCCTGTCTTTTTAAAGCATCCCTTTTGCCAGTTGATGGTGGCTCTTGACTGTAATCCTAGCTATTCAGGAGACTGAGATCAGAGGATTGAGGGTCTAGGTCAGCCTGAGCAGAAGAGTCCATGGGACTCTATCTCCAAAGTAACCAGCAAAATACTGAACAGAAAGTAGGGCTCAAGTGGTAGAGGGCCAGTCAGGCAAGCGAAAGACTGAGTACCAACTGGTACCAACAGAATAAAAAACACGAAACAAAATGATAACATGTGCTTACCTGTGTGCTCTTCCCTCTCCCCAGGGGGCTGCTGCAGTGTGGACAGCTCTGCCTGGCCTGCACACCCACTGCGTCCCGCCCACCGCTCCCTGCCCAGCCTTCCCGGTGCCTTCTGGGAGAGTGGCCTCTCTCACTGACCTCCTCGTTGACCTCAGCATCCTGATGTTCTAACCGTCTCCAGAGTCATTACTTGAGATACTGGACTGTACCTGCTTGAACTTCCTTTGTGTCTTTCCTATCCACAGCAACCAATCTGAGGATTGTTTGAAAATTTCCCCCTTTATGTTCCCATTCCTTGTGATCCATGCCTCCCACCTTCCCGTTTGGGTCTCGCTGCTCATGTTGGCAAGCACATCTGCCCCATGGGACAGAACCTGTGACCTCACCCTGGGCACCTCTGGGAGGGGGGCATCCTCTCTTTTCAGGAGTGGGGGTGCAATTCCAAGTAGACACCCTCCTCTCACCCACTCACCTTTTCCCTCTCATTCTACAAGGCTCAGCAGGAAAGGCCTCAGTCTTCTTCCCAGGCACAGCCCAGAATGTCTGGATTCGCAGGTGGCCAGCAACAAGGATGGAAAGATAATGAGGAGAGAGCAGAAGTCCTGAGCAGCACTCGGTGGACAGTCCCCAGTGCCCAGAACTCCTTCCCCCGCTGGGCTCCAGCGCTGCCCTGCTGATGCACCTTTGCTCCGTAGGAGGTGGGCTGGGTGGACAGGGTGGGCCACAATGGGAGCAGAGCCAGAGGGACGGGAGGTCACCATGCACAACGCCGTGGTGCCCGGGACTCAGGTGAAGGCAGTGAGCTGGCTCTAAGCCGCCAGGACGAGCAGGAGTGGGAGGCATTTCTGACACATAAGGAGAGCCTGCAGGATGTCCTGTACATTGGGAGAGGTGGCAGTCCACCCAGCTGGGGGTGGGGTAGGCCGACCTTGTGTGCAGCTGAGGCTCTGCCCTGGTAGTCCATGGTCCCTGCAGACACCTCACCAGGTGCCCTGTCTACTGCAGCTCAGGTCCACTCCCACTAGCAGGTCTTGGGGGAGCTTCCCCCTAGAAACTCCACTGTGTTTGTGCTGAGCCACTCTGTGTGGATGGAGGTTCTAGAACTTGGTGCGCAGTTTCTGCTTGCTTTTTGTTGTTGTTGTTAGTTGTGGGGCTTGAACTCTGGGCCTGGGCGCTGTCTCTCAGCTCTTCAGCTCAAGGCTAGCACTCTACCACTTGAGCCACAGCGCCACTCCTGCTTTTCTGGTGGTTCATTGGAGATAAGAATCTCACGGACATTCCTGCCCAGGCTGGCTTTGAACCACCATCCTCGGATCTCTCTGCTTGCTTTTCATGGGCATGTGTTGAATTATACATAGTCCCCCAACTCTTCTTCTCTTCTTGCTCTCCCTCTCCCTCTCCTCTTTGATTATCTTCTCCAGGCTTTCAAAAATAAGAGAAGCCATGTAAGCTGGCTCAGGACTCCGTGTTTAAACAGATGGCGAGGCCTGAGTGCTAGTGGCAGTCACTGAGCTCGGTCACGTCTGCAGTGCTGGGGAGGGTGGACAGTGAGGCTCAGCTTGTGTGTTCACCATTGGTATCTTCTCACACTTAATATTATTTGGAAATCCATTTTGACTGTAAATCTCTGTGGTGCCAGACTGTCTTCTATCTCACCACAGTGTAATCAATCTTTATTCATTTATTGATAACCCATTCGTTAATAAATCATAACTCTCCCACTGATAATTTATTAATGCACTCCATCCATCTCTATTCATCCTTTTTATCTGACAAGAATAGAGCAGTGCCTCCTCTAGGGTAGACACTGCTCTGCTCTTGTGTAGGGACCCGCGGAGACAAAAGGGAGCACACATTCCATCTTTGTAGGAGGAGAGAGACCTCACCGGATGACTGGGGTATGGGTGGGAGGATGAATGCACACATGTGCACAGCAGTGTAGAAAGACACGGGAGGCGAACGGGTTAACAGTGCACATAGGAGATGCAGCCAGAGGTGAGCCTGCCGCGGGGCCTTGAGGTGGTCTTAGTCCATTTGGGTGGTTATAATTGAACACCCAGAATGAGAAATTTATAAAGAGCCCCTCTACCTTCTGCAGATTTCCTCCTGCACTCTTCAGAATTCTGGTTTTTATGATTCACTCGGGGGGTGAAAGAAAGACAGGAGATAGAAGGATGGGGAAGGCCAGAGATATCTTGTTTCCGAGGCTTTCCAATCTTCAGGACAAAGGATGCAGTTTGTCAAGCCATCGTACTTGGGAGATTGCGTTCTAAGAAGCCCTAGCAGGGTCCAGGATAAAACCTGGGGCAAGGTAACACCTGCAGAACACAAAAGGATAGAAGAGAAAGGAAACTAGTCAGATGTAATGGGTTTTGACAACTAGAAACGTTTATTTCTAAGGCATTCCTTCTGCTCTGTTCTGTTCGCAAGATCTAAGCCTCATTGATGCCTTTGCCTGTGGGAGGTGGACATTCGTCAGCCGCCCATCCCTGAGTCAAAATACCTGCCACAATCAACTTGCGAGGAGAAAAGGTTGATTCTGGCTCAGTTTTTGAGATTCCGGCCTGTGGTGAGGAAGCACCTCAGGATGGTCTCTTGTGAGAAGAAATTTGCTCACCTCATGACCTGCAAGCTAAGAGAGAGGAAGGGGAAGAGCCTGGGCTCCCATAATGGCTCCAGGGACACCCCCACCCAATCACCTAAAGACCTTCCTTGAGGCTCCTCCTCTTAAAGGCCCCACCACTTCCCGTAAGTACCTCCTTGGAGACCAAACCTTGACATCAGTGCCCTTTGGGGTGATTCCACATTCAAACCACAACATGGCACAAGTTCACACAAAATGTAATAGGCACATATGGTGTTCTACATTATAAGCGAAAATACAGCCTCAGAGATTTAGTAAATTTTAGGTTCTGTAAATTGAGATTATTTAGCAGTTAATACAGATCTAATTCATGTTAAAATTCTGAATATGCATGTGTAAGGATGAATAAAGTGGAAATGCCGCTCACATTTGTTTTCTCTCAACAGATATTCCAAATCTGAAATAAAACTTTGCCACATCTTGCGTTTTGGATCGTATTTGGAGATGATGACTTTTCTCTGCTTCCAACTCACTTCGTTGCCTTCTTTCTGTAATTGGCATCGCAGCCTCTTCTGCAAGGTGCAAATCTGTGTGAAATTCCCTTCAATTCTTTTACTTCCCAGAGCCAGCCTTTGAAAGGACGGTTGTGAGAGCCTTGGCAGGGGTGAAATGGAGGAGCCCAAACTCCAGTGCAGAAATTCTACTCATTAACAAGTTGTTAAATAATTAATAGGTTTGTGTTTAATTGCTTCTGTGTATATAATCTTGCGTTTTCTGAAAACCATCATTAATTTTCAGTTAGTTCCACTTGAAGTAGCAAGGCCTAATGCTTCCAGTCGGAAAAAATGAATATTTATGAAGACTTGCTCTGTCTGAAGCTGGGAGAAAAATAGGATTATTCAGTCTCTTAATGTTTAAGCAGCAGGGAGGGTGTCGAGAAACTTGTCCGTTTTAGTCCCTGACAGGATGTTTATTTGGCAAGTTTAGATTTCTGACCCCCGATAATTTCTCTAGAGAGCTTGTTAAATTTTTATTTAAGTGAAAACTCTGTCCTCAAAAATTCTAGTTTTCTAAAGACTACACTTTGGATGATGTTATTTTTACACAAACAGAGCTGGACCAGTGCCTGTGTGGGCCTGGACACCAGTTGGACAACATCTGTTATTTGAATGCAAGGGAGAGATGAGTCCAAGGCCAGCGGAGCAGCGCAGGGGAGACACGGGGGCTCCCTGGCCGCCTCCTCGAGCCCAGGAGGCCCCCAGCTCCGCCTGACCACTGACATCCACACCCTCTTCTTCCCAGAGGGGCGCTTGTGGCTGGAAGATACACTTGAGATCAGGATTATGCCAACAGAGGTCAAAACACAAACAGTTCTTTCAGAGGGATCTTTCCATAGAAAGTCAGGAGTCATTCAAAAGGGGCTCTCCTAGGTGTGGAGAGCAGAGCTGGATACTAGGATGATTCACATCTATGACTTAAACCACTCAGGATGATGAGATCTGGAGGATCACAGTTCAAATCCATCCATGGAAGAAAATCCTGGGAGCTTCTATCTCCAACATAAGCAGTAAAGAGTCAGGCTAGTGCATCAGCTAAGCTAGCAAACTGAACAAGCATGCAGTCCAGAGTTCAAACCTTTAGGATCTGAAAAAAAAGAGAAAAAAGATGATGAGAGCAGTGTGGTACCTAACAGAGGCTAAAAAACAAAAAAAGAGGGTCAGGGAAAGGCTAATTGCTGGGCGCCAAGTTCCAGTTAGGTAGGACAGGAAACTCTGGTATGCTAGTGACCAGACAGGCGACCTAGAGCTGTAATGTATACTTCAACGAGCTAGAAAGACTTTGCACAGTTCCATCCTAAAGAAATAAAATATGTTTAGGGAGATAAACTTAACCTGAGCTAAATATTATACAATGGATACCTGTATTGAAACATAACAGTACTACACTAGTATATATACTGTGTCTAATATATGTATATATATGTGTGTGTGTATTTGCATATATGTTTGTGCATATGTATCTTTGTGTGTGTATATATATATTAGTTAAAACTAAAATTTGAAATATATAAAAAAAAAAGAAGGGTGAAAGTCTATTTTCTTCTTCGAGGCTCTTATGTTGCCCAAATTATCTGTCATTACCAGGTAATAAGACAATACAGAAAACTCCACCCATGGGGTTGTCTCTCAAGAAAACGGTGCTTAATCCAGGCACAGTGGCTCATATCTGTAATCCTAGCTATGTGGGAGGTTCAGATTAGGAGAACCACAGTTCAAGGCCAACCGTGGGCCAAAAGTGAGGCCAGCCCCAATCTCAGTCAATAGCTAGGTACAGTAGCACAACTGTCTGTTATCCTGGATGCATAGGAGGCTGATTTTGGGAGGATCATTGTTCCAAGCCAGTCTGGGAAGCAGGTTCATAGTTCTCCGTCTCGATGGGAGAAGCAGGGAGTGTGACGCACGTCCATCATCACAGCTGCAGGTCAGGGGCAGTGTCTTTAAAGTCAAGCAGGGAAGGAAGTATCTGAATGTAGAATTGTCTGTTATGTCCAACGATCAGTTTAAGAAAGGCAACAAAATCTCCCACAAACAAACTCTTATCACGTTGCCTAGAGCCATGTGGAAAAAGGAGAGAGATTTTTAGCGGAAGCCTTTGAAATACTGTCGATACGTTGCCTTTTATAGGAACAGGATTATATCACAAGCATTAAAAAGATCTCTAATGAAAAAAAAAATCAAAACAGTTTGGAAATAAAATATGAAAAAGTCTGGGGTCACTGGGATAGGAAATGTAAAAAGAACTGCTTATTCGCTTGTCGAAAGTTACAGAATCTTTAAAAGAAATGCATATTGAGTGTTTTGGGTAAAAATGGTAAAGGCATTCATTGATAGACTACAATGAGAGTGTCTATATTCTAAACTCCTGGAAGAATAAACACGAAATAATAGAAATGATATTAATGCAACAAATTCTAAGAGGGAGAGAGAGAAAAAATAACCTACCAAGTTTCACAGGAACCGGAGAAAACAGAACCAGTAATGGTGTGGGTGTCAAATTTCAGACTAATGCAGAAGAAAACGTGCTCGTGAAAAATTTATTTCCAGAACTTCACCTACGACAAAATAAAGCAGGAGAACAGGAAAGCCATCGAATAGTCATTCCAGGAAAATAAGTGGTTACAAGTTATGATGTAGGGACAATTAGCAGGGAGGCAAACATCCTCAGACTCTCTGAGCTGCCTTCTCCCATAGTTCCCTGTGTGGGGTCCTCCCCCTGTGCACTGGCCACTCCCCCACATGCTTGCCCCGCCCCCCCACACTCGTGCTTCCTGTCCCCCCCCCCCCCCCCCCCCCCCCCCCCCGCCACCCCAGTGCTGGCTTCTGATGAGTGTTCTGTGCCAGTATTTAATATCCAAAGACACCCGTGAGCTCAAAGGCTTTACAGCCCATTTCACAGGTGAAGTTGAGGTTCAGTGAGGAGCAGCAGTGGGCCAGGTCTTGAAGCTGGGACAGAGGGCAGCAATCAGGATGGCATCTTCTGGGGCATGGAATCCCACCCGCTGGGATGGATGTTCTCTTACTGTCTGATCCTCTAGGAGAAGGACAGCAAGCATTTTTGGGCCATCAGCCAGAGCCCCAGGAGACACATCCCAACCTCCCCTTCAGTCCATCTCCTCTGTGGGGTGCTGTTCTCCAACCCTGATTTCTCCCTGGTCTTTGGGAGCGCTCCCTCTCCACGACTCATCCGGCTCTTCTTCTGAAGTCAGCTCTCAAGTTCAAGGATCTGAAAGTCGCCACTTCTGCTGGGATGGAGTTGCGTAACAACAGAATCTTTGTCTCCAGGACAGCAGGCTCTCCGTGCAGAGGCTGCTGGGAAGCTGCCTAGGCCCTGTTTGTGGTGCAAAGCCGCAAAGCAGGCCTTGTCCACGGCCCTGCGGCCAGAGGTGGCTCTTGCTCCCAGAGCCCCTGCCGTGGAGGCAGTGCCGTCCTCCATCCTCTGTGGCTTGACCATATGGCTTCCCCACTTCCGCCTCCTTGTCCAGACTAGAGAGAAGAAAGAATAATAGGGGTGGGTTGCAGGTACCAAACCCAAACGGCTTCATCTCATTCTGTAGACAGGTAGATAAAAGATGAAGCATAATGAGCTGTTGTTTGCAAGTGCTTAGAGGCTCCTCAGTGGGGTTCCAGCCTGTGCATTGTAGTTATTTTAAGACGATTCCAACCAACAGGGTTCTGAGATATACAGAAAGAATGTGCCCAGGTCCCGGCGCTTCCCAGGATGCCTGCAGAGCCTGGCCTGCCTGCTCTCATACTACAGAACACTTCTCTCCAGCTAAAACATCCACAGAGCAGAGTTGGGATCATAGGAAGATCTAGTCACAAGGCCTCAAAGACCAAAGTGGAGGTAGTGTAGACTCTGAAGGCCGGTGGGGAGGGGCCCACGGGGTATGAGGCTCCCACCTGTCCTTCCAGCTCAGCTCTTCCTCCTCCATCCACCCCATCGCCCCAGTCCCTTCTTCCTCTACGCCTTGGTTTGTGATCTCTCTGCTGAGTGACTTCTCATCGACTGGTCTGGTGACAGGGAGAGCACAGAGTTTTGGAATTAGAAGCTATAAGACAATTCGGAGTGGAGGCCTGCATTTGGTCACTGCGTGGCTGGTCCCGTGGTCTTGGACTGGGTGCCAATGTTGTGCTTGCCACCTGGCTTTTACCACAGCAGCAGCGCCAGCAGCCCGGTGACAACACAGCCAGGCTGAGTTGATGGTGACCTGCGTCCAGCAGCCTGGAACAGTACTAGAAATACAGTGCATCTGGGTATAAAGATGGCGTGAGGGGACTCCTCATGGTGGGAGGGGGTTGGGAAAGTGACGGCAAGCAAGGCCAATCAGATGAAGGATCACACAGGCAAAGCACCTCTGAACCATCAACTTACACTTCAATGACAGAAATACAAAACAGGGGCTGGAGAGACTGAAGAGGAGGGGCGAAGTTCTTCATGCAACCATGTGAACACGGAGCAGCAAAGCTGGTTGGGGTTGATTTGGGGAGGGGGGAGAGGATGAGGGGGCATGTTGGTGATGGAGGGGGTGAGCTGGGCCACGGTACGTGCATGCGATGTAGAACACCTCTGCCCAAATGTGGTTTAACGAAGTTCACTGAGCCAGCTGCCAGTGCCTTACGTCTATCATCCTAGCTATTTAGGAGGCTGAGACCCAGAGAACTGTGACCAGAAATCAAAAGCCAGCCTGGGCGCAAAAGGGTGAGGAACTCCATCTCCAGTTACCAGCAAAAAGCTGGGCTGGAGGCATGGCTTCAGAGATAGAATACCCACCATGAGTGAGAAAATGGAGCCAGAGTGTGAGCCTTGAGTTCAAGCTCCCGTATCAGCACGCAGATGTGTGTGCACAGATACATGCACGCGCGTGCACACACGCACACACACACACACACACACACACACGCAGCATTCACACTATAACCATCCCTGTCTCTTGACAGCAGCATTTCCCCTTGTAGCTGACTTGATCTCTTGTTGTGTCATTCCCCATGGCCCTAGAACCCACCCACCGATGTGCAGTTGGCTGAGCCACCCCGGTTTGTGTGAGCAGGCCCAACAGCGAAATCCCTTGAGGATGCGTTTCTTGAATTGTGTCCTCATCCTTCAGTGACAAGTGTCAGAGGCCCCTCCTGACCCCTGGCTCTGGGCCAGGCTCTCAGTAAGCTGCGGCTCCTCAGAGAGCAGCATCAGTCCAGCCGGGATGACTTTGGGGCGGACCTGAGTGCCCGGCTGTCAGTGCCCTTGGATCTGGTCTTTGTGGGCTGTCAGCTCATCGTGTCTGGGCTGCCTTTGTCGGAGGCCTGGCTGTATAGACTAACCGTGGAGTCGGAGGCCTCCTTTGTTGTCCTGTCAGGACCACACGCTGGCCATCGACCTTGCTGTGCGGCTGCAGACACTTCGGCCTCTGTCCGTCTCCTCCGGCCCTGTGCAGCCTGTCAATCATTCTTTCATCTGAATCCACCGGATCCTGAGAGCTGTCCGCCCATCTCCTCTTCCCTGCTCCCTCTGTCCTGTTTCCAGTCTCGCTCTCCTTTGTTTGTTTCCCTTCAGAAGCTGTTTACATCCTCCAGTGGGTGGGTGCCTTGTCTTCATGGCAAACCAGTGCCTAGGCCAGCATTAGCCCTTACCCCTGACCGGAACCCCACGCCCATGGTCACTTCTCCATCCTCAGAGCCCCCGTGGCTCCAGGGCTGCTCCTGGTGCCTCCTTGTCTTATGCCAACAACAGGACTTTCTCCATAGCCTTAACCTTCCCAGTAACCTCAGCGTCTCTGTACAGCTCAGAAATGCCCAGAAGACTCTCACAGCTCCATATGTGGAGGGGCCCCTCGGCCCTGGGCACTCTGCCCACCATGTGTGTATGTGTATTTATGGCGGGGTGAGCTCTCTGTGTGTATCCTCCATGTCATTTATATCATACTCCCTCCTCTGGCTTCTCCTGTCTCTCTGGGATTTCTTACACACTAATGGGGGGTTACTCACCAATGCTAGGCTCAGAGGCCCACCATGACAGCCTGACACTCACAGTACCCTTTCACTTGGGGCTAAGGCAGAAGAGATCAGACTTGGGGCTCAGCCTCCCCAGAGTCTCTAGCTGCTTCTTCAAGGACACACGGCAGAGCGGCACACAGCTCTGCAATTCTTTTCTCAATTTTGTTTATGAAACTAGGAGAATAAAACAAGCTATTCCTAGAACTTGGGCTTTTGACAGGACTCATAAACTTCACTGGCAATTAAGCAAACCAGTATAGTAGTTGGTGTATTTGTGAGTATAATAATGATAATAATCTAGGTAGTAATAATAGCACCGCATGGGTGCAGAGGAGTTCCTAGGTAAATATTACTTAAGTTGGATAGGGATTTATAAGAGAGAATGCTAAGCTGGGTGCCAGTGACTCAGGCCTGTAATCCTCACTACAAAGGAGGATGAGATCTGAGGTTTGTGGCTCAAAGCCAGCTGGGGAGGAAAGTCTGTGAGACTCTTATCTCCAATTAGCAACCACCAAAGAGTCAGAAATGGAGCTGTGGCTCAAGTGGCAGATAACCAGCCTTGAGTGGAATCAGCTAAGGGATAGCATTCAAGCCTGAGTACTGTTATGTCAGAGAGAGAGGGAGGGGGGGAGGGGGGAGGAAGCAGAGTCTTGCCTGCACTTTTAGCATTCAGAAAAGTCCCTCTCTTGGGATGCAGACCCGTGTTGCGTCTCCAGCAGTGTGTAACGACAGAGATCTTTTGAGGCTCATTAGGGTCTGCTTGGAGCCACGCCAGGTCTTGGGGTGCATCTGAGGTAGGTGAGGAAACACCTTTGGGATGTGTAAGATGGACGATAGACACCAGGCTCCCATGCGCTGCTGGAGGAGGATTTGAAATATCAAAAAATAAAGCGAGACAATAGGCCAGAGACCCTGCAGGACAAAATCCAAACCGTGCCGTCCTTCATGAATCCTGTTCCCACCCCCTCCCCCGTCCGATATCCCCTCATCTCGGGGCAGCAAAACCTCAAATGTCCCAGCCAACAGCTCACGGGTGTGTTTCACTTAAGCTCCCCTGACTCCTATGAGAGTTTTGGTGCCAGTCCTGGAGCCGGCGCCCTGGTAACCAAGACACCAGGCACTTGGTACAAGTTAGGAATTCTCTTAACACCCTCCTGACGTGGGATCGCAACTGTTCTATCTATGCATGAAGACACTGCAGACGCATTAGAAGCTGCAGAAGCTCCGAGCTAGGGTGCCATTCTCTGAAGGCCAGCTGTCGACCCCCCTGCCTGAGACTCTCCTGGAGCTCCACGAGACCAAGCCGCGTTCAGCTGGTGGAGGAACGCGATCTTCTCAGATTGTAGGGATGGAATCCAAATGCTCGCTTGAGTTAGCCCGTCACAGGCCAGAGCACCCCCCTGGCGTTGCTTCACTTGAGCCACGGAAGGGTTTGAGAAGCGCTCAACACAATTTGCTCCTCACTGAGACTGGCGCTGGCATCAGGGCTCCAGAAATAATGTGATTCCATCCCGGTCACAGCTTCGCAGGCGCTCCGTGCTACACTCAACAGATGTCTTTTGAGTCTGCAATATTTCCAACTGTCAGAGCTGAAAAAAAGCAATAAATAATAAGGCTCCCACATTTACATAGCAATCGAACACGCCGCACCGTAGCATAACTTCGTCGCTTTCCATTTCAATATCGGGGGATGGCTTCTGGATCCTTGGGACATTTGCATATCATTTTCCTGGGATGCTCATGGAAAGCAAATATTTAGGCTACATGGATGTTATTCGGTTTGGGAACATATTTATTTTTTTTTTCAGGAAAATAAATGTTACTTAAAGCAGATGGTACTACTGTCTCTGATGCATAGCACATAAGCCGCTATAATTTATTTTTACTCTCTTTGCAGGGCGCTCTCTTTAAAGTTTCCTTAAGGCAATCACAGATGTGGGTGAGGTATGACCATCTTTTCTTTCTTTGCTTTTCCCCTGTGGATGGTCTGCACGAGTAAGCTAATCCCAAACAAATCCCAAACGCCTTTATTTAAAAGGTGTCACACAGAGGCTGCCTCTGCACTTCTTTGCTCCAGTCTTGCAGAAACAAACAAACAAACAAACAAAAAGTCCACCCCCCCCCCCAAAAAAAAACCAACCCTGGACAGAGGCAGGCACCTGCTGGGTGTTGCTATTCTGAAGTTTGGGATGTTACTTTGGTTGTGATTTAGGAGGCTCCTAGAGTTTCACACTCTGCCCGTGTTCGCTCAACACAAGGATTCCGGTGAGATGCACCAGATTCATGGTCCAAACTCTGGAGTAAGTTTTAGAATCTGAGAGTGTTATTCAATTTGTGCAAAATGTGTGTGCTGTTAAGAGAAATACGGGAGTGGTGGTAACCTGAAGAATTAGAGCCCGAGTGCTGAAAAGCTGCAAGGAACTCACTCACCCAAGTCAATATCCTCCAGCAGAACATGGGTAAGCAAGATGCCATGCTTAATAGCCACAGTTGCATTTAATTTAATTTAGCTGCCTTGATTATTGAAAAATGGTTACAGGAAGATTAAGCTGTAAAAGTAATGGCATTAGCAAAATGACAAAGGGATGTAGTGATCCATCAATCCTGCAGGGTACTGGGCACCTCGACTCCACTTCCTTCGACTTTATTATTAATAATAATGACTAATCATAGACAGGCTTTCTGAGCCTGCTCAGAGTCTCAGTTCAGACTCCCACAGGCCTGTCCTGATATTAACCTGCTCACTCGCAGACCTTGGCAATCCTGAAGTTCAAGGTGAACCAGGCACTGATGGGAAATCAGAAGCCCACAGAGGGATGAGTTGAGTGTACAGGGGACTCTTGCACCCCCAACTTGGGCTCTGCAGCCTCCAGCATCATGGGAGCAGGGGCTAGGTGGGTGCTGGGCCCTGTCCCAAAGGGATCTCTGTGCAGGCTGCCTGCAGTGTGCAAGACCTGTGGCCTTCAGCATTCCCCTGTCACTTCCTACATGTCTACTGGCTCCGTCACTTTCTTTCAGGATGGGTAATGTCGGCTGCTCTTGTTCTCCAGGGCTCCTGAAGATGAAGTGAGGGCCAGCAAAGATGCATAAAGGAGAGATCCTCACGGCAGAAGTCGTGTGCCTTCGTGATGGAGCCAAGCGTAGGCAGCCAGAGCCCTGCCTTGATCATGCATCCAAGCTGATTACAGATAAAAACACTATGGGAAAGCTCTATGTGGGAAAGGTTGGGGTATGAAGAGCCTTGTGGACCTATAGATGATGAGAAATGAAGTCTTCCTGGGGTTATTCACTCACTCACACATCCATCCGTCAATCTACTAGTCCATCTATCCATGTATCCGTCCATCCATATACCCATCCCTTCATCCATGCATCCATTCATTCACATCTTATGCATGCATGCATCCACTTACTCAACCATGCACCCATTTATATATCGATCCATATCTCCATCCATCCAGGCCGTCATTCATGCATCCATCATCCATCCATCCATCCATCTTCCCATGCATTCATGCACCCATGCTCACACCCACCCACCCATGCATCCATCCATGCACTCAGGCAGGTAGGCATTCACCCATCCACCCATGCATGTATCCACCCACACATGCATCCATCCATCCTTGCTCAGGCAGGAAATTTCATAACACATCTGCTATGTGACAGGCGTCATTCAAGGTGCAAGGACTGGGAATGAACAAAACAGCTCCCTCATGTGGCAGTAGAAGTGTGATTGACTGTGGACTGCCAAACCCAATGGCCACCTGAGAATATTCTGTCTGGCCCAGGAGTAACACGGGCCAGGGCTCTGCTGCCTTGTTTTCAATCTGTGTCTGAATCTAGGTCAGGGCTTGGGTACAGCAGGGGTCAGGCAGCACCTGCTGCCTGATCATGTGAGCCTGCTGACTATGGCTGAAGGCCTCCCGGAGAGCTCTCCTGGGATGACCAGAGACCTCCCAACACTCGGCTTTTACTCAGTCTTCTCATCAGTGGCTTGGGTTGGCGAACAGCCTCACCTCCTCTTCTGGGGATTCCCTCCCTGTTTCTTTCACAGCCCCTTCCTTCAAAAACTCTTTTCATCCTATCCTGGTATTGGCCTGCAGGGGAACTCAGATTCACACAGAGAAAACAGAGAAGAGAGCAGGAGGGGACAGGGAATGGGGCCTCAGAGAGTCAGTCTTCTGAATACCTGAGCAGAGAGCTCAGAGCAGATGGGGGAATCTTGACCGGTGTGGATTTTTTTTTTTTGACTGGGGGGGGGGGGGTGGTTGGTCATGGGGCTTGAACTCAGGGCCTGGGCGCTGTCTTCCAGCACTTCAGCTCAAGGTGAGCGTTCTACCACTTGAGCCATAGCACCACTTCCAGTTTTCTAGTGGTTTATTGGATATAAGTGTCTCATGGACTTTCCTGCCCGGGGTTGGTTTTGAACTGTGATCCTCAGATCTCAGCTTCCTGTGTAGCTATGATGACAGATGTGAGCCTGGCTGCTGGGTGTGAATTTTCCAGAGGGAGGAGTTAAATCTGGCTATAGTAAAGCCCCTGAGGGGAAGCCAGCAGCAATGGAGACCCAAACACCCCAGGGACAGGACCTGGGAAGGTTTCAGACCACAGCAAGGAGACTTCATCCAACTGTGGCAAGTAAAAACCATTGAAAGCATGGACAAGAAGGTCACCATGACCTTACTGATGTGTTATAAAGTCATTTACCCCCACTACTGGCTCAGGAAAACTGTCTGCACTGGGGTAGGGGAAGTAAAAAGGGAAATGGGGAACTAGTGGGGCTTCTATGGTGAGAATTCACAGAAAGGCAGTGGTGGCTTGTGGAAGGTTGGTGGCCCTGAAGAGGTGTGTGTGTGTGGGGGGGTCAGGTCCAAGACTTATTTGGCAAGTACAGTCCAAGGGGTTGTGTGAGAGAGAGACAGAGAAGATGAGAGAGACCAAGGGCTGTTTTATGTGTAAATGGACATGTCAACTCATCAACAGTAATAAAAGCTGCAGGAGGAAAGAGAGGAACAGGAAACCTTGGGTCCAGCTTTGCCCATGGGAACCCACTTGTTAGTGTTGGGGACATGTAGGGTGCATCATTGTGACTTCTCTTTGGGGGTGACTGTTGGGGAGGTCTCAGACATCTCGTACAGAGGGCAGAAAAATCACGCATTTGGTTTCATTAATTTTTCTCCTTCTTACTGGTTTCTGCTTGCACAACCCATATCACTGCTTTCGGTGGAATCCCACAGTTACATTGACACTCCGTTTCTTCCTTCCTGCTCTTGGCAGTGGGTTGGATGTCTCTTTGGGGCCGCCAAGGGCTCAGCTGGCTGTGGGGTACACACTGTTTATGTCTGTCTTGGCATCCTGCAGTGATTCAGGCAATATTCATACACAACATTTTTTTTCTCCTTCCCAGAAACTCCATCCCAAGGTTTCGGTTGATGGTTTTGTCACAAGTTCACTCCCTGGCTTCTCAAGTCGATTAGATTTTCTTTTCTTTCTGGGTTTCTTTTGCTTGATACCCTGATGAGGTCCTGGACTCAGGGAAGAGGGATCTTGGCTGATACCACACTCTCCTTGCGTGTGGATTCCCTCTAGCTTCTGCTTGGCCGTGGCCTCCTCCAGAGTCTTCTGAAGTTTAGAGTTGTTATCCATGACAGTCTGCCCCACTGGATCTCTTCTGCCAATACTTGGTAGAATTATTTTTTAATGCCTTTGCAAAAGACTTAGTAAAAGGAGAGGCAAGTCTGGGTGTAGAGAGTTAAAATTTTTGGTGAAGAAGTGGCGCATGAAAATTTAAAGGAAAAGTGAAAGAAAAGAGGCAGAATGTTTGAAGACCAGATATCCTACATGGAGAGGGTCAAGTTTTGTCTATGTGCGGCCATCCATTGACACAGGGGTATGAATTCAAATGCTATGGGTCTAGTACACCCAGGCTCTATTGTTGATGTTTTCACTGGCTCGAATTTGACTTTAAATTTGGCTACAGCTAACAGAGATGTCTTTCTTAGTTTCCCAAGGGTCAAGGATTCTTCTGTATGAGGCATTTCCCACCTTCAAGGGCCTCCCATCTTTCTAGAGCAGAATGGGTCAGACAGGTCAAGCTAAAGGGAGGGCTGGGCAATGTGGCCTTCTCTGCCCCACCTCTGAACCCCTTGGGAACATCTGTTGGAATTGAAGAAATGGAGAACAGAAGATGGGGAGCAAATGTCATGTTAATCACAGCAGAAAACCTAGAAGAGTTTGTATATTCCATGACTATACTAATGCAAAAGTGGTTCTCATGTTAGAAGTTTGTTCTAGGATGCAGTACACATCCTTTATTTCCTGTCCACTTAGATGCTCTGTCATTCCAGTCTTCACCAATGCATGAAGTTTACAGAGTTACAATGATATTTGCCCACTTGGACTTTGTGTTGTTGTTGTGATAGATCTTACTTTCTGGACAAAAACTTTCAACCCCACCATTTGCCCTTAACTCAAATAATTTTCTTGTGTATTTTTCATGGGACATTGAATATGGTAACACTCTCCCAACTTTTATTGTGCTCTCGTGTCTTTCTTTTTGTTTTTTACAGAATATTTTCCTTTCAGATGGTTTTATAAGAGGGTTAAGAGGGTTACAATTTGTCTTATTTATGTATCCAGTGCATTGGTGATTCTTATTTCTTTAAGAAGCTGTCATTAGGTCTAGAACTCTGCACTGACAATTCCCCCCACTGCCTGAAAGTTGTAATTCCATTGCTTGGTGGCCCTTACCCTCTCCAATGAGAAGTCTGTCGTCATTCATTTACTCCCTAGATTTAATGTGCTTTTAAAGCTTAAGTTTGAGGTTTTCTATGATTCTTGCATATGTCAGATTTAAAAATCAAATTTGTAAAAATGTTGATCATTTTATCATCTAGTATTTTGATGCTATGTTCCCTGTCCTTCTCCTCCTCCTCCTTCCTCTTCCTGTTACTCTTGCTCTCCCTCTTCCTTTCTCTCTAGTTAATATAGAGAGAGAAATTCATCCACAGCTCACTGAAGCTGTTCATTTTTAAGTTTATGCTTTTTCTGTTCTTCAGGTTATATACATTCTTTAAAAGTTCCCACACCTCACTTTTCTTTTATCTCCAAATCTGTGAAATCTATCCAGCAATTTAGAAAATATTTTAAACATTGTAATTTTAGGTGCCAGAATTTCCATGGTTTCTTTTCAGTTTTTCTTCTTTTTTCCTATTAGATTCTCAATCACTTACTCTCAAGACAATTTTTTATTACATTCCCATCATATTTATTATAGCGGTGGTAAATCTCTGCTAATTCCATCACTTGTGTCACGTAGTACAGGCTTTCTATTAGATCATGCTTTCTTTTGATCATAGATAAAATGATACAATGTTACTCATGACCACTGTATTTTTCCACTCATAATTAACTATATTTTTTGCTAATGGGATATGTGTACCTGTTGTATATTACACAATTTCTCAAGACCCAAAATCAGAATGTATATTGCCAATGCCATGGGTGCTTAATCCACCAACATGTCTAGTGCAGATTAAGAGGTAAATGTTGACTAAAAGATGGTTAAACAAGAGAGTAAATAAGTGAATAAGTGAGAAAATAGGAAATGACCCTGACAGGTAACATTGGACCACTGTATTTTTAATGGTGAATATCAGGCATCATACAGTGTAATGAATCTGGATTATGTTGTCTTCTTAAGAGTGCTGAGCCCTTTCTACAAGATGGCAAATCCTGTTTAAGGTTGGTTCCAGGTTTTGTTGAGGGAAAATGGTATCCTGGATGGTTCTTATTCTGGCTCATGAGTTCTGTTTCTGGGGTGTACCTTTCATGGTGTCTGATCTAAAAGCCCAGAGACTTAATGAGCTCTTTTCTGTGCCCCATGAGACTTCCAGTATTGTTCTTCTCTGAACTTCACAGAAACCACTTTCTGCTAGGATTTGAAGGGCTTTGTCCTATGTGAATAAGGCCTCACCCCAGGCCCAGCATCGTGGAGATCTCACAGGATTTCTGTGTCCCCATCACAGCTCCCAGGATTCTTCCTCACAAGTGCCAGCTGCCTTGCTGAGCCAGAATCTAGTCTAGCTCTGCAGCTCTGAGGACACACCGTGTCCTTGCCCCCCTCAGCTAGCAAGCAAAGATGAAGTCAGGTTCCTCTCTCAGGTTTTCCTCTCTCAGGGATCTCGTTCTTGTGCTGTCTTCCAAGGCTTGAAAATGTTTGCCCTCTGTTGTTTTTTTTTTTCTCCAGGTTTATAGATGATTATCGTAACAGCAGGAGCTCAATACTCCTCCCAGAAACAGAACTTCTAGCACATTGTCACTTCATGAACGCCACCCTTGAACAAGTACAGTCAGACTCCTGTCCTTCTCACGGTCTAACCGTGTGAGTCCAGTCCAACCTGGCCATTGCTCATGGATCTAAGGTCCACGCAGAAGATTCTAGGCTTTACCTTACATCTGTGTGAAACATTTCCACCCGCTTGCCACTTTCCCAAAACTCCATGACATTCTCTGCCATTTCAAGGGGGGATTCCCCAAAACGAAGTCCCCCTCGACCGAGTGAGGAGGAAGATGCCCACATTCTGGCTTCCATCTTCCTTTCCAGTCTGTTTGCAATATCCTCCTTGGAGGAACAGCCATGAAACTCATTTGCTCACTGTCTCTGCCTTGCTCACACAGTTCTAATTGTAGGATGATGCAGCTTTCCTTGATTACCCCAGACTGAAGTAATCATTCTCCACTCTGACCTCTTGTCATTACTGTCTGAATAATTCAGTGGGCAATTAATCATGTCTTGCCTTAGGTTATCTCTTCTTTCACTGTCTACAAATGGCATCTGAATCTCCTATTATATCATCTGTCCCAGGCATCTCTTACTTCTCCATCTTTTCAGTAAGCTTCCCCATGTCAGGGCTTGTGTCCAACCTAACACAGTGTGGTTCGTGTGAGAAACATATGTTCTTGAGCCCTTTGGTCTGGGCCATGCGCTTGTTAATGAGGATGTTGGCTCAGGTTGGGAAGCAGAAATCATAGCTGCAGAGGGCCAGAGCAGATGCAGATGTGAGTCAGGCTAAGTCCCCATTTTGCCCCAAATGCCCTATCCTTCTGGATCAAGGAACTGGAGCTTCATGTTCAGACCAAAGAGCCATTTTAATGGTACCATGCTAGACAGAACCACCCATCATCTGAACTGGTCCTGAGCTCTTCTCTACTTTTCTCCTTTGAGTTGTTGGGGTTATGGTGCATCCTTAAGCCTCAAAGTAGGAAATAAAGAACGCATCTTCCTCCTCCTCCTCCTTGTCTGTCAGCCTTCCCGGTACCACAGAGGGAGGCCTCTCCCCACTGATAATTATTTTAAATTCAGACTCTCTTTTTTTCCCCCTACACAATTTTTTAAACGTGTTTAAAGCTTTTGAATAGGAGTTCGCTCAGAATGATTCTTGGTGAGGAATTGCGCTGCTGTGTATGACACGTATGGAAACGAGAGGGTGGCATTCGATGGAGCCCAGTGCCTCTTCAGGAAGTGGAAGGTGTTTGCACACAGTGCATTCCGTGTGAAACCCCCTGTCACAACCTCTTGGAAGGTCCTGGCTGAGTCAACAGAGCAGCCCCGATTTCTTGTAACTCCTAGAGCCTTCTAGAGCTATGGTTGCAATTGCAGGAGAAAACAGCTCTCAGACCACCAGTGGGTAGCCGATGCTAGATCCTGGAGGATGTAAGTCCCTCCCCTCCTCTCCCTCAGTGTCTGAGGAAGATTCTACTCCAGCTGGGTTAGGTCACAGCGTGAACTCCTCCATTTAGACTGCCTGTGCTCTCCCAACCTCAGGTCATCAAGCATTCTTTCTCCGCTTACTTGCTGGAGTAGGGCTCCATGGAGCTCCCGGGGATCAGACTGGAGTCTCTCTGTCAAGAAAAGCAACAGGCAGCTCATCCCAGAACCCTGGGACGCAGGGCCAAGGCAGTGAAGCTCTCTCCTGGGTGGTGAAGAGGAAGATGGGAACTGAGAGCAAATCTCACAAGAGGGAGTGGCAATTCCTCACAGCAGGCACAAAGCTTTTCATTCCAGAGGTTGTGAGATGGGCTCATTCTACACAGGCAGAGGCCTGGGTCAAGCCACACAGATGAAATATTAATCGGATGTGGCATGCTGAGGGAGTGGGTTTTCTTAGAGTCTTACCTGCTCCTGAGACATTTTGCCCCACCCTCATACGCTAGAGTCTTAAGTTCTCCTGGGAGAACTCACTCCCACTCCATGTGCTAGACGGGTTCTCAACTGGGTCCAACATGGAACTATTCTGTTTCATTCCTTCTCCTCACTCAAAGCTTCTCTCTTCTTTTTCACAGGGCTCCTACCATTCTCTTCTTTTCTCAGATTTTGCATGGATTCTGGAGGAGATGGGGAGCTGTATGCTGTTGGGGGAGGCTGGAGGGGGTGGGTAATGCTCCCATCATCTGAGCAAGGGCAGCTCTCTGTAATTCTCTTCACTCGTGTTAGTGTCCTGATCCAACTTGGGTGACTTGGCAGCCTCACTCGGGCAATAGGAACAGGAACAACCTTCCTACCTGGGTCTCATAAACAGAAGCAACAGGAAAAGCCTCTGGCTGAATAGTAGAAAGCAGGAAGCAGGAAGTAGGAAGTAGGATCCAAGGACAGTGGGCTTGCTGCCTCAGAGTCTCCAGGAGAATGGAAGAGCACACTTGTGAGCTGCACAGTCAGATGACACCCCAGAATCGACTGAGTGCTGCTGATCAATCTGCCCTCCTCCGTGGCTCTGCTGTCAGCGCCTCTGCCACAGAAATCATTCCAGTGCAGCGGGCTGCTGCTCACCCTGGCTAGGACAAGCTCTCCATGTCTCTGTTCTTTGCACCCTCGGCCAAGAAATGGAGTCTGAGAAGCATGAATCTAGCTGCATAATCTTGAGTCATTGGGCTATTGAGGGGGTGGGAGAAGCAGGCCCTGTGCCACCCAGAACATTCCATCTCTGCCGCAGGGGTTAGCCCTGCATCCATTCAAGGGGGGGCATTTGCACAACCCCGGAGGGAGTCCAGGTACTGTGTGATCAGATATGGAGTTCTCACCTTGGCCAGGAGGACTGAACGAACAGTGATCCCCAAAGATACTCTAACATGGCAATGTGGACTTTGCGAATTTAGACTGAGAGAAAGGGAGAGAGAGGGAGAGAGGGAAAGAGGGGGAGAGGGAAAGAGAAAGAGAGGGAGAGACAGAGACAGAGAGGGAGAGAGAGAGGGGGGAGGGACTATGGGTTAAGAAATGGAGGTACCATCTAGTAACTGGAACAGGCAAATGGACTTTTCCCCTGGTGCCTCAACAAGACATCTTCATTTTCAAGACAGCCCCAAGAGTCTCATGCTGGAGCTGTGAGCTCTAGGTCTGAACCACTCCATTATGGTTTAAGGCGCCGAGTCTGTGGGAATTTGTTACAGCAGCCAGCAGAAAGGGCGTGCCCTCTAGATACTTGTGGGGTGCTCAAAGAGGATCGAGGAGTCTCCCCCCACCCCCACCGCTGCGCCCCAGGGAGGCTGAGAGCAGCAGGGGCTGCTGGGAAGGAGGACGACAAGGTTCGTGTCACAACACCCTGGCATGGGAGCAGCCAGCAAGAAAGATCTTCCCAAACCTCTCCCGGAGCAGGTGAAACCCAAGAGGTGCCTGCAGGTAACAAAGCCACACACAAGCTCACGATTGGAAAAACAGCTCCAGCTTCAGCACTCATGGGATTCAGAGGAAGGAAGAACACGTCTCTGGAGCAACCCTGCAGGAAATCGGTCTTCGGTCAGCTGGGACACTCACGACACCTCTGCACCCCACCCCCCCAGGAGGACATGGTGCTGTGATCTCGGGGGGTTCTCCCACTGCAGGCTTGGTGCTGCGAAACTCCCTCAGACGCTGCTTTCTCAGGAAGGAGCTCGGGTCCCCTTGAGTGTCACCTCTTCTCGGTGGCTTACGTTGGGGGTAAGAGCCGAAAGGCAGGCGTGTGGCTTGTTCTGAATGGTGTGCAGGGTGTAGTGCCTGGGTGGATGGCATGTGAAGGGGGAGATGGGAAAATGCCCACAGCTCTGTTTTCAGCCCAAACACTGAAGAACAGCCAATGCTTTTCCTGCAGTCGGTAGACCATTTCCTCCGCTCAGCGTTTCTTTTACAATGCATCCACTTGGATGAACCCTGTTGGAGGGAAGTGAGCAAGCATCAGGCGTGGGACGCAGGACAGCGGCTCCTGGGAGCTCCCTGGCCCCTGGGCACCATCTGACGCCTCAGCCTGCTGCCCAGGGCTGCTCATGTGTTCGGGGCTGCGGTGAAGGCTCTGCTGGTCTGGACAGACTGGGCTAGAAGGGTGGGGCTGCAGCCTTTTATGCAGCTCCATTTATGATGAAACCAGGTGCTGGGTCTTGCTTCCTTCCATGTTCTGAGAAGTTCCCAGAGTCCTGTCCCTCCCCCCGCCCCTCCCCTCCCCCCCCCCACCATGCTTCTCTCCATCAGCAGTGGCTGATCTTTGTGGGTCATGGGTGGTACTAAGCATTGAACCAGGGACTCAAGCTTGCTAGGCAAGGGTGTCCCTCTTGTACCATGCCTTCATTCCTTTGGGGTTTTTTTATGTTTTATTTTTGAGATAGGATCTCACTAATGTTGTCTGAGCTGACCTCGAACTCATAATGGGACAGTTGATACTCAACTGCTGAAATCCTGCTTCTACATCAATGTGATGGTAGCTTTGATCGGAGAATAAAGTGATCATTTATTGAGTCCTTGAATCTTGTACTCCTGGGATCCAGCCTGGACCAGTGATTGGCTCATGTCAGGGACTCCACTTATTTCGACATTTTCTTTTTCAATTTTTAAGGTTATCCTTAAGTAGATGGACAATGTGTCTCGATCAATGTCACCCCCTTTATCATTCTACCCCCGTCTTTCCCATTCCCCACCATTCCCCTCAATTACCTAGTTCCATTTTCACCGATGCACATTCAACACATGACTCATTTGCCTGCTCATCCTCATTTCTACATTTTACATAAGTGGGTCACAGATGAATGAGTTAACAAAGTATCACGATGATTTGTAAACGGTGAGTTTTGCAAGCATTTGTTGAAAAGGCTCATTCCATTTGCTAGCTGCCTATAGAATTTCTACTGAATGTCCAGGATTTTTCTCAGAGCTGGATGTCCCAGGCTGGTCCAGGTAATGAGCACAGGCCTCAGGACACTTTGCTAAGTCTGAAGGAAATGTGTCCAGTGGGAGTTATTTGTGTTGCTTGTCCAGCAAATGTCATTACCAATGGAAGTTTCCACTCTACACAAAGCCAACACAAGCCTCATACTCACCGAGGACTCCAGTTAACACGCAACCCCGAAGCAACCCCAAGAAAGGGGAAGGAAAGAATGCTGGCTTTCTCTCTGTGGAAGTCCTTCCTCACTCGCTTTATTCCTTTTCTGCTTAGGTTTGCTATTGCCAAAAACAAGTGTGATTCTTCCAAGTTTCACGTTTCTGCTGATGGTGAAGTCAGATGATTTTGAACTCTCAGCATTGTGTGAATGCCTCACATCTCTTGATGTAAGGGCTTGGATTTCCAAGCAAGCCCTGGGAAGGAGCCATGCTGCATCTCCTACCTTGGTTCTCTTTTCAGTGTTGGCAGGAGAGGTTGGCCATGCAGTCATCTCACTGGAGAAAATTCCCACCAGCACAAATCCTTTTTTTTTGTCAGTCATGGGGCTTGAACTCTGGGCCTGGGCCCTGCCCCTCAGCTCTTCAGCTCAAGGCTAGCACTCTACCACTTGAGCCACGGCATCACTGCCGGTTTTCTGGTGGTTTATTGGAGATAAGAGTCTCATGGACTTTCCTGCCTGGGCTGGCTTTGAACCACGATCCTCAGATCTCAGCCTCCTGAGTTGCTAGGATGACAGGTGTGTGCCACCAGCGCCCAGCTCACAAATCCATTATTAAGAACCATTTCCTTTAACAACTCTCTTTAGATTCCAGGAAATGAGGAGGGAAGTAGTACTGGAGACATTACATCAAAGATCTTAAGAAACTGGAGATTTCTCAAGCAATCCCACGTGTGATGTTTATTCAATCTACCAGAGCCTTTTGGATAAACCACAAATGTGGTTTTAATTTCCATCAAAACAATGCAAGTGAAAGTTGATAGTGGTGGCTCATGCTTGTAATCCTAACCACTGCAGAGGCTGAGCTCTGAGGAGGATGGTAGTTTGAAGTCAGCCTGGGCAGATAAATCTGAGAGACGTGTATCTCCAGTTAACCACCAAAAACGTGAATTGGAAGTGTGGTTCAAGTGGTAGAGTACCAGCTGTGGATACAAAATAAAGTAGCTAAGCAGAAGTGAGAGACCCTGTGCTCAAAACCCAGTAATGGCCCAAAAGAAAGTAAATAATGTAAACAAGAAACGCATTGTTTGCCTTTCAGTGTGTTTATGTGTCTGGGTTGACTCTTGGTTCCTGATATTTGGGGATTTCAAGTAAAAGCTCAGCTTTAGTCTAAAGTCAGCCAAGATATCAACCACTGTACGGCTGCCAGCCACAACCTGTCCTCCCAGACCCAATGGAGGACCAGAAGAAAAGACAGCCAAAGGTGAGCCAGAGGCTCCTCGGTCTCAAACCAAGACCTGGCCGTGTCTGTGTCATGTTTCTTTATTCCTGGGTCAAGATCTAGAGGGATGCCCACTGCTGCGCCTCACATCTTGAATGGCGCAGAGACGTCTGGGGAGCACAGGGTGGGCGGGCCTCGCAGGGGCCTGACGCTATCTGCAGAGCCAGTGTTAGTGGCTGGGGAAATTCCTGGAAATCCCCTCACGGAAATCGTAGAAATCTAATTGACTTAATTACAGGATGGAAGGAAGGGAATTACCACACACATGCCAAGGGGAGCCCAGATGTCACTTTGAATCATTTTGCCTCCTGGTAAACTGTTTTCAAATAAGAAAAGGGACAGACTTGAGGCTGAAAGCAAGGCAGCTCAGCTGGAAGCAGCTGTGTGCGCTGACACTCACTGCAGCTGCAGCACCAGTGCACAGACACTGATGTCCCTGGAGATCTGTGCTCAAGGTCAGGTTAACCACGTCTCACAGGGCTGGTGCTGAGCGTGAGTGACAGGGAGCCGGTGGGATGCTGTCCTGGAGCATGCAGCTAGGGCTCTCCAGGAGCAATCAGAAGGAGATGAATGTACTCTCGCAGTTACTCAGGAAATCAATGTTTGCCCAGGCTGGGGGCAGACCTGGGGAAAAAGATCCTGGTCCATGTGCATAGACACCTACCTATAAGCACAGGCATATTTTCCAAGCGTCTGATGATGGCTTTGTAGAAATGTCCAAGGGAACAGGAAACTGGCAAATGCATTATTTGAATAGACACAAAAGGGCATTTAAAAATGTCCTTGTGAGATGAAGGCTCAGCCTCCTCACCTCGACCTCGCCCAGGGAGGTCAGCACAGTTTGCATGTTCCCCGGGGGAGAGCTGGACCATGACAGCAACAAAACGGTTCTCACGGCCCCGATAGGAGTGAGGTTTGACTCCGGCAGATCGGAAGGCCTAGTTTTTCCACACAGTTTCAGTGTCTTTTGAGCAGGATAAGTCTGATCTGCAAAGAAAAAAAAATAACTTCCTGTCAATTCAGCTAACTGCCATTAGAAGGTGGAAGGTCAAACGTCCTTCACAGTAGCTCGTGTCATCTGCCCACAGCAGCCCTGAAGGCCAGGTGTGGCTGCTCCTGGGCACCAGTGTCTCTTCCAAGTACCTCTCTGGCACGTGTAGGCTTTTGACTCAGATGCCTGGCTAGCTTAGGCTTCAGGATGAGAGAGAATATCTTGCTCATCATTGATTTCCAGCATGCAGCGGGGCGTCTGGATTACTGACAGTGCAAATGCCCTCGGGAAGGTTGTGTGGTCTGCACGCAGCAAGTGACTCCCGAGGTTGCGATTCTTGTGGCTCCCTGTCTCTGAGCCTCGGGACCCTTGTAAACGTGGAATAACCCAAAAGATGCAAGATAAGATTCGGACCCAGCTTCTGACCTGCCCAGACCCAATATTAATTGAAGTTGAAGGAGATAAGATAGAGTCTCTATCAGGGAGAACACAGAGGTTATCTTCTTGGAAATATTCTCTGTTCTGTTGTGTTTTACTAAGAAGAAAGACAGGGAGAAAGAACCTCTCTCAACAGACCTTTGAGTAATTAACAGGACCAAAGGGCTCTGGGGTGCTGGGCAATGCGTGACCTACCACGGCCTGCAGGGCCTCGGCCTCTCACGCTGGAGCCCGGTGTTCTGGAGGCGACTGGACACAGGGAGTTTGAGGAGAGCTTAGTCAGTGCTGCCCGGAGACTGAGTCATGAGCCATGGGAAGCCAGAGTCCCTCGTGGAGGAGATGCTTTGGGGCTGAGCCTTCAGTGGAGGGACATCTGGGCAACTGGGAAAGGATACTCCTGATGTCTACTCTATGGGAGTGGACGACCAGATCATGTCCACTCATTGGAGATGAGTCATGTCCTCTCAATTGGCCTTTACCTCTCTGGTTCTGAACTCACAGTCAGCACGAAGTGACTGGTTGGAAGCATCAGGTGAACGCTTCAAACATCCAGCCCCACACACACGCTCCACATCCCCCCCCCACTTCCTGTATTTACCTTGACGATTCTCTCTCTCCTCGCTGGGACAAGATGAACTCCTGGAGGACCACTCCAGATTAAAGGATGCTTTTAGTGGAGGCTTCTGGAGCCGAGGGGTCAGAAGTCATGGCTGAAGCGTGACCTTGGTACCACCAAGCCTGGCCTGCCCACCCTCCAGTTATCTCTATACCTCCTCAAGGACACAGGGTCCACACACAAGCAGGGTGCCTGCCTGCAGACGACACTGCAGACAAGCCTCCGCCCACCCCACTTCCAAGCCACTCCCACCTGCAAGTCCTACACCTTCACTGACCCCACCACCTCAGAGCTGCAGGAGCCTCTGTCCTCAGCTGCCATTAGCACACACCCAGGCTGCTCCAGCTGGATTCATGCACGGCTTTACGTGAAGCTGCTCCTTTCTGTGCCAGGGAAGTCGGCAGGACCAAAGCCGCTCCATCGACTTTGGCTCACACCGGCTCTGCGGTCTCCAGCTTAATGCTATTTACCCAGCACAGCAGTGACAATCTCAGCTCACCTTCACGAAGGCTGCAGCGCGCCAGCTTCCCGCGACGGCCTTAACCTTCACGTGGTTAGCGAACAGCAAAGGGTTTTCCCTTTACCCAACGCATTTCCTACAGGATTATGCTGCAGAGAAGAAAATAAAACATCCCCAAATACAGTGTCTTCAGCCAAGGGGGAGACCAGAGGCACCTCGTAAAGATGGAGTTGTAATAGAAGGAGCACAATCTCTAAAGGCATGAGGCGCAGGAGACAGAATGGATCCGTCATTGGAGAAAGATACACTTGCTTCATCAGGGGAAGGGGAGGTGCTAGCGGTGTTCTCCTAGCTTCTAGAATCTGCGTGTGCCTTTGACCCCTCACTGCTGAGTCCGAGGTTGGGCAGCGGTGCATCAGTGGGTTGATGGTTTATCTTGTTCAGCATCCTGGTGTCCAGGACCAGGTTGCTGTGGGGAAACTGCTGTCCATGGCCAGTAACAGGCAGCTGGCACAGGGGCCATGGGGTCTAGTTAGACAGAGCTGTGCTGGGTACATGATGGGACTGAAGCTGGACCAGAGCCAGTAGGTTTGTTCTGAGTTAAAGGGAAAAGTAGATTCATTAGAGACTCACCTTCCAGTGCAGGATCGGATCCCGTGGCTCCTTCAGCCGAGTTCCCCGAGTCAAAGTCATCAGCAGCAGTACCCACGTGGAGCAGGAGGTGAGGTCAAGGCCGCAGCGCTCTGGCGCCTCTGTAGGAGCGTTGGACTCTGAATGTCCCAGGGAGGACATGTGCTCTGCAGCATGAGATGCTTCCCCTGGGAGGACTGTGGCCTGGAATCGTCCCGTTTGCTTCAACAAGTGCCAGGCCTCTCAAAGGCAGCTGCCCAGGCTGGATCTCATCCTGGACGCCCGCTCAGGTTTCCCAGCCCCCGCTGCCCCCCATGTGGATCTCATCCCGGACGCCCGCTCAGGTTTCCCAGCCCCCGCTGCCCCCCATGTCTCCCCCTGGTCCTCCACCTGGGCCAGCCCTGCCGTGAGAGGTCTCCACCCTCTCACCCATGCCTGCTGTCACATCTTGCTATACCTACCCAGTCAGGATCCGGATAAACTGCCCTGCCGGTCATGGCTTGCCGCACTTCTTTCCTCTGGAAAACACCTCAAGTCCTAACAAATGTCTTCTGCAAATCCAAGGCTGCTCTGCTCCCGAGTACGCTCATTCTTTCCTTCCTTCCTCACCCATTCATTTCTACAGCAGATGCATGCTCACCTTACTGGTGTAGGTACCTCACTGAGTGGATGTGTAGTTTAGCTTAGTGCCTGCCTTGAAGCAGAGGCTGAGTGGGTATTGGCGCGCTCTGCACGGATGTGACTTACTCCTGCCTGCAGCCAACGAGGCCCCCGCCTGAGCACAGGAGGCATTTGGGAAGCAAAGTCTGCTCTTCACGTTAACGCTGGCACTTGGTAGATGCTCAGCAAATTCCTTTTTGTTGTTGAATAAAAGAATCAGTGAACATATACTTCAGGAATGTAACCAACAAGTGATACGTATGATATATAATGATATAAAGAAGTCAATGTCCGGTCGAGATGACAAAGGTCCCCACATTTCCATTAACCAAAGGCAATTGTTTAGAACATCTCGAGGGAAGGGAATAGCCTGTAGCTAAAGGCTCTTCTCCAAGGAAAGGCTTCTGATGACATGAGAAACATCCAGGAAGATTTGAGAGGGATCAGGTGCCCGAGGCCCTGCTCAGACACCATGTAATTGAGTATTACATTTCATGGCCCTTAACTCAGGTCCTAACTCTGCCTTGGACGCTGGAGCCTGATTAGCCTGCAGAACCCTCAGCTTATGACCTCTGGGGCTCGTGAAGGACATGGGAGCAGCCCTGGCTTCCTCCAGGCTGGGGAGTATATGAGCATCTTCCCCTGAGAACTTTCCTGCCGTGCGGAGGGCTTTGTTTCCTGTGCTATGTCAGGGGGAGGAATGGGAAAATGGTTCTCTGTCATAGTGGACAGCCTCCCTCAGAGCTTGGGTTCAGTAGCTGGGGAAAGCCTTAGAAATCAAAATGCCAATTTGCCTCCTTGAGGTTCTCAGGAACCAAGGAGACTGGCTGGAGCCCCGGTGTGGTGTCCAAGAACCTGCAGGAAGGGCAGCCATGGATTCCATGTGCTTGTGGAGCCCCAGCCCAGTGGGAAACCCCAGTCCATTCTGCTGTACTGCAGGGACCCCTGGGAGGCTTAGAAGAAGGATGAAAACCCAGGACTCATGCAGGGCAGCGAAAGGTTCCTCTTGCTTTAGGCAGACCAGAAAGTCTCATTATTCCAAACGAACTGGGAAAATCATGGTTCAGGGTCTTATATGACTGCAGGGATTTATAAGTCCTGGATGACCTGCTGTGGGGTCTGGCCAAAACCTTGAAAGAAAGATTGGAAAGATTTGTATTTATTTATTTATTGTATTTATTTCCTAACAAAATAGCCATCTCCCAAAGGGCAAAACTTGCCATCTCTGAAAGCTAATAATGAATAACCAGGCTTAAGAAAATATGAAAGAAAAATATGAGAGAAATGCAGGCACAAAAGGAGGTAAAGGGTCTGGGAAGGTGGCTCAGTGGTAGAGTGCTTACCTTGCATGCATGAGGCCCTGGGTTGATTCCTCAGCACCACATAAGCAGAAAAAGCCAGAAATGGTGCTGTGGCTCAAGTGGTAGAGTGCTAGCCTTGAGCTGAAGAGCTGAGGGACAGTGCCCAGGCCCAGAGTTCAGGCCCATGACTGACCAAAAAAAAAAAAAAAAAAGGTAAACATTAATTAGAATTGACAAAGATCTGATGGTTAAATTAACAAATTCATTGCATAATTAATCAGGACTATCTATGCTAAAAAAAAAGTTAGAACATGAAGGTGTATTTTGTTTTTTGTGGGTCTTGGGGCTTGAACCTTGAGCCTGGGCGCTGTCCTTCAGCCCTTAAACTCAAAGCAAGTGCTCTACCACTTGAGCCACAGCACCACTTCTGGTTTTCTAGTGGTTCATTGGAGATAAGAGTCTCATAGACTTTCCTGCCCAGGCTGGCTTTGAATCGTGATCCTCAGATCTCAGCTAGGATTATAGGTGTGAGCCACTAGCATCTGGTAAAGGTGTATTGTTTTAAAAAGGAAAACTACAATTCCTGAGATTCACTAGATTCGATAGATAGCCAATTGGACAACATAGAAGAAAACATTAATGAATTGGAAAACAGTAATACAAAATATCCAGAGAAATATGCACAGAGAAAAGTGAGATCAGAAGGGAAGAACATCATTCAGCTGTTAGTCTACTTTTAGTGACTTAATATACATATTAAACCCCAAAGAAAAGGAGAAAAGGGGGAAAGGAGGGGAGAGCAAAGAAAAGAATTTGTAGAAATAATGAACAAAATCTCTGCAGATGTGAGGAAAACTCTAAATCTGCAGATCTGTGAAGCTCGGTAAACAGAATATGAAACACAGAGACATGTGTTCCCCAAAGAAATGAAAGGAAGGCATGTCATAATCAAGATGTTCACAACCCGTGCAAAAGAAAAAAATTTCCAAGTCTGTTAGAGAGAAGAAAAAGACATACATACAGAGAGACAGCAATAGAGATGGCAGAAATTTGTAGCCAAATACAAGCAAGAAAGACAAGGGACCAATGCCTTTAAAAATACTAAAGGAAAAAATGGTCAACCTAGGATTATATACCCACTGAAAATGTTCAAATAATTAAGGGAAAATAAAGGTGTCTCCAGACAGACAAGAGCAGACAGAACTTATCTACAGAAATCAACACTAACAGGCTAAAGAAAGAAGTTTGAGTAGAAAACACTTGTTCTAAAGAGAAGTGTAGGTCTTCAGAAAGGCTGAGAGGCACCAGCAGGCACTGTTCTAAACACCTCGTTTTTATCATTTAAAACATTATCATTTAAGAACAACAATAACAATGCCTTTGGGGATTTGTAAGGTGCGCAGAGTAAAATTCCTAGCAACAATAGTATAACGGCTATGAGGGGACACATGGAGATAAGACTTTTTCAGGTTCTTGGACTGCTTTTGTATCTTATACATTTAAGTGATAACCAGTTCTTGATGATTTAGTGTCATAACTAAAGATTTCTATTACAAATTAAAAATAACTGCTAACAATTTTAAAGTGTTAAACCAAATACGACAATAAAGGAGATAAACTCAGCAAATAATCCAAAGTAATATAGAAAATAAAATGAAAGGGGGAGCCAAGAGCAGCGAACACACACAGAAGACAAACAGCAAGTGAAAGACTCAAGCCAAGAATAACACTACAAGCAAATGCCTTAAACAGCCACCCTTTCAAAGGCAGAAACTGGCATGTTCCAGGACGGGTGTGTCTCCTCGGTGATGAAATCCATCTTTGTGTGGTGGTTTTAGGAGCGGAGGGCTGGGGGGGTAATTTATGGTGTGAGGCAGGACCTTCCTATGGACCAATGTGCTGGTAAAAGTGACCAGGACAGGTCTGGAGCTGCCGTCACCAGCCAGGGACCCAGTAAGACATGGAAGCTGTGCCACACAGAGCGCTGCACAGACCCCCCCATCCCGCCAGGCTGTCACCTGACCTCAGTCCTCCCCACTGTCACCTGACCTCAGTGCTCCCCACTGTCACCTGACCTCAGTCCTCCCCACTGTCACCTGACCTCAGTGCTCCCCACATGGTCACCTGACCTCAGTGCTCCCCACTGTCACCTGACCTCAGTGCTCCCCACTGTCACCTGACCTCAGTGCTCCCCACGCTGTCACCTGACCTCAGTGCTCCCCACGCTGTCACCTGACCTCAGTGCTCCCCACTGTCACCTGACCTCAGTGCTCCCCACTGTCACCTGACCTCAGTGCTCCCCACTGTCACCTGACCTCAGTGCTCCCCACGCTGTCACCTGACCTCAGTCCTCCCCACTGTCACCTGACCTCAGTGCTCCCCACTGTCACCTGACCTCAGTGCTCCCCACATGGTCACCTGACCTCAGTCCTCCCCACGCTGTCACCTGACCTCAGTGCTCCCTACTGTCACCTGACCTCAGTCCTCCCCACTGTCACCTGACCTCAGTCCTCCCCACTGTCACCTGACCTCAGTGCTCCCCACGCTGTCACCTGACCTCAGTCCTCCCCACACGGTCACCTGACCTCAGTGCTCCCCACTGTCACCTGACCTCAGACCTTCATCCTGCTGACATCTTGACCTGAGTCTCGAACCCTGTGAAGCTGGAAGAAATAATTCAATGTTTCTTGTGGAATTATGCGGGGTGGTGTGATCTTACAGCAGCCTTCATGTCTCACACAGGTTAGGTGTTTAGGAAGAGACCCAGCAATCTTCAGTCTATGGGACCTGCGTTAAATATCAGCCACGGAGGGCTAAAAATCAACAGGTGGCAGCAGATGCCCCGTGCTGGCTGTGAGCAATGGGCAGCCGCAGTGGCTGTGCTGCGCTAGGTGCGACTTGCACACGGGGAATGAACTACAGGAGCGTACTGCAGCCCAGGGCTCGAGGCTGGATGTGTGGGTGATGCAGCATCGTGTGAAACCAAACCAAAACGCAGTGCATGTGAATAAAATGGCACAGCGTGACGGAGAGCGGATCTGCAGGCCGGGGCTGGGGGAGGCCGGAGGGCTCCGTGCTACGCGGCTGTGAGACGCGGGACGTGATTTTATCCCTCTTGATTACCACATGGTCCTTGTGCCACATCCATAGACCCAAACCTATGGGCCGTGGGCAGTTACTCACATGTCAAAGTATGCCAGAATTAAATTCTAAAATCAAAGGGATGACAACATTCTCTGCTCCTACAGGCGGGTGCTGATTGATCTGTGTGAGGGATGATCAGGCCACAGCCTGAACCGCATTCCTCCCTTGCCCCCATTCCACATCAGTGATCGAAGCCCCTGCCTCTCGGTAACCGCACTGTGGGGGGGGCTGTCAGGGAATGACTAGGGCTATGGGGGTTCTGCCTCCCCTCCCCCTCCCTCCCTCCCTCCCTTCCTCCCTTCCTTCCTTCTTTCCTTCCTTCCTTCCTTCCTTCCTTCCTTCCTTCCTTCCTTCCTTCTTTCCTTCTTTCCCCTTCCTTCCTTCCTTCCTTCCTTCTTTCCTTCTTTCCCCTTTCTTCCTTCCTTCCTTCTTTCCTTCCTTCCTTCCTTCCTTCCTTCCTTCCTTCCTTCCTTCCTTCCTTCCTTCCTTCTTTCCCCTTCCTTCCTTCCTTCCTTCCTTCCTTCCTTCCTTCCTTCCTTCCTTCCCCTTCCTTCCTTCCTTCCTTCCTTCCTTCCTTCCTTCCTTCCTTCCTTCCTTCCTTCCTTCCTTCCTTCCTTCCCCTTCCTTCCTTCCTTCCTTCCTTCCTTCCTTCCTTCCTTCCTTCCTTCCTTCCTTCCTTCCTTCCTTCCTTCCTTCCTTCCTTCTTTCCCCTTCCTTCCTTCCTTCCTTCCTTCCTTCCTTCCTTCCTTCCTTCCTTCCTTCCTTCCTTCCTTCCTTCCTTCCTTCCTTCCTGTCTTCAGACCTGGGACTTGTATGTGGGCCTCCTGCTTCTGCTCAAAGCTGATGCTCTACCATTTGTGTCACACCTCTACTTTCAGCATTTTTTGCTGGCTAATTGCAGATAAGCGCCTCTTGTATTTGTCTGCCCAGTTTTCTGATCTCAGTCTACCAAATAGCTAAGATTTTAGGTGTGAGCTACGGCACCTAGCCCCACTTCTTCCTTAGTTCAGAGCTATACTACATCAGGAAAAATCTTCTCATACAACAACCAGTCAAACAAGTTATTTGTCAAAATGGGACTCGATGTCTATACAACTAAACAAATATGGACACACACCAATGCTGTAGAGGAAGATCAGTCAGCGGATACTAAAATGTATGGTAAGACTTGGTCAGCCAAGGAGGTGGCACTTCCTGCACTTGAAATTCCATAGCCTCTCACAACATGGGCTAAATATCTTAACCACGCCAGAGCTATCTTAATATGACAGAACTACAAAACGCCCTGGGTATTCTACTTGTTTATAATGTTATGTTTACAAAAAATCAACAAGCAACTTACTCAAGAACTACTGCATTACTTGGAAAACTTGCGGGTTTCCAAAATGATTGCAAAGAAGTCGAGCTGCTAAAAACCAGATTCAGGCTGAGCCTTTGAGCCAAGAGTAATAATTAGTGCATGCGCCATAAAACTGGGTTTTAATTAAATATGCCTTTGAATAAGAAAGAGTTTTATGGAATGAAATGCATACGGAATGCTTTCAAACTGGCAGGATGCAGATAGCATCATTCAGCATTAGAGGAAGTTAGAAAACCCTCACTCATTTTCACTCACAGGAAGAAGGTTGCTGCTTTTCTGAGACACGTCCTACTTTAATTTCATTTCGTCTTAAATGCCTCTGAATATCTTCTCAGAGAGCTCTCCAGAGACTACCTCGAGTCTAGAGGTTTCCATCCCATTTTGCTTTTATCTCCTGTCCAACCTACCTGCAAGAGTCTGCAGGGCTAAACTGGAAGCAGCGTAGAACTTTGCACCCAACCAGACTACTTACACAGATGGTCAGATGGAGCCAAACGAGTGACTGTCACTTTCATATTTTATGCACACAAAAAAGCACCATTTGTCACCCAGGTCCGTTGCTCTGTTGCGCTGTTTCTGATGAAGATGGTCCTAAATGAATGTTTAATGACAGAACATGGTGTCTCGGCAGATTTAGAAACTGCAAATTAGGTTGGCCATCTCCGTCAGAAACATCTGTCTGCCTCCAGACGTGTCTCTCCTAGCTGGAGAGAGGTGATCTTCCCCGGGTCCCTGCAGATGTGCGGTTCCATTTGGTAGCTCTGGAAAGTATTGTTCCGAATCTTAATGTCAAACAAGCGTTTCGGCTTTGGAAAGTGTGCCAGCTTCATTTCCTTATGGCTCCAAATTGACGTGCTGGACAGCTGATACCTTTGTTGGTAAAAGGTAAAGAAAAATGGTGGCCACAACAGGACTTGGACAGCCAGGACGATGCCCAGCTGGCCTGAAGACACAGGTGCAGAGCCCCCTGGTCACCTGGGCAGCCGATGGCCTCCTCTTCCCCACCATCCCCTATTTCAGCCCACCAGCTGGCTTACAGGTCCTTGAGACAAAACCCCAAAGATGACAGGAAAGTTTAGAATACCATAAGACTCCTCCTCATCTCTCTCAAGTAATAGCAAGTGCTTTTCTTTTAAAATTCAAACTTCGTTTTCAAATGCACTTCCTATTTGGTAAATCACTTCTGGCTCATTCATACTGCACACAATGTAATACAAAAACCGTCTATTTGCTATGACAATGCTCATGATGTACTGTCTCGTTCTGTGAATAAACAGTAGCTTGCGGCAGAGATAAGCCATTGCTTATACTCTAATAGGGATTGGAATTACGGGGAGATTCTAAATGGACAGTACTTATGCTAATTAGTTAAAAACCACTGACAGAAACAAAGTCCTCCACTAGCATCACCGCATCCAGACCTCAGCCTTCATTACAGAGGGAGCGACTGATTCTCGGGGAAAAGAGTCTTTATAATTTCTTACTTATCTTCCAAAGGAGGGGCGGGCCTGCAGCTGCTGCAGCATCTGGAACTGGCCGCTCCCTGGGGGCTCCCTGCCTCTTCATCATACCTGCTGGGGGGGCTTCCTCTGGGGACCACGGCTGTGGCCCGTGCCCACCACCCACTCTCCACACGGTGGGAGTGAGTCTCACGGCCTCTCTCTCTGGTCTTTCTTCCTGAGCACCCTTCCCCCAGCAGTGGGAGGTGCCCTTATGATTCACGTCTGTCTCACGTGGAGATAAAGGCCACCACCTTCTCATGGTCATGGAATGTGTCATGCTTCCCTTGTGGGTCCCATGCCACCCCATCCCCTCTGTCCTGCCCGCTGGGCCTGAGGCTTAGCCAGCTTAGCTCCCACGCTCACCTCCCCCGCCCCCCAGTTGCCCTGGAGTCTAGGTCCACTCACCGTGGGTGGGACCTCCTGTTGCGTCCCTGTCACCTGGGCCCGGGGGTCAGACACTGGATGTATTCATTGTCTCCACAAAGACAGCTGCAGCCTCCGTGCACAGAGTGGACTGGACACTAGGGCATCCCGCCATTTGTTTCATTGGCTGAAGGATGCCAAGTGGATAAGCAGGAATGTCCTGTTGATCCTAGAAGCTACCAACCTCCAAATACCCTAAGCACTCGCCCCTAGCCATCTTTGTGAGGAGTAGCGGTACCAGGACTGCTCCCCGCTGTGAAAAGTGGAATCGGTGGATAGCAGGTCTCTCCCATGGCACAGTGCGGCGAGGCAGAGATTCCACACGTATTTCACCACACACTTCAATCATTTCTAGGGTACTTACGATGAGCAATCCAACATAAACGCCATGGAAAAAAATTGTTACACCGTACTCTTTAGGGAACAAAGACCAGAGGGTAAATCTGCCCGTCTTCCATACGGATGCAACTTTGGTGTGTGCATATTTTGAATGTGCAGTTGGTTGAATGCACAAATATAGAACCTGCAGATATGAAGGGTGCTTTTGCCATGCGCTACATGTCAAGTGATTTGAGGTGTAGGATTGTGCCTTTCCAGCTCAGCCTCCATTCTTCTTTTTCATCGACAGCTCAGTACATAAGAAGAAAAAATAACAAATGACATCCAAGTTCCAGCCAGCATGTGGACACCAGGAGGAATGGAGACAGAGCTCTAGGGAGCTGTGCAGCTCCGAACCTGTGTTGGAAGACTAGTCTTAGAGAAGTCTTCCTGGAGCCGGACGCTTCACGCTCCCCAGAGGCTACCATTGGGGGGGGGGTGCTGTTTCATGCTGGTTGTCTTGAAGCAGTCCGAAGAGAAAGTTCTTTATGCAAAGAGTATGTTTTCCTCCACCAGAACAATGTGAACGTGGCAGTGATTTCATTGAAATCAGAGGTCTTAAATGAGATGAGCAGACAATGCCTCGTGATGAGCATCTGTCTGGTGTCCCCAGTCCAGTGGTGATCCTCCCCGGTAGAATTTATGTCCTTGTCACTTGAGCACCAGAACTGTGACTCCCAAAGTCTTGACCCCTGTTGGCCTCTCTGTGGGCCCCGAGAAGCGAGCAGTCCAGGATCCGACTCACGTTCTAGTCTTTTGGTTAAGCTGAGGAGGGGTGGACAGGGGTGGACAGGGCTGGCTGTGGCTTCCTGCAGCTAGGAAGGCATGCAGATTAATAAACCCCAAGTGTGATGTGTACAGATGACTTCTCATCCAGCTCATAAATCCTCTTTTTAAATAAATGATTAAAAAACCAATACGAGTAACTCAAAACAGACAAACGGTCAGAAAAACAACAAAGTTTATAAGAGCAAACTCAAATAGCCTAATCACATAAAAAGGTATTGTCTTGGTTTCCTTGCGCTACAATAAGGATATGCCTTAATCTGGGTGGCTCACGCACAGCAGAGTTTATTTCTTCTCCTTCTGAGAAGGCCAAGGTCAGGGCCCTGGCAGGCTCCCTGTCTGGTAAGAGCATGTTTCTTGGTTCACAGATAGTCCCTTCTCAGTGTCTTTAAATGTGGGAAGGGATGCACGGTCTCGCCAGGCTCTCCCTTAGAGGGCACTGATCATGACGTAAGCACCTCCATAAGACCACCTGCTAATCACATCATCTTGCGTGGTGGGGGGGAGGGGGAGAGGGGAGAGCCTTGGAATATAAACTTGAAGAGACACAAATATTCAAAGGGTAGAAAATACGTCACCTCCGCTGCGGGCAGGGGATCACACTTGCAGGCAGTGGCTGTGCTGGACTTGGGCGCTCCTAAGCTGGCCAGAAGGAGAACTTTCTGGGTGCCGGTGTTGATAAGAAGCAGCAGTCTTGAAGACTTGCTGGGTAGATGCGTGGAAGGATGAACACACACCGAGGTCCGTGGCCCGATGTCACAGCAGGGCTGTGTGGACCGTGGTGAACACTGACATTGCCACGGGCACACATGTGCTCACTCAGCAGTCTGCATACGTGTTCCAGAACCACAATACTTACCCCAGCATGGACAAACTTGGACACAACTCTCAGAGAGAAGAAGAGCACTCGTTCTTGCTGAGAAACACCAGGAGCACACGGGAGAACCTCAAAGGAAGATTGAGAAGTCATTACTGAATTCCACGTCTCTGAAATAATGGTATTAACCTTTTAGCATAATTGCTTTCCCTCTTTCTATGTATATAGGCACTGCACATCTATTCCTACAAAATGAGGTTTACATTGCATTGTATGTAGATGTGTATCTCTCGGTCAGAATTGAATTCGTATCACATCTCTCCCGGGGCTGTTAATATTCTGCGGGGGTAGCGGGGCCCGCACGGCTGGAGAGCCCCCCTTTCAGGAGTTCTCATGGCTCAATCGAACCGCGTCTGCACCAAGAGTGATTCTCCACCGTGGGGCAGTGGCCACCGTGAGTTCACCGATAAGCCCCAGTTGAATTAATTCTCTAAATGCCTACTTGCTTCTAGAACAGATTAGAGGTGAATTAAAGGAGTGAAAGCAGGATGATTGTGTGCTGAGATCTATGCGGATGATTTGGGGGCAGGGGAGGAAAAGGAGGAAGAAAGTTAATTGTGTCGAGAAAGTTCTTAAGCTGATGCGCTCTGACAAAGGCGCATGGAGCTTACTTGCAAAAATTCCTGTTAGGCAGCAAAATGCAGGGCGGGGAGAGGCAGACGGATACGGGATCAGGGAGAGGCAGGCGGGCAGGGGGGACTGGGGAGAGGCAGGCAGGGGGGACCATGGAGAGGCAGGCAGGCAGGGGACCAGGGAGCCCTCAGCAGGGCTGTCACATGAGTCCTGGTGCAGGCGAATTTACCACGAATTTATCGTGGCATCGTATGCCGTTCCTGTGATGGCACCCTATGCTGACCTTGAGTGCACTCAAGGACAAACTGTGACATGTCCCTAAGCTTTGAAAGGATGGGGTCCTAATGGAGAAGAGGGTGTCTCCCTGGGAGGCTGTGTCCCCGGGGAGGCCAGAGCTCCCAGCCTGAGGCCCCAGCAGGAGCTGTTAGCTCTGAGAAGTGCTGCTGCCCAGGGCTGGGTGGAGCCCAGCTTCAGATTGGAATGTCTGGAGGGTGAAGAGCCCGAGTGTCACTTGTCAGGCTCTTAGTTTGCGGTGACACCCTACACACTCAGCCTCAAGGTTGCGTCCTCCGGGAAACCTCCCCCGATGAACACAGCGGGGCTCCAGGAGACACAGCTGGGGCCTGGGGTGGAATCAGGGACCGGCCGGTGTGTCCCTCCCTGAGGGGTGGCTTGCTCCCTTTAAAGGCAAGAGGCTGTTCCAAGGGGCCTCTCTGGATTAGGTGGATGAGGTGGTTGCTGTGCTGGTTGTTTGCTTTTTGCATTACCGGGTTTTGAACTCGAGGCCTTATGTAGGCACTGTACAATGGTACGAGCCGCAGCCCCCGAGAGCTCTTGTGATTTCAGTTATCTTCCAGGTGGGGTCTCGTGCTTTTGCCTGCGGTAGGTGGGGAGGGATCTTCCGGCTACCACCTCCTGAGAAGCCGGGATTTCGTGCAGTGAGATGAGTCCCGCCGGCAGTGGGCAGCATCTCTCCCGATCAGGGCAGATTCTTAACAGCTCTCTGGTGCCTCATCAGATAGTAAGTCTGACTCCATTAAAAGGCAGACACCTGCATGCCCAGGCCACAGAAGGGGTTAACGTCTTCAGACACGGCCAGAGGGGCCGCATCCCTGTCTTCCCCGCTCTCTGGGAAAGGCCGGGGTGCACAACCTGACAGGGTCCAAGGCCCTCCAGGTGCCCTGCAGAGCTGCTCTGGGGACCTGAAAGGATGCTCAGCCCTGCTTTCATGGTGACCGGAAGTGCTCTGAAATTTAGTTGACAGGACAGGAAGGAGGCATCCACAGCACAGCCCGCCCTGCCGTGGGGCATGGAGTTCCTTCCTATCCCCCCTCTACCCCCCCCCAGTTTCCTCCATCCTCCCTGACCCCGTACACATCCAGCCATCCATGAGAACCGCCTAGCAGCCATCACGAGCCCTCACAGCCCGGCCCCTTCACTCGTTCCTGTCTATAAAATTAAAGACTGACAATAGATTAATAAGTGCCATAAAACGTCTTAAATTCTTAACCACTCACTCAATTAGGTGGAAAAAAAAATAACAATGTGTAATAGTGGATTGCCTGGGTTTTGTGCAGAACATTAGATTTAAAGACTGTGGTTTATGGAGGGGAAGGTGGGGACAGAGTCAAGCAGAGACTGAGGGGGTTTGCTCTGCGGGTGATGCCAGCAATACCGCTCACCCACGGGCCCTTCCCGGCAACGCCCTCGGGTCTCTCGGCCTGTGAGTGAGGCTGCTTACCTCCACCGCGGCACCCGCTAACGTCCGTCTCCACCCCACATCCACAGGGCCCTTCGCGGGGTCACAGGCCCAGGCCTAGAGCACTCAGCGTGGGTCCCGTGGTCAGAGCTGTCTGCAGCGTGGGCAGCTTCCCCAGGGCCTCCTTTCCCTCTGCGGCTGTGGCCCCAGCAGAGCTAGCGGGACCGAGGGCCGTCGCTCTGAGCCACGGGTCGCAGTGTCTCTCTGACGAGATCAGATCTTGCTGAGGATTGGGTAGGAGCCAGCCGGGATCCGGACCCCAGGGCTCTGACTGGATCTCAGTGGTGTTGGTAGCCCCCGCGGCCTGCTGCCCTTTGCGACAGAAGGGATTTTCAGGGCAGGTGGCTGGAGAGACTTGGCCACCACAGACTCCCAGTGCGGAAACGGTATCTGCTTCCCAGCAGAGGCCCAACTCACACTCAGATGGATCCCTCTTTCAATACCCAAGTCACTCATTTCTCCAATGCACACCCACGATCCTCTCACTCCATTTCCCAGTGGAGGGAATAACAAGAGTTGCCGTTCTCAGGGGCAGGTGGTGGGCAGGCGACCCAGTCATTCACCTTTGTCACCTCCTCCCCTGGGCAGGGTGGAGGGATGGGGCTTTGCTCCTGACCTACACATGGGCATGGTTCCCATATGTAATCGCTGCCTGCCACGTTGTATGAGAGCAGAGGACTTCCTTGGGTGACGGGCTCCCTTACTGGCGATGAGAAAGCAAGTGACCATGTCCAGGCCCACTGCAGGCCAGCAGCAATAGAGAAAATGATGCAGGCACAGGCTTATTCTGACCAGGCCCCAGTGGCTCACATCTGCAAGCTGAGCTACTCGGAAGGCTGAGATCTGAGGATTGAAGTTAGCAGTCAGCTAGGGCAGAAAAGATCTCAAGACTCCATCTTGAATCAACCAAAAAGGAAATCTGTACTGGTGGTGTGGCTTAAGTGGTAGAGTACCATCATGAGCAGGAAGGCTGAGCAAGAGCTCAACTGGTGTGTGTGTGTGTGTGTGTGTGTGTGTGTATGCGTGTGTGTCGACTGTCGGGGCTGACCCTGCCCTATGTGAGCTCAGATGGGGCTGGACTCTTTTTGCTTTTGGGGGACCGTCTTCCTATGTAGTCCGGTCTGGCCTCCAACATGCAGTCCCCTTGCCTCTGCCTTCCCATTGCTGGGATTACAGGCTTGGCCACTGCACTGGCTTTGGCTTTGTCAGCAGCTTCCACAGGCCTGGCTTCTGGCCTGGACTCCAGGCCACAGGAGCTGTGAGGCCATAGTGGGGCCCGTTTGAAGACCCGGGCTTGTGGTCCTGTTGTTCAGGGAAGCCGACAACCAACACCTCTGCCCTTCACCTACATCTCTTCCCACATCCTCCCTTACCTGACATCATTTCCACTTCAACGACCTTTCGCCTTCCAGCCCTTTCAACTCTGCCCTTCAGTCCTGAGAGAACATTTCTCACCCCTTCCTCATGCATGCTTACAGCCCCAAATGGTTTGATTTCAAGCTGCTTCTCGGATTGAGTTCTCTGTGTAGGACGAGTGTGAGAGCCACTTGGACCTTAGGGTGGTCAGGAGTCTAAACAATATGGCACCCAATGTTCTTTATCCATTGTGAGATACCCGAGTCCTGATGCCACCCTTGAATAAGAGTCATTCCCCAGAGTTCTAAAGTCCCAGCCAACGGTGACCTAGAGAACAAAGGTTGCTTCTGGTCCAAACAGCTTTCTCTGCCATGGTGTTATTTGGTTGTAGGTCTAGGCAACCAGTTTTCAAACAGAGAAAGAGGTTGAAACTCACTTTGTAGACATGGTCCTGTGCCAGGTGCTGAACTAGGCATTTTGCACACATTTCCATTTAATTGAGTCTGAGATAGAGCAAGAATAACGATGCAGAGATGTACGCACCATCACAGCTAGTAATGGTAAGTGCTCTTCAGTGCGCTATTACTACTGGATGCCGGTCACTGTACTGCCTATTTTATATGCATTATTTCATTTCAGTCTAATACCACGTCTATGAAGTGGGATGGATTCTTTTCTCTGTTTTCCAGAGAATCCTATAGGAGCTTCGCAGTACAGTCCCTTGTCTGGTGGCAATGGAATTGGCTCTTGGAGGCTAGCCTCTAAGTACATTATTGGTGACTCTCTCTGGGTACGGATGTTTTCCTAAGTGGTGGTAGAAACCAAGTGAACTCTACCTCAGTTATTCTGCCTTCCCTGGGCGAAGCTGGGAAGATCTGGAATTCTCTTTCACATGTCTGTATCTCTACAGCCTGCTGTGCCATTTCTATCACTTCCCTCTTTACTTTTGGCTTTAACCATTCTGAAGATGGCGCCTGGGCGTGGTTCCATGACTTGCTCTCTGGCCAGTTGTTTTCTCTTGGTCTGAGAGGCCAGCTCTTAAGTGGCCAGCTGTGGAGCCCCATGTGGGGCAGGCCAATGTGAGCGCGCCCATCATGCTCAATACCACACAGCCCTGTAGACCCTGTGGAAATTAACTACAGAACGGCATGATGGAAAGTCATGTCTCTTGCCTTGAGATTTCTCTGGAGGGAAGGCAATTTGTCATTGATGGGTCTGGCTGAGTTATATTGTTTCCTATTCAGATAAGTCTAAATGACTCTTTAATGATAGGATTCTGCAAATTAAGCTGGCCATCTCCATCTGGTGCGCTGGTATCTTTCCAGGGCCATCTATTACCCTCCCAGGGACGGGGCTACAGCGGGGCTCTGCAGATGTGCGGGCACAGCTGGAGCTACAGGGCCCTGTATGCTAACCCAGGGCCGATCAGCCACAGGAAGCTCCTGGGTGGGGCCCCTGGGAAGCAGTGGCAGACTTGGAGGTCCAGATACTCCCCTGTGGGTACCCAGGCTGCTTGGTCCGGCTGCTGTCACCTCTGTCCTGGATGGGGGCCTTGGCCTTCTAACTGATCCTGCATTCCCCATCAGCCTCTCTGGGAACTAGCCCATGCTTTCATTTATGCATTTCTTTCCTCAAGGCTGGCACTTTACCACTTGAGCCACACCTTCACTTCCAGTGTTTGTCTGCCCAGGCCGGCTTTGAACTGGGATCCTCGGGTGTCAGCCTCCTGAGTAGCTAGGATGACAGGTGTGAACCTCCGGCTTCTTCTCAGATGGCAGCTCCTGGCTTCAGAACCTGCTCAAGACATGCACTGGCTCCACGTCCTCCAGGCCTTACAGCTGTTGGAGCAAAGAGCACATTTCTGGCCTGGCCTGCTGTTCTGGTAATCCCTCTGGTTCTTCCTGGGGCTCCAAGTACTTCCCTGTACTTCCTACAGTGGAAGTTTTGCAACCTTTCCCTCTTCATTTGAAAGACCACCCCCCCCACACACACATACACTCCTGCCTCTGCTAGCAGCTCCTTCCTCCGCTGGCTGCCAGCCTCACCTCTTCTGCATCTCTGTGCACTGCTCCCTGGATGCCTCCCTTTGCTGCCCAGAGCAGGGGAGAGCCGCTCCCCTGAGGGCCACGCCGAGCTCCATTCTTCATGGCTTCTATCTCATGAGGGTTAACTCTGGCTGCGGCCATTCTTCCCTGTAAGATGTGTGAGCGTGGGTGCCACACCTGTCCACAGCACTCAGGCCAGCTCAGTGGTTTGTCCCAGCGAGCCTGAGAGACATCGTCACTGCCAGACACCAGTGCAGGCAAAGCTGTGTGTGTGTCTTCCGGTAGACACAGAATCCTGCTAAGTATTTCTCAGCTCTCCTGATCCCTTTGTGTTTCCAGTCAAAAGAGAACTTTTTTTTAAACCCAAGCTGAAGACAGAGGGCGGATGTGCTCGGCCGCTGAAGGGGCTGCAGATGCAACTCCTGGCATGCTCCTCGGGCAGCTGTGTGTCCTTGGGCAAGCAATCCACACTCTGGTCCTGGCTTCCTCCTAAGTCAGACCGCAACGGCAAACAGCCGGGGCCCTGCCTCCCCACTGGGGAGTCCTTCTGAAGATGCAGGAAGCTGCAGAATGGCTTGAACAACACCAAGGGTCTGCAGATGTTCCAAGGAACCAGCGCCTTCATGAATAATCCAGCATCCTGTTCTCCGTTCATGGCTGACTGTGCTGGACCCAAACCTCATGCGCGCATTTTCCAGGGACGTTGGGAAGTGATGGGCCGTGTAACTGTGACATCACGTGGGTTGGTGGACTGGCACACACGTTGGGCCCATCAGATGGATTTCAGAAGAGCAGTGAGTGGACGGTGTGCACCAGTCTCCAGGTGTGGCCAGGAGGGAAGCAGAGCAAGTGTTTATAATAAACATCGACATCTCCACGTGGGGGAGGAGCCAGAACTGGGCGAGGGGGGGACGGGAACTCACTTTGTTTGTTCTTGTGGACAGTGCGGAGTTTGATGCCCGCGTCAGGTGTATGACTTGGGTTTCTGAAAGGACGGTGCAGGGACATGCCACACTCCACAAAAGGCCACCCCACACCAGGCAATCATGTCACCCCACTGTGTGGCATTGCCAGGCCGAGCCAGAGCCTTCGTGCAAGGCTTCTCCTGGTGCCACGTCGCCTCTAGCTTGGGCCGTGAGGAATCTAAGCACCCCACACACCATCCAGCTTCTGTTCCAGCTCCCTTGGTTTCACTTCCAGGAACAGGCAGATTGTCTACCTCCCATTTCCTGTTGGGATTCCCCTAGACGGGGGGCTGGGATCCCCTCCCATGATGGATGGTTGGTACGAGTCTGAGGCGTGCCCCAAACACAGGCCAGTTTGGAGATACTGCTTCAAAGCATTCTGGGGAAATAAACACCCCCTAAGACTGGCAGATGTGTCCTGCTTTAAGGGTCCCGGACAATCTGAGGAAGTGTTTGAGGTAGGTTGGTTCCAGGAGGCTGGAGACATGTCTTCAATATTACCCCATAGGACTCCAGCCAGAAAGCGATGATGAGGACCATGACACCTTCTCACAAGCACAGTGGGGCCCACGGCTCCTTCCTGCGGGAGGACGGAAACCTGGTTTCCTGGCACGCAGAGCGGGGCCCCTGGATTGGATCTTGGATTGTGGATGAAAATCACGCTGGGTACCTGGAGGCCCTTTTTGTGACTCTCCCGGGTGGACCCTGACCCGAGAAACTCTTGGATGCCCAGTTGGAAGATGGAACTGGAACATCCAAAGGAAAAGGCACCTTTCCAGGGACAGGAAGGACTGTGCTGCCTGGGAAATGTGCCTGCCTGCCTGTGTACCTGTCAATGTGACAAGTAACAAGCAGGTGCCTCCTGGGGTGCCTTTGTGGGGGCACCCCAGGGCCCTAGCTCAGCCATCCATGCTTCTGAAAATGCTGACTTTACTTGTACATTATATACATTTATTTTTCTATAACTAAAACGAAAACGGGTGTGTTCCTAAACATCAACAACTGATTAGGAGAACAAATAAACTTGAAGAGGAACCTTCTAGAAGCATATTACCATCTCATCATCTATTATATCTCTTAGAGAAACTCACACATGCATGCACATTCCATATAAATGATAAGCAAAGAAAAGTCAGAGTCAGATTTTGGCTTACTCTTCAAATAGCTAATGCCTCAAAAAAAAAATCACATTATCCCAAGAAGCAGAGTAAGAGCCTGAAACTTGCCACAGGGTCTTCGAAGAATGCAACCCAGCTGCCACTTGGCTGGAGTCTGGAAGGTGGGAGAAAATGACCGATGACAGCCGCTTTGTGTTAAATCACGTCTGCATTCCGATTGTGTGCACAAAGACTCTCGTTCTTTAAGTTGAGTTCAAATACCCATTGAGAAAGTATTAGCTGATACCATGAAGTCAGAACTGTGGTTCAATTCACAAAGAATCCTCGCTCGCTTCCACCTGGGTTTGTGGCCTTCGGATGGCATCTGGCAGTAACCCCGAATGCCATCGTACCTCTTAATGTGACGTGGAGCAATGGACAATTTCCACATCAGAAATCACAGGGCAGAAAAATACCCAATTTCCTGGGAGGATGCTAAAAAGCTGCATTAATACGATGCACAAACACCGCAAAACCCTGAGCATTACAGCTCATTGCCGGGAAGGCGACAGTTTGCATAATTCCATCTGGCAGCCTGCTCCCTCCAACCTCCCTCCTTTGTACCGGCAGTTAAAAGAAGGGTATTGACAACTGCTGCTTTTCAAACTCTGTGTGTGTGTCTAAATGGTCTGAGCCTGCATGTGGGACCCGGAAGCCTGGTGTGGCAGCTCTGCGGTGGTGTTCACAACCACAGCCCTCCTGCAGACACCAGGCTCCTGGGTGGGATCGGTGATCTGAGCCAGGAAGAGATGAAGCCAAGAGATCCTGAAGAAGTGAGGCGAGCTCACTCTTCCTCCTCCATCCTCCTCCTCCTTCTTGCTTCTTTTGTCTTTTGTCTCCGTCCGTGTCTGTCACTGTCTCTCTCCCTCTGTCTGTCTGTCTCTCTGTCTGTCTTCCTCCCTCCTACCCTCCTGCTTTTCCTCAGGACATGGCAAGAAGGTGGCTCTATCAGGAAGTAACTGAATCTTCAGGTCCCTTGGTCGTGACTGCCCAGCCTTTGGAAGTGTAGACATATAAATGTCTCTTGTCTAAACCACCCTGTCTACTTTGTTTTGTCCTGGCAGCCGGCTCTTCCTTCTCTCTCAAGGTGCAATCTGGCCTCATACTTGGTTACTAGGGCAACCTCCATAAGAAAAGAAATAGAGCAGAAGGGCAAACTTGAGAGTTCAATAGGTTTTATTTGGGCAGGAAGCCTGGGAAGGGCAACTGAGTCTCCTTCCCTCCAGGATGGCATGCATCCCTTGCAGCTAGGGTCCCTTTAAATACTAGGCAGACAAAGTGAAGTCAGATGCAGAAGGAAGCTGGGTGAGGTGAAGGTAGGGTGGGAGAAAAATCTTATCCGGAGGGAAGGGTTTCAAGGTTTCAGCCTCGTGGTGTTGACCAGCCTTGGTCTCAGGCTCTCTTCCAGGAGCCCTGTGTGTGTTTGTTCAGGGGGAGGGGAGGGGAAAACACCCAGCATGGCTGGCAGCAGGCACAGTTCTAGGATACTGCCATGGGGGGAAGGTGAGTGCTCCCAGTTCAAGTCATTTCCCATCAGCCTCAGCACAGAGTTTCAAAGGATTCCAGCAGCTGAGCATGGATGGATGCTATGTGGCTTCTGGGCACGGGCCACACTTGGCTTCCCATGGAGATGGCTGTCCTTGCGGACCTTCGTGGCTCCAGAGAGAGATCTCCAGTCAGCCAGCCTCACCAGCCCATGCTAGCTTATACTTGGAACAGATTTTCCCAGCACTGGCTCACCCAGAATATTTATTCTGCTCAAAGAACAGTCGGCCCCTTCTGGCCCAGAAACCTACTGCCTCTTGCCTTGTCTGTGCACATACATCCATACCTTGTCTGCTGCCTAACTCCCTCCCTCCCTCCCTCCCTCCCTCCCTCCCTCCCTCCCTCCCTCCCTTCCTCCTTCCCTCCCTTCCTGTCTTTTGAATCTCTCTCTGTGTTTCTTTCCCCCACAGCCAACATAATGTAAAACAGAAACGAATATGCAAAAGGCATTTGGCTTTTTAATCGGGTTTGGGGGAAAATATGTCTAACAAGGCACTTTAGCTGTGGACGAAATGTTTGACATTTACCAGGGGCTGTGTGGGTTCCGTCTGGCCTCTCCACTTTTAAATGCCACTCCACGTTCTCCATCCGAGTCTTAAAAAGCACTTGTCCTACAAAGTGTTATCATTACTAAGAATATTAAACAGAATCTTCTTCATTCGCTTGGAACTGCTGTGTAATCGGGCTGGAATGGAAATCTGTACTTTGGAAGGCAGCCGGGAAGGCAGGCGGATCTCTCTCCTGAGCCCAGCGGAAGACGTGGTCCTTAGATGGTGGTCCACCCTCCATCTCCAGCCCCAAGGTGCCATGTCTTCCTTGCTCTGGTCCTTGCACACCTCTTGGGCGTGGCTTACAAGCTGCTAGCAGCCAAGGTCCAGGAAGTAGGTGGAGTCTGAGTCCTGGATGTAGAATTACCAGAAACTCCTTGTTTAGTGTTTGAATCCTCTGGGGCTGCGTGAGCTCCATGGGCTCTGTGCCTGATATCCACAGGTGGTCTTAGGAAAGAGTCAACCAAGGGCATGTGGTCTTGAACTCAGATCTTAGTCACTCTAGAGATGGGGTCAATCTTTATTTGTTGCTTCTTTTGCTTAAGGGGAATCCCAGCACTCCGAATACCTCTCCATTACGAAGATAGAGTCTTTATTAAAAGGACCGGAATTAGGAGATTCTACCTTACAGGCAATAGGGAGACATTGAGGGTGCTGGGTAAGAAGGAAACAGGGATCTAGTGATTTCCAGAGGGAGGAAAAGGGTGTGACAGGGGTGCTGGCCCATTGAGAATCTGAATGTTGGGGTGCGATGAGGGAGGGAGAGAGAGAGGGAGAGAGAGAGGCAGAGAGAGAGAGACAGAGAGAGAGAGGAGGGGGAGAGAGAAAGGATGTGGACATGAGAACATGAACCAGGAGGCTCCAAGCTCAGTTATGGGGGTACAGAAGGCAGAGCTCTAAGAAGACCTCAGCATTCCATCAGGGCGTGGGAAGTGGCAGAAACAGGTTGGTATGTGTGTGATACGCACAGCTGTGCTGTGATCGAGGTAATGGAGATATGCCCTTGAAACTTTGTCTTCCAGCTGAAAGAAATCCTGCAAGCAAATAAATCATAAATAAACCCTATTCATCGTGCTGTGGTCAGATGAAGACCTGGGGATGTGTGGGAGGTGAGCATGAGTACACACAGGCTCGAACGCTCACGTTACCCAGGGCCTGGGGATTCCTGGGGGCCAGATTTAGAGTCTTAGCTCAGATCGGGCTGGCCATGTAGATATGTTGATTATGGGCAGATATTTTGCCTTGGGAGAAGACTGTGTGTGTCCGTGTGTGTATGTGTGTGTGTGTGTGTATATGTGTGTGTGTGTGTGTCACTGTGTGTGTATGTATGTGTGTGCACGCAGACAGAGGGGAGATGTATATATAGAACGATGCAGGGAAATGTGTCTTTATGGGAAAACAGATGGTCTTGAAGGAGGGAACTGGGGCGCAGGAAACTGTTGGCTGCAGCTGTCTCTCCTGGCGTGTCGCTCAAGACTCTCCAGCAAATTCCGTCTGATTGCGCTCACTCCAGCCTTTCTTACCCAGATGAGAGATAAGTAAGGCGCAGACTCTTCTGCCTAATGAGAATTTTAATTTCCAACTTTGCTGGAGCCGTGAGCCTGCAGGCCCAGCACCGTGCTCATTGCTGAGAGCTCAGCTGCAGTAAGAGGCTGTGGGGTCCCAGGCTCGCCAAGAGCCCCTCCTAGGTCGTGTGAGGGGACTCCTGAAGCAGTGCTCTCCGGAATCACAACCATCTCTCTCAGCAACGGTGTCTTCTGGACCCACCGAGTCCCCGAGCATTGATTGAGTGTGTTTTGTGTGCAAGAAGAAAGATGTCCAGGGGCAGATTCCCCCAAAGTGGTGAAGCTTCTTGCTTTCAGGGACTCAAGGGACCATCCTGGAGCCAGGGCCTTGGGAACTAGTTCCTGTCTGGCCCGAGCCCTGGCTCTGCAGCTACTAAGCAATATGACCTTCAGCACCTCCTCGGATGGTACAGGTGCAAGCCTGTACCATGAGAAGGCTCCTCGGCTCCTGCAGCCTCTTGGGGGCACTCAGCGAGTCGCTTGCAGACACATTCAGCACTTGCTTTAGTCAGTCTTGAGTCTCAAGGAGCACACTCAGCCCTGTCCTCGTGGGCAGGAGGGCAGGTGACACTTAGCACCCCCCCTTGCTGAAGGGGCTCTCAGAAGACCATGCATTCCTAAGCAGTGGAAAAGCACTCTTCTCCACCTTTGTTCTCGGCTTATGTGTGTTTTTATTTCGGATCTCCTGCCATCCTTGGAGAAGGACGTTTAGAAATCCCAAACACTCTCCCGTCCTTCACTTCTGCAGCGCAAACACTGAAAGCAGGCTGAGAGGGCTGAGGCGTTGCAGGCAAGTGGGCCGGAGACAAGATGGGGAAGAGGGCTGGCAGGCTGGAGAGGCTGTGCCCACATCTCTGCTTGTCTAGAAGAACAGTACATGGCTATTTCTGCAGGATTGTCTCCAGCGGCCCTGCCTCTACAGTTTCCCTCCGTTCCTTCTCCCCACAGGAGCTTCCTCCTCCCCCCTCCTCCCCTCTCCTTGCTCACTCCTTGGTACAGGAAATCCAGACTCTCTTAGAGTTCAATTTCCTCCTCTAGGGCTTGGATTTTGCAGAAAGCAGGGCCCAGCAGCCAGCGCCAGGTCCCTGCTGGTTGTACCAGGATCACGCCCAGCACTTACAAAGCACTTGGAGAGCCCACACAGGCTGTGGGCAGCCTGGCACGGTGTCTGTCTGCACCCTCACAATAACTAAATGTGCGGTGTGGGTGTGGGTGGACAGGCCCAGGGGCAAGAGTCACCTGGCAGCATGTAGAGCTGGGAGCCGGCCAAGACGTCGAGAGGCCCCTCCCTCTCAGCCTCCTTCCCCTTCCCCGCACCGAGTCCTCTCCTGCTTGCTCTCCTGAGCCAGGAAGCATGAGGAAAGGACTTCCAGCAAAGCTCAGAGAAAACTGACTTCCTTCATTTCACACAGAGTGAAAGAACAAGAGGAAAACGGAACTCGTCTCTTCAGGGGTGGGGAATGTTTACGGCTCTCGCAGGGCTAGGGTGGCTCGGGAGGGCTCCGTCCCATTTCAAACCCGCCCTGATTTATTGAGTCTCAAACTCTATTGTTGTCCCCCATCCACCCTCCCCGACTCCACCAGACCTGGATCTGTCATCCTCTGTGTGCTGTGCAATGGTGGAGAGCCTCCTCGGCACTACCAGCATTTCAGGACCAACCTGAGCATCGTCCTTAAGTTGCAGGTTTAGCCTTGTGAAGTAGGCTTCTGGTCGGATGCAACCTGACCTGCTCAGAGCCATCATGGAGCCTCTGCTCAGGCCCACGGCCACCGTGGGATGTGTGCGGTCACGACCCATCCAGTCACTCCTGGGCAGGAGCTCCTCTTTCTCTTTTGTCCAAGGCGGGATCAGAAAGGCCTCCGGAGTCAGTGGGAACTGAAGTCTGGGAGTGAGAATGATCGGTGACATCTGGGTAAGGGAGCTTTCTTTTGCATAGCTTTAAAAAATTATTAGTTTACTTTATTGTTAATATAGAGGTAATGATGTACAGAGAAATGACCTGAGTCAGGTAATGAGCACATTTCCCTTCCTGCGCTGTCTTCTGTCCCTTACCTTCTTCCAGTCCCTCCTTCCCGTCTCCACGCATGAGTTGTATAGTTCACGTTCATCAGTGTCCAGGGAGCTCTACCGCTGCTCTTCCCCACAACCCTTCTGAAGATAGACACTTTCATACATCATACATACGGAAAAGAGGACAAAATCATCAAAAAATCGACTATAAACTAAAAGGAACAAGAAAAAAGAGAGGTCTCTCTTTCCATGTCTTGGAGTTCGTTTTGATGTGTATTATTTTATATGAGTATGATGACGCATTGCACCTTTGTGTGTTTCTCTCCCAAGACCATCCTCTTTGGGGTCCGCTGTGTGTGTCTACCCAGAATCCTGTATGGGCTATCATATCCCAGTCTACTTTCTACTTATCAGAGAGAACATGAGCTACGCATCTCTCTGAGCTTGGCTCACCTCACTTAATATAGTTTGTTCCAATTCCATGCATTTTCCTGCAGATGCATTATTTTAGTCTTTCTAATGACAGTGTAAAATTCCATTGTGTATAGGTACCATATGTTTTGGATCCACTCATCGATGGTGGGGCATCTGGGCTGCTTCTGTATCTTGGCTCTGCCCAGGGAGCTTCAGGAGAAGGTTTACTGGCCCGTCCATCCTGGTCTACAACATGTGCTGTGACTGAGCTGGGCGTCCCTCACCTCCCAGCCTTCTGAGCACATGGGATGTGTGATTCCTCTCCAATGCCTATTCTGATGTCACGTTAAACTTCCAGAAAACCGAACAAATAACAGAGCGTATTCCCGTAGACCGGCCTCCTCTTCATGTTAATACCCAATGACATCACCACAGCGTGCTGATGTCCAGGGAGAGATCAACCTGGGGACCATTCCAGTGCTCAAGCTCAGACTTTGTCTCTGTTGCCCATTTGTCCACTCATGTCCTTCTGCATGGTTAGGGTCCATGCCCCGTGCCCTCCTGGAGGATCAAGGCTGATGGCCCCGTGTGATGGTGGCCACGTGACCCCCACCCTCGACCAGACCTGAGGCCCACCTGAGCGCCTCCGTGGGGGGTTCTGATCCCAGGGCCCCCCTTACAGGGACATTACAGGTTAGCACAAGGAACAAGATGTGAATTTCAGAGCCCCTGCATCACCTGAGATTTGCAAGCGTATTTTCTCCCCCATGGAAGTCTATTTTCTGCTAAGTCTCTGTGACGCATCTGTTATTTTCTGAAGCAAATAACCTTGAGCCTCCTGCCCTGCTTTCTTGATGGTGAAACATGACAGAAGGTCCCTCCCGATACATCACTAAGTGGTAGTTCCACCACATAAATCCAGCCTGTGCTCCACAGCAGCCCAATCTGACTTTGTCAGAGAAGCGCGTACGTCTTTTTGTCAGAAAGATCCGGGGAGATTCTCCACAGCCATGCCGACAGCAAGGTTCCTCGGCCCGCTTTAAAGAAGAAAAGAAAAGGAAAATATGGAGAGATATGCATTTTCTTCTTAAAGAAAAATGAATTATTCTTTGAAAGTTAGTCAATCTCTTGGGGGCACAGTGTGGAAAATTAGATTTTAATGGCTTTGAAATTGAGGTTTCATGGGTCAATAGTAGTAGATACTTGAAGTAAAATGACAAATCTATTAGAAGAAAATCAAACGTTTTGTTGCTCATCAGAAAGGCAGTCGGAGGACAGCAAGATTTCTCTCCGAGCTCTCCTTTCATCTAGAAGCCATCAGGAAAGAACTGTTTCTGACTTTGTGCTTTGAAAGCCTCAGAACAGGGTCACTCCTGGGTTTCTCAGAACTCTCCGTGAGTTACTGAAAAGGTTCAGGCATCTGACCCGTATTGCAAAGCCTGGTTGCAGGCGGTTTGGTAAGATAGGACTCCTAATACGCATTTAATCCTAGGGTGGCATAGACCTTGCTTGGTTATTTTTCATCTGGCTTCCCACCACCAGCCTTTGTCTGCATTTGTTTGGCTGAGTTATCAAAAATTGATGCACAGAGTTTTAATACTCCTTGTGGCTTATGAGATTACAAAACTGCCAATGCGCAAAGCCAAAGTGTATTCCCTTTTCCTCTCATTTGTGACTCAGAATCTGATTTTTTTTACATATTTCACAGAAACGAGCACACAAACTGTACCCAATCCATTAAGTCATGTATCCTTCCTTCCCTCCCTCCCGCCCTCCCTCCCTCCTCCCCCTCCCCCCACTTTCTAAAAGCTTTTTTTGAGACAGTGTCACTGTGTGGCTCAGGCTGGCCAGCATCTTGTCTGAACCTCCCCAGTGCTGTGATTACAGGCATGCTCTACCTCCTCCAGCTGATCAGGTATTTCTTGGTGTTGTCAACAGTATTTATCCCATGTCTACCATGAGCCGAACGCTTTTCTGGATCACAGGACAGACCTTGCATCTTAGGACCAGCGGTGGGGGAAGATTGGCAGGCACAAGCAGAAATGGGAGCCAAGACTTGTTTCATTCCAGATGGGATACAGGCTATGGGGTGAGCCCATGTATCATAGGAGCATCTTATTGGCCCGTGATAACCAAGATCCATCACCAACAGGAGTGTCCAGGATTATAACAGCCGTGGGAAGCCTCTGTCCCACCATGAGCAAACTGGGGAGTAGAGAACAGAACTAGCTGTGCTGGGATGCCCTGCTAGCTGGTGATGAGGTGGGAAATGGGTTTGAAGAGACGGTTCCACCATTCCTCATCTGTGGGAGACGCAGAGGAGGAGGAGGAGGAGGAGGAGGAGGAGGAGGGGGAGGAGGAGGAGGAGGAGAAAGGGAGGGAGGAAGAGTGGAGGAGGTAGAGGAAAAGGAGATGATGATGATGATGGTGATGATGGTGATGATGATGATGATGATGATGATGATGATGATTCTTCCCAGGACATTGTAAGGCAGAGCACAGTGGTTAGGTGATTTGAGAGAAGGACCATTTGAGTAGTGCAGAAAGTTTCAGCCCCAGAAGGCTGTCTTGCTTTGGGGACACTTGTTGATAGCTGTCATGGGGCAGTGGAGCCTTTCTCTCCCATTCTCTGAGGGCGGGAGGCTGTGATGGGCACTGGGGCGCTGACGGGCACTGCAGCAGAGTCGAGGTCCAGAGAGCTCACTGGGCCCCGCCCCCGTGAAGCTGGAGGACGCCCCTCCACCGCTGGGCCCATGGCCTGATGCTGGTGCAGCAGTGGGTGACTGTGTGCTAGATGGAACTGATGTTGTGTCAATTTCTAAGTGATGTGTTTGAGTGTTGGTAAAAATCTCGCCTTAGCTCCAAAATGAGAGTGTGCACTGTAACAGTCTAGAAGCTGGAAGTTTCTGGTGCCCTGGGTGAAGAAGGATGTCCTACCAGGAGGCAGGAGAGGTCTCCACGTCTCCACTCAGAGCCACCAAGACCACGGTGTCAACAGCCACAGCACCAAGAGCACTGTCACTGGAGGAGCACTTGCCCGCCCGCGCCCGCCTCCTGCTGTGGGCTGAGGTTCCCTGGCCTGCAACGCCCTTCCTCCTCTTGCTTACCTTTAAATCCTATCAACCCAGCAGAGTGCCCACACCCCATCCTGGGCCATCCAAACTTGGGTTTCTTCTCTTCCTAGACCTTGTACAGACAGTGGGCATTGCCTTGGAGCGTGTGTGTGTGTGTGTGTGTGTGTGTGTGCGCATGCACGCGCATGCACGCTTGGAATACTCTGAGTCCCGCTCCAGGGACCTGAGGGGCGTGGGGAGCGACAGAAAACTCCCAGGAGGCCGAGGTGAGAGCCTGCACTGTCCTCAGGGCCACGCACGGCCGGGAGATGCTAAAGTGGGCAGATTTATTTTTGGAAAAAGAGGAGTAAAACTCAACACGTGTGCCTTGTGCTGAGTGCAAACGGCCTCTGGAAGAAAGCCGGGCAGCAGCCACAGCCAGGGTCTGATGCAGGGTCTCAGACAGCACCCAGATTGGGGGGGTAGGATGTGCAGATTCATGGCTACCATGGTAAGATTCCCGCCCTACTGTCTATGGGTCATGGTGTCCCGCACCTGCTCTCCTGCAGAAAAGAATCAATAAAGGCTGAGATCAAAGGACTCGGCTCAAGATGGACTCACATCCGATGTGGCTGTGGGATCCTGCTGTTCTGACTCTAGTGGGTATCTGTGTCCACCCAACCAAATGGCCATGGCAGAGTTTGGAGACTTCAGGACTCTCCATGTCAGTCTTTAATCAGACAGAAAGAAGCAGATTCCATCCTCTTCCTCCTTAGATTTATTTTAATTGTAAATTTGTTTGTTATCTTTAAGTAGTTGTGCAAAGGGGTTTCAACTCCAAGTGTCACAAGGCATCTTGATCAGTGCTAACCATTCTTTTTCTTTCTCTTTTTCTAAATGACATTCGGAAACAAATTTTAAAGCAGGCTGACACTAAGCGGCATGGCGGTAGTGGGGTCACCTTTGCTCTTCCTCCAGCTACCCTTTTGATTGGAAGACTTTGGAAGGCCCTGGATTGCATTACCATATAAATGGCGCGGATCCTCCCAGTGCCCCCTGCCTCCATCCCCACCCCCTCCATACAGATCCTAGCCATAGGCTCCCCTTGCTCCCCTGTGGAATCGAGCCCCATGGCTTTGGCTGGAAATGACCCAGGAGGGACATTAGTTAGTGGTGTCTGGCAGTGGAGCCTGTGTCTGTGTGTGTTGGTGGATGGACATTGCCATGTGTCTGGGTCAAGGGTCACTGAGGGAAGGACTTTCTCTGCCATACTTGATACTCCTGCCATGATGCAGTCTGCAGATGGCTCACACCAGAGGCCAGCAGGGGCCAGCGTCAGGGCCTGGGATTCCCCAGCTGCCAGGAGGGTGGGTGTAGTAAACCTCTGTTCTTGTTAAACCACTCAGTCTCAGGCACTTGGTTACAACAACAGGAGAGGTGGGGAGGGTTGTCCTGGGCTTCGCTCCTGCACGAAGGTGGGTGGGCTTGGGATGTGGGCCCCTTTGTCCTCCTCATGATTGTGTGTCTCCAAGCATTTTTCCAACTGCTCCACCTCAGACAGAGCCTACTTCTGATTAGAAAACGCTCCCTTGCCTGGGCTATTGGATGGTGTCATGCAATGAGTCTTCAGCACCCTCTTAATTCACAAATGCTTCTTTCCTAGACCAAGGATGTGAACCCAAGCCCTTACTTGGATCCAAGAGGAGACACTGATTGTGGAAGAATTATCTGAATGGGCAGCTCAGTACGGAGAGCCGAGCTGTTGTGATCCCCTGGGCTTGCTCGGGGAGACAGTGGCAGTTCGAGACAAGTTTTCCTCTGACCTCCCTCCTCCTCTTTCTTTCACTAATTAAAACACAGTTCATGCCAATTAAAACACCACCAAGAGCTATTATTGCCTTTTTGTTTATCCACAGACCCGGGATAATGCAGAGAAATGAACTGGAAACTCGTGTGTGTGTGTGTGTGTGTGTGTGTGTGTGTGTGTGTGTGTGTGTGTGTGTGTGTGTGTGTTCGTTCCCTGGTAGCTTACTCACAGGAACTTGGGCTTCGTGAGAATCCTTATGTCCAGAATGAGGCCAGCATGGTGCTAGGCACAACCATGCCAGCAGCCACCCACAAAAAGCTTTGCCTCACGGCCAAAGGCTTCACCAGGAAGTAGGTGCCTGCAGCCGCCGCCCAACAAGCAGACTCCCAGCTCCGAGTCTATTTCCTGCTACATACAGGATGTAGAAGCCCAGAAGCTGGCCCCCGGCACCAGTACAAGCCCAGGAGACCCAAGGAAGGTGTGGAGACCGTGTGGGAAACTCAGCACAGGCCGCTTCGTGTCTCTGGGTATCTTCTTCAAAGCCTGGTAGAGAGGTCCCCAGAATTGGCGTCACTCCTGGTGAAGCTCACCTGACCTCTGAGTCTCCAGGGAACAGCGTCTTCTCTTCTTTAAGCCGAGGGGAGCAGCTGCCACATTTCTGTCATTGTCCCGTATGGTTCACGAAGGAACTCAACATCACTGAGTGTGAGTGGGCATCTGCTCTGAGATGGAGTTCACACTGGGCACCCGAGCCCTGGTCACCCCATGTTGACCAGTGGGGACGATCCAGCATCCCTCACAGATGCTGTGAGGAGCAACGCTGCCCGCATGTCAGGGCATCTGGCTGTGTCTGTCTTGAAGAGTTCTCAAGTGCACCATCTGTACGATGAGTCTCGTATGCCAGGAGGGCCCGGGAGGGTCTGGAACCACACAACGGGATTTGGAAGGGGATAGAGCCAGGCAAAACCCTGCCCACACTGCAGTCACTGGGGATAGTTTTAGATCTCCTGCCTTCCCAGGCCACACCTCAGCCACAGCCAACCAATGAAATCAGAGTTCCCAAGGTGCCGGCTCAAGTTCAGAAGGCCTGGTGTGCCCAGAGCTCCGCCCCTCCCCGCCAGCCACGCCCCAGCCCTGTCCTGGACCAGGGCTGCATCTGTCACTCACTCTTAGCCTGAATGCATCTAGAGATGGATTATCTTTGGGGGATAATCATCATGAGCTAAGGTCCTGCCACCCCACGAGAGGGTTGGTGTCTTTATAAAGAAGAAAGCCTTCTTCTCCCTCTGGTACCACATGGGGCCCGGGGAGAAGATGGCTGCCGGGAAGCCAGGAAGAAAGGCCTCACTGGGAACTAACCCAGCCTGGGCCTTGGCCTTGGCTTCCCAGCGTTGGGAATGGTGACAAATCCGCTTCACAGATGATGACACCAGGCAGTAGAAGTCACAGGGGGTCAAAGGCCTCTGGCAGCGGTGAAGGTCACTGAAGGTCATCAGGCCCCTAGCATTTCAAAGGTTTCTCTGAAAAAAAATCTGATAGGCCTGAGGGAGCCTGGAATGTTCTCGCACTTCCATCACATCATCCATCATGGAGAGGTGGGGAGCGGGGAGGGGGGAGCGTGATCATTTCAGAGCCCCAGAGCCTCAGGGGTGGTCCGCCAGGGCAGGTCATGCCTGAGCCGCGTGGATGTCAGCACCGCAGGTAGAGGTGGGCAGGGGGGGTCGGGTGCACGCTCTCCAGCTTTTACTTCACAGAAGGACCAACGTCCGAGCATAGAATCCCATTTGTGGTGCCGGGAGGCTCTGCTGGCCAGAGCACCTGCCTAGCGAGGCTCTGAGTTCAAAGATAAAATTCCTGCTTCACAATCCTCTTTCAACAGAGGCAGATGCCATCAACACTCTTCTCTCCTGGCTGCAGACGCCAGCCCAGCCCAGTACCTTCCTACACCTGGCAGCCACCCCAGCCCAGGAAGTGGTGGATGTTCACAGTCTCTGAAGGAAAGACCCACAGGCCGTTCGTTTTTCTTCTGTCAGCCATGGGACCTGAGCGTGTCTTCCTCAGGAAGCTGGGTCCCGGACAGGTAGGTTCAGATGGATTTTAGACAAGATCCTGGCCAGATTCACTAGAGGGATCACAGAGCAGCACAGCTTTGTGTGAGCTCACGTTATTTTCCATTGTGTGGCATTGGAATTTCGGTGTGTACTCTGCCAGTTGAGCCCGCCATTGCTCCCCTCCCTGCCCCCAGCACTTTTTGCTTTAGGTTAATTTTCAAAGATAGTCTTGTCTTTTGCTGGAAGCCAGCCTTAGAACCAGAGCTAGCTGCCTACAGACACCCACCACCATTCCCTACTGGTATACCTCAATGGACTCCCACTGATTCTTGTCCATGCTGGCCTCAAACGGTGATCCTCCTGACCTCTACCTCCTAAATGGCTGGGATTGCAGGTGTGAACGGCCATGCCCTGCTGGCTTCATGTAAATGGTGATTGTCATGAGATTTACATGACGGTTTATAGACATATTTCTTCTGTACAAAAAAAAATCCCTTTGTAATAAAAGAAGTGCGGTTAAAGTCTAATCCTGCATGCACAGATACTTCATTAGGAATCATTCTCGGAATCAGGATGTAGAGAAGGACAGAAACCCGACCTTTCATCCAAGGAAGACAATGCGGTGATCCATTAGTGATGCCTGTCACGAGCATGGCGGACACAAGTCCATGTAAGGTCAATCTGCCATGCTGACCTGGAGTCTGGGATGGATTGGCTTACCCAGAGACTGTGCCCTGACCGTCTAACTCACAGAAACCAAGTCCAAGAGCTCCACCATCTTCCCCAAAGCTCAGGTGGTCAGTGGACATGCATGCTCTTGATGGAGGGGGGGAGGGGGAGGGGGAGGAGGTGGAGGAGGAGGCCGGCATGCTGAGTGTGTGTGAGGACTGTGCTGTGTGTGAGACCCACAGCCCTGGGATGGTCCCCCCAGGCGAGATGGGACACACCCACCATTCCAAGTGCCTTCTCCCCTCCCCTCCCCTCCTCACAGAGACCGCTTCCGCTGGAAAGATCAAGCTGCATCCGAAACAACCGCGGTGATTCAACACCCTCTGATCCATCCTAATTTTACACCAAGGTGATTAGAGGAAGGGAAGTTTAAATATTTATGGAAACACCGAGACACCGCTAATGGCTGAATCAGCTTAGAATGCGAGGAGGCCAAGCCCTCGGAGACCCGACATTCGGCACACACACCACGGAAGGAGGGCCTTGGCCGGTCTTTGGTGATGGAAGACACAAAGGGAACAGTGAGGAGCTGGAGTTACTCCTTGCTCAGGCCTTGGAGCCATTGTTTAGGCCGCCCAGCTCTGGTGCCCTTGAGATGACCTCTGTCAAGAAAGGGGAGTCCAGGAGAGAGCGCCTTCTGTGGGCTGTCCCTGGACCTCAGTGAGAAGAGCTGCCCTCCTGTAGACAGACAGATGGATGCTATGGCAAATCCTCAGCCACACAGCCAGTGGAGAGAAGGCCCCGTCCTGGTTCTTTGCCCAAGTTCAAGGTTACTCCGCACCTCTGGTCAGTGAACTGGAGTCAGTGGTGGCCAAAGGGGGCCTCTCAGCCGAGGAGCTGTGTGCAGAATGGACAGGCAGCAGTGAGGAGGGTGTGGGTTTGGGTCCCACTGGGCATCTTTGCCTCTGCCCTCCCTTGTCACCCAGCCAGTACCGCCTTGTTCCAGCCCAGGACAGTGACCTTCAAGCCTTCAGTCTTTCCCAATTATTAGGACTACCAGGAGATTTTATGTTTTATTTACATCAAGTCACTTTCCAACAACAACAAAAACAAGGCAAACTCCTTTGGGGGGAAAAATACCACATTTCTGTTCTGAACAGTATTGAGTAAAATGAACTATAAAACGAACCGTGAAATGAAAATAAAAATGATCATGGAGTTCCGTTGTTGTTTCTAACCTGCAGAAGGCTCTGAGCGCCCCAGACCTGTCTCTGTGATCAGAGAGAGTGTTAGTGGGCAGAATCGGGGGGCAGGAAGGATATCCGGATGGGGGCCACATTCAGTGGCCCACTGGTACTCTGGGGAGGGTAGAGGAGATACACATGCTCCTCCTCTTTTGTGCGCTCCCCCAAAGCATCCCAATGTACCCCAACTATTTCCTCCATGGTTTCAGGGTGGAGTTCCAGGTATGATGTTGGGTCAGGGGGCCACTTAGGGAGGAGGGAGGAGGTATAAGTCTGGAACATTCACCATCCAAGCAGTGAGGAGTCATCTTGCCTCTCTGTTCTGTTCATGTTTATCTACAGCATCTTGCTCACTGCCAACTGCTTGTCAGGAGAAAGGGGTCCACCAGGGGCTTCGGGCCAATGGAAGGGACACATTTGGTGGTGTGGGACTTGAACTCTGGGACTCAAGATTGCTAGGTGGGTGCTCTTCCACCTGAGCCGCATGCCCAGGCTGAAGGTGAGCTTCTCTATAGCACTTGAATTCCTCTTCTGGGACCTTGTTTATGACAGAAGTCTTAGATCTTGGATCTAAAATAATGACCCAATGTTCTCATCCCAGTCTGATTTATCCCAGGATGTAACCTCTCCAGCCCTGGCCTCTTCCAGGCCGCTGAGCCTTGAAAGATGAGGTCCAGGGGAAGACTCGGCTCTGGTTTGGGTTCTGAGGGAAGTTTCTGAAGGTCCAGTTCATCTGATACCTGCAGCAGGCCCAATCTCCCTAGCCCTGCCAACTCAGCCCCTGCCCTAATTCAACATCCAACCGTGCCCACGCCCAAGAAAAACAAATGGGGATGGTTTGCTACCTGTCAGCACCATTAATTTTGTTGTGATTGCTCATTAAAATGGTATGTGAGCGCTGGGCTGCGTTGGCCTTCTTACCCTAATTAAACCGAGAGCACAATTTGGGGATAATTTGCCAGCAGGCGAGTTGAGAGCATCACTGTAATCTGTTCTGCTTCTGACATAGCATCCGACTTCTGCTGGCCAGCTACATACGCGTTTCTCCTCAGCGTCCCAGGTTTTCTCAGTGCTGTGACTTCGCTCACAGATGAGAACAGTCTTACTAGCATCATTCTCACTAAGCCCTGGCTAAGTTGTCTGGGAGCTCTAGAGACAGAGAGGGAGGAAAAAGGGGGAAAAAGTTTCAAATGAACCCAGCCATTCAACCTCCTGCATCCCACTCCCCCAGTCCTCCCCTTTCCAGTACTGGAGATTGGAGGTTGAACTCCAGGTCTTGTGCCTGCTCAGCCGGGGCTTCTGCCGCTGTGCCCCTAGGCAGACTCTATCAGCAAAGCACAGCACAGCACTCACCACAGATCCCTGTGCCTATTTCTTACGGTAAGATACAGCACTGGATGCTTTGAGATACTCCTGCATGTCATTCCTAGCATGCACTGTGTCCTCTGTGTGGGTAGGGACATAGACCCCGGGGTAGCAGGTGCCACCCCGACCCACAGTGCCGAGACTAGCCATCGCTCACCTCCGCCACACCATGTGAACAGCGACCATCCAATGCAAGGACTTGTTTGGCTTTCCAGTCACAGTTATTCACTCAATCATTCATTCACTCAGCAGACCTCTTAGCTCCTGTTGCTCCAGGCTCTTCGTTAGGTGCTGAGAGCTGGTGGATTAGCACGGGGACTTCCTCCCCTCCAGAGAAGGGGTCAGAGCCAGTGGTGGCTCTGTAGCCAGCAGGTGTGTGTCCCAGGAGCCACACAGAAGTGAGCAAGGTGTGGAAAATGGTGAGGCTCTGAGCTGAGTTCCCACAAAGGCATGTGGACAGGCACACATGTGATCGAGTCCCCAGTAGGCACGCAGGCATGGGCGAGCCCCGAGCCGGTGTCTTGATGCAGGGCCAGTGCGGCTGTCTGGGGGATCTCTGTATCTCCTTCTGCCCAGGGCCCCCTGCTGAACCCGGGAGGAGAGATCAATACCTCCCCACAGTGATTTATGCACACCGCACACATCCCATTCATTTATGGAAATGTCAGATTGCTTTAACTATTGTCCTGAACCTCTGTCCTTGAACAAACGGCTTCATCTCCTTCCAAGGGTGGTGAACCTCTCCAGTCCTGTCGGCTGACCAGTTCTGCGCAGGGCTCTCATGCTGGCTCCACTCCAAGAGCAACATTCTTCACCAGATGACTCTGGGGTAATGACACCCAGGGCCACTTCTGATGACCGTCACCGTCCGGCAGAGTGCGTCCAGAGATTCTGACGACCGTCACCGTCCGGCAGAGTGCGTCCCAGAGCTTAAGGGCAATGCAGCTTGCTGAGTGGGGTGCATCCTCTGGGGGGAATAAATAACCTTCTCTTTGGAACTTTCCCCTGCTTGTGACTCTGATGAGAGGGAAGAGATACCTCTTGGTGCAGAGTCAGGGTCCGGAACTGTCCCTAAGGGTGCTAGAATTGTCCCTGCTCCCATTGCCCTAGCAAGATCTAACTAAAGTGGGTCTGACCCCAGGCCTGGGTTGTCAGAAGTCGAAGCGGCAGCCCTAAGGAAGCCACGTGCATGCCTCCAGCCCAAGTGGTTGACTAGCATTTGGATTCGTTATTCTGAAAGAGTGCTCCCATCCCCACGGAGGAGCACCAGGCACCAAGGAGTTGGGCACTGTCCCTCGGGGCGGGGGGGGGGGTGAAGGTGGCATGGCGGGGGAGGGGGGCTGGGCATTTGGAGAGGGAAGGATGAGCCCTCGGGGCGGAGCCTAAGCTGTCTTGGGACGCCAACACATTCTTGGAAAGAGAGACTCCAGCTGAGGTGTGACGTGGCAGGCCGAGTCTCCACCTCACCGCTCAGCTGTGGACTCGGAAGAACTGGCGGGAAGGCCCCTGGGCATCCCTGCCGACCTTGCCACTCCCGGCCAGGCAAAGCAGAACATGTCCGCTCTGACACGGAGGCTCTCATCTGCAGGGTGTAGGGTGTCCTGGGAAACTGGGAACATGCAGACCCTGGGCCCCAGCGGCCAGGACCCCGATTCCGGTGTCTTGGCATGGGGGTTATTGGTGTAATTAAATTCCACGTGAGCTGAGATGCAGGGGGTGCAGAAAAGGACAGTGGGAAGTGAGGTGGGGGTCAGAGTCGGGGAGTCCCTCCTGAGCCCCGAGGGAGTGATGGGCAGGCTCACAGAGGGAAGGGGACCCTCCCTCTCTCCCTCTCTCCCTCTCTCTCTCTCTCTCTCCCTCTCTCTCTCTCTCTCTCTCTGAGTCTCTCTCTCTTATGTCATAGCCAGGGGCTGTGCAAATTAATACGACAAACAAGATAAAGGTTAATTGGATAAAACTTGCTGTTTTGCAGAAAAATAAACCATTCTTCATTATATGCTGGGACAGCTCTCTGGGCAATGGAATACCATGAACACCACCTTGAACAGCAAAGGACAAGAGTTGTAAGAAGTGACCTGTGAGGGGAGAAGAGGAAAGCAGTGGGGAGGGATGAGAAGGGAGGGGAGGAGAGGGAAAAAGGAGAGAAGGAGGGGAAAGAAGGATTCATAACTTATCAGTCAGATGCAGTTGGCCGTGACACTTGAATCTGCACCGTTTTCTCTGTCTTTGGGCAGGGAGCTCCTGCAGGAGTCCTGGGGGCTCTTCTCTGTATAGGCAGACGCTTGCTCAGCCTGCAGATCATGAAAGTGGTGTTTCGTCTCCCAGCAAATGCTCCCTTTGCCAGGTTTTCTTGCTTTGACTTCCCAGAAGTTTGGTAAGTCACAGGTCAGAAAATGGCAAACTGCTTTCCTAAGCCTGCCCAAGGTCACAGGACCCAAGCGGTGCCTCGTTCTTCAGAGTTGAAAGGTTCCTTCTACTGGTGCGGCCTTACACTCTACTGTTTTATTAGCTTAGTGGTGGCTGTTTTGGTGGTTGGTTGGTACTTGAGGTTGAGTACAGAGCTTCACATGTGCTAAACAAATGCTCTGCCACCGGAGCCACAGCTCCAGTCCTTTTGTTTGCAGTCTGCTTTCCACACAGGGCCTCTTACTTTTGCCCAAGTCAGACTTGGAATGTGATCCTCCTACCTCTGCCTCCTGAGTCACTGGGATGACAGACATTAGCCACCACGTCTGGGCTGGTTTTATGTCTGTCTGTCTGTCTGTCTGTCTCTCTCTCTCTTTAATCTGAACATAGAAATATTTTGTGACTACCTCAGTGACAGACATGAGTGCTCTGTCTCATGGTTTAAGTGCGGATCAGAGACCTGGAGGCCACAGAGCTTACCAGGGAAACCCATCCTCCCTCAAAAGAAGAGGCACTAAGAAATCTCCTTCCAATTCAGTCCAGGGATTCGTTCCCACCCGTGCTCTCTTTCCTCCTTGAGAAAAGACAGGAACTTTAAGAGTTCTATTCCTAGAAGAGGGATAAATCTGCCAGCAGGGTTAGTGAAAAATGGGGGCGGGGATGATTCAGAATGATGCTGGGCTTCACAAAAGGCTGGCGAAACCGCCACTGTTGTGGGGAATTAAGAAGCAGCTCGTTAGTGGGCTGCTTACGCCATTCATGTTAAGAAGGCCACTCCAGAGGCAGGCTGGAAGGGACCGCCTCTCTCCTGCTCCTCTTCCCTGATGCTTATCAGGTCTTGATAAAGTCGTCCACAATATGACTTATGGAGTGGGGACAATGAAAGGAAATGGTTTTCTCGGCCGGGTAAATGAATATGGCCTGCAAGAAAAACACGGTGGGTTATGTTTGCTTGGGGAAATAAATCTCTTCCTGAGCCTATCTTTCTTCTCTCCCCTGTCAAAACGCAGCTCACTCTCTCCTCTCAATCTCCTCAACCTGCCGCCCACTCCTAACCTCCGGGCTGGAAGTAACTGAGGAAGTCTGTGTTTTGGGCTTAACCCATTCCAGCCTGGGTCAGGTCTTCTGGAAAAGGAGCCCCAGTTTGCCTGGAGCCTCAGAGGTCCCTGCAGACCCAGACTGCGTGGAGTCCACAAGCTGAGGAGGAGAACCTCAGAAAACCCAGAGGAGCAGAGAGCCTCTGGGGCCTCGGGGTCTGTCTGGGGCCTCCAGCCATCACTGCTGCCCCTGCTGAGTCTATGTGCCAGACCAGGCTGTGTCTAGAGGACGGGCCAAGGTCGGCCTGAGAGAGTGGGTGGGGCTCTGAGAGCCAGATGCAGCAGTTCATCCTGCCAGGATGCGGGGGTCGCAGAGCACAGGGCCTCCAACACAGGGTCCAAAGGGGCCTTGTCCACTACAGAAAGCAAGAGCAGAGGGGGGAAGAAAGAAGGAGGAAAAGGAAATGAAGAGCAGGGAGGGAAGAATAAAGGAAAGAAAAGGGAAGTGAAGAGGAGGGAAAGAAGAGAAAGGAAAGGGAAGAGGAAAGAGATGAAACAAAGAAGGGAAGGGAAGGAAAAAGATGAGAAAGGAAGGAAGGAAAAAGATGAGAAAGGAAGGAAGGGAAGAGCAGGGGGAAAGATGGAAAGGAAAATAAGGGGGAAGGGAAACACTAGAGAAGGAAGGGAGGGGAAGGGAAGGAGAAAAGGTAACAACAAACCAGAGGTTATCAGCCAGTTGCCAAGAAAGCGCAGGACGCCGACTGGTGGTGAGTGGGTTCTTCTCGGCATTCTAGATGAGAATCAGGCTTCTCGGAAGCGGAGCGCTCTCTAAGTTCTTCGTGGCTCATCGCGTCTGACACCTAGAAGGAAGTCAGGGCAGCAGAGTTGTGGATCCAGGGGGTTATGGATGAGGCCCTCAGGCCACGTCCAGCAGGACAGAGCGAGTCCGAGGCCCCCTTCCTGTTATCTGTGCTTCATCCGTTTGTAGGCACCTGCTTTGAAGGCCCTAAGTCTTCACTGATAAACCAGATGGCGGTTACTCTTTTGGAGCCCTCCTGAGCCTGTCCAGCGATCCACTTGATGTCCCCCTTTTCCCGACTCTCTCTTTGGGAGTGGGATGGATGGGCCATTTGCATGGGTGAAAGCCAGCCAGGGCCTGGGCCAGGGTGCTTGGCAGCATTGTTCTTGCTAGCTACTATGCTCAATGTCTTCATGACAAGCCATCCCCGGGCCAGAGAGCTGAAGGGAAGGAGTGTGAAGTCCCATGTCTGAAGCCACAAGGTAAACCCAACCTTTTAAATGTCCTAAGCCCCTACCCCATGAGTGCTTCCCACCCCGCCCCCATCCTGGACCAGGGACATGACCGTGGGATTCCTCCCCTGCCCCACCCCACCCCGCCCCGCCCCTGCCTTAAATCCCGTGCACAAGGTGAGGGACGGTCTCTGTGACTCACACACCTTCAGCTTCCAACTGCCTTCCAGAAAATAACTTTCATCTGACCTCCAAAAGGCAAATGAATCCCACACAGGTCGGGCTGGGCCAGAGAGCCATCTGTGAAACTATCAGCAGTAATCTGCTATTGATTGGAAAGTGGGTTGGGCTCCACAAGAGACCACCTGGGCCCGTGGGCCTCCCTTCTTCTGGAGTGGGCCTGTGGCCTCCCGCCTGGAAAAAAAAGTCAGGAAAACCCAAGGTCATGTCCCTCGTCCGGAGTCCTTAGAGAAGAAAGAGGACAAAGGTCAAGCTGGGAGGTCTCAGCATCCCGCTTTATTCACGTGAGGTTGGGAAGCGGGAGGTCCCTCCTTGGTGGCCAATTTCCAGAACATTCCGCCTGAAATATATACAACGTTTTCTATAAAAATTACTCACCTGGGGCTTTTGATGTTCTCCGAGAGCTCATCTGTGTTCACTGCTCATTTCTCCAGTTCCTCGCAGCTAGACTATTAGACTATTAGACAACATTTTACTTGGAGAATACACTCCTTCCATAATTTGTGTCAAATGTGCTTTTGCAGACATCAGAGAGCACATGCCACGTCTGCAGCTTCCGGGAGAGGCAGAAACAAGAACAACCTCTGGAACAATGTTTTTATTTCCTCCCCATGGCCACGGTCAGACACTGGCTGTCATGTTACCCTGCTTCGCAGGCATCGGGGTGCACGTGGGTTCCTTCCGGAAGTGCTTCGAGCTGCCAGGTAGCAGAGAGTTTGTACAGCCCTTGATCTTACACAGTCGATGGAGCACCGACATCTTCCCTTCAGGCTTTTACACCAAACATCTCCGCCCTAAAATTAGTGTGCAATTTTGGAAACAGCTTCCTTCTAGATTCCAGATACGGATGGCTATTTCTCTGCTTGTCATGTCTAAAATAAATCAATGAAGCTGGAATTTCATTTCTTTTTACTTAAAGATGCATACTTACCATAGAGGAGTTACAAGGCATAGAAGAAAAAATGAAAGGAAAGGGGAAAAAATAAAACTTCTAGCCTCCTTACCCAAAAGCACCACTGGCATTAAAATAAGAAAAACCTAACAGAGTCCTTGAAGGCTGTGTGCTTTAGGTTAACATCACTTTTTTAAATCAGAAGCTATTATATCAGTCAGTGTAGCTGCTATAACAAAATACTAGAGACTGGATGTTTGAAAGGAAAAACACAAGGAGTCCTTCCTTGAAGCCCGGGAGACTGTCAGGGGTAGAAATGCCAGTTTTCCTCTTCCTGGCTGGCAGATAAGGTCATCTTTAATGTGAGAGAAAGGGGGAGTGAAGAAGATAGAGCGCGTGAGCCACCCGCCGATGGCTCACTCCTATAATCTAGCTACTCAGGAGGCTGATCTGAGGATTGTGGTTCAAAGCCAGCCCTGGCAGGAAAGTCCGGGAGACTCTTATTTCTGATTAACTACCAGAAAACTGTAAGTGGCACTGTGGCTCAAGTGGTAGAGTGCTCACCTTGAGCTGAAGAGCCCAGGGAGGGCGTCCAGACCCTGAGTTCAAGCCCCATAACAGACAAAAAAGAAAAAAAAAAAGAGAAGGAGGGGGAGGGGGAGCAAGCAGTTCTTGCTGTACTTTACTCTGGAAGGAGCCATGTTGCCCAGGGGTGGAAGCTGCTGCCCTCCCTTCTGTCTTCCCTAAGACTCTCGGACTCAAGGTTACCGTAACTCAGTGAATGCCTTGCAGGAGTTGCTTGCTGGGTCACACGGCCCATCATTCTCTCAAAGCCAGGGAAGAAACCGAACATCAGAGGGAGAGACCACCCAAGAGGTACCCTGCCACCTCCTCCAGCAGCCACCTCTCCATCTCATCCCTCCCCATCTTCCTCCTCCTCTAACGCCCAGCTCCCCCTCCGATCAGCCCCTCTCCACTGCTGCCGCCACCTCCTACGCCCTCAGTCTCCCTATTCCTGCTTCTCCTCCTCCTCCTCCCTCACCTCATGCCATCAGCCCTCTCTGCCTCCTGCTGGTCCACATTACCGCACCGAATGGATGCCTCATAAGCACGTTCTGAAATACATCAATGGAGGAGAGCTCCCTTCCCTTCATCAGCATAGGAGCTCCAGTCTTGAACCTCCAATCCCTTTGTTCCCTGATCTTAATTGACTGAAAAAAGAGACTATTTCCTGAGCTGGTGTTAATCCCTCTACACACTTCTTGCCTTTGCTTTCTTTTTTTTCTTTACACCTTCTCAAGGACTTTAATCCCTAATTAGCCACACTCAAAAAATATTTTTAAAGCAAACGACTTCTCGAAGTAAAGTGCAAATGCTTCGCCTTAAATAAAATTTCTCTCTCCTCACCTCGTGTCTCTGGCTGCCACTATCCATGTCTGCCGGGTGTGTGTGCCTGTTCCAGGGCCTGAGCCTGCTCTGCCTTCTGAACAAATGGGCCTCAGAGGTGAGCCCCAAGCAATCGGCCCATGTGGGAAGGGGAGAGAGGATTGTGAATAAGTAATTTGGTAAAGAGAAACAGCACATGTACATTCCCGGAATCTTGAGTGCTAGCAAATTGTGTTTGGGTTTGGAGAGGTCTAATAAATAAACAAGAAAAATAACAACAACTAAAAAACAAAAAAACAAAATTTGACAAGAATCAAAGGCCCCTGGGCAAAACCATTCAAAAGCCTACACAAATTTTCAATCATAGGTAGACAGACAGCTAGATAGATAGCTAGGGAGATACGTAGATGGGTTGATGACAGATACATAGCCAGGCACCGGTGGCTCACGCCTGTCATCCTAGCTACTCAGGAGGCTGAGATCTGAGGATCATGGTTCAAAGCCAGCCCGAACAGGAACTTCTGAGAAACTTATCTCCAATAAACCACTCAGAAAACCGGGAGTGGTGTTGTAGCTCAAGTGGTAGAGCGCTTGCCTTGAGCTGAAGAGCTCAGGGACAGTGCTCAGGCCCAGAGTTCAAGACCCATGACGACAAAAAAAAATACATAGCTGAAATGATATTTCCAATTATTAAGAAAATAAAACTCTCAGCATATAGGGCCTCTGGCTAGTGTTGAAGGCTGCCTGGAGGATGCTGGTCAGAGACGTTATAGATGGCTGAGTTTGAGCAGCAAGAGAAGAAGATGAGGGCAGGGAAGAGGCCATGCCAATGCAGCTCCAGCCCGGCCTGGACCTGGGAGGCTCCAGGAGTTGGCTGCATCTCACAGTACTTGTTTCTTAATGGTGGATTAGGACACAGCTCACAGGAAGCATTTCCAAGCGGGGCAGGCAGGGATGGTCAGTGCCAACCCGGACCACGGCAGAGGGATGCGCTAGACGGACATTCTGAGCCGTATGTAGTCTTCTAGATGGGATGCTCTTGGCAGGTACGGTCACTGCACCGAGCTGTCAGCCTCGATGGCTAGTTGCACAACATGGGCAAGGTGAGGATGGTTGTATTGCAGCAATGCACCTTCTGTAATACCCTACGCCATCCTTGTTGTGCAATCTCCTGTAATTTTATTGATAAATACATATGGAGTCTCCCCAAACAGAATGTCAATCTAGTTTGACTAATTCCTTTAAGCAGCAAAATATGTGGCAGATTGCCTGGGAACGTAGAAAAATTAGGCAATGGTTGGCAGGTGGAAAATAAAATAATGCATTGAGCTGGGCGCTAGTGGCTCATGCCGACAAGCTTTTCAGGAGGCTGAGATCTGAGGATCCCAGTAGGAAGGCTGCCCGGGCAGGAAAGTCAGTGAGACTGATCTCCAGTTAACCACCAGAAAGCCAGAAGTGGAGCTGTGGCTCAGAGTGGTAGAGATCTAGCCTTGAGCACAAAAGCTCAGGGACAGCACTCAGACCCTGAGTTCAATTCCTGTGACTGACAATACATATATATAGATAGATAGATAGATAGATAGATGTTGAAACCAACATTGCTCCTGGGACTAGATACAGGGCTCCAAGGCCATGGTCATTCTGAACACTGCAGGGATTTGAGCTTTGCAAGTTGGTGCATTGGTGGTCAGGTAATTGGTTGCTATTCCTCATGAAAACAATGGTTTGCGTTTAACACACATGTCCGTGTTCACTGGCCTTATGGCATCTAGGGACTGGCATTGGAAACGACCAGCCTCAGCAAGGAGCTATCAGCATTTCCCCCATTTCCTGTGGGAGGATATGGAAGCAAGGACAATAAAATAAATTTGAATTTTTAGCTGGGTGTGTGGCTCACACCTATCATCCTAGCTACTGGAAAGGCTGAGATCCGAGGATCACTGAAGCCAGCTAGGCAGGAAAGTCCGTGAAACACTTATCTCCAACTAACCAGCAAAAAAACAAAAGTGGAAGTGTGGGTCAGACAGAGCACCAGATGTGAGCAAAAGAGTTAAAGGGCAGCACCCAGATTCTGAGTTCAAGCCCCAGTACCAGCACCAAAAAATAAATTAATTAACAAAAAGGGTTTTCATTATGTTTCAGTAAATTAAAAAAAATTAAAACAAAAGAAGATGTATATTCAGATACACGGTATCTCTATATTTTATTTTAATATCTAGGGCAGGTAAAATAATGATCTCCTTGAAAAGTTCCTTAACTCAGTCCCCCATGTTACATGTACATTCTGGCCTTCTATGGTGAAGGAGACTTTGTAAACATGATTATAATTATGGACCTGATCACACGTGATTGCCTGAGTTTATTTCCGCAGGACAAATCTAGCTTCCCAGCTTCTCCATCATAGAGCCTACTCTCAGACTGCAGGAAGAGGCACTTGGCAGGAGAGACTGAGGAGATTATAAGTGTGTGCGCAATTGAATGTGCCATTGGTTCAGGTCCATGTGCAAAGATGGCAGAGAGACTCAAAGAACAATGGGGGCCTCAGGCTACAGCCAGGGATTCAGACTGGCAATGGCAAGTGGCAGGATCCTGTCCGCTATCAGATGGAGCTGGGAGCCAGGCCTGGCCCAGCCCCCAGACGAAAGCCTGGTCCTGCTGACATCTTGATGTCAGCCTTCAGAACCCACACTAGGGGCTGAGCGGCTGCGTTCTCCTGGACTTCTGGTCTACAAGACTGGGAGTGAATGTGAATGGGTTGGAGCCGTTCAGCCCCAACTCATTTGTCCCAGCAGCAGGCAGACACTGGTCCATCATCACTGGAGAATCTCGCAGAAGCAACATCCGGCTGGTCTTCTTCTGGCTTGTCAGCCCCAGTGTCACTGGCCCCGGGGGAAGAAAGGATGGGTGATGGAGTTGGGGGGTCAGTGTAGGAGACGGGGACAGGCTGAGGAGGAGGGAGCAGACTGGTTTCAGCTAGCCCCCTCTCTCTGCACTTTGGGACCTTTCTGCCCACCAAGATCCCATGCTGCTGCAGGGGGAACTTGTCTGCATGGGGCCCTGCGTTTTCCTCCATGCCGTTGCTATGCAGGCACATTTAATCCTTTAGTTAATGGTCAGTAAGCCCATGGCAGCCCTTGATTGAAAGCTCTCTTCCCAAGTCCAGCTATTACTAGCAATAAAACTCGCGTATTTATTTTCACCTGTCCGACTTGTGCTTCTGACTCAATTGATTCAGAACTCATGAAAACGGGGGATATTTATGACCCTTCTAAAATCCCCACACATCAATCGGATCACATCAACTGCCATTTACTTCGTGCCCCTTTCAAAGGCTTCCCGATGGCTCCCAGACCCCTCCGGGGCCAGCATCACATAACTCTCTAGACTGACACCATGCAGTAAAGAGGCAACACCAGCTCCAAATTCCATTTGAAACTTTCTAGGGGTTTGGATGAAAAGAAGTGAAAGGAAGCAGCTGAGTTACTCTTCAGTAATATGTTTGTTTTGATGCGGTCTATCTGAAATGTTCTCATGTCAATGTATTTATCAGTGAAGAGCTTGTTAATGAGGTGGGGTGAACATTCTGCCCTTCTTTACTAAGCCTTGGAAATTCAGAACATACATGACAACGTCGTACCGGACTCATCTCAGTCTGGCCCAGCCACCTTCATGTTCAGGTACCACGTGGCAAAGCAGCCGCCATTTTGAACAGTGAAGGTCAAACCTCAGTTTTGGTCAGGGTCACCTTTAGCTCTGAACCCTGCAGGCATCATCCTGAAGTCCAGCAAACCTAAGATCTTACACATCTAGCTGAGAAAATGATACCCAAAGTACCTGCTTTGGACTCCCAACCAAGAGCTCCTGGAGAAACAGCTGGAAGGACAGGCTCTCCTTGGGTGGGGTTGGGAGCGATGGGGAGAATTATAAGACATGGCATTGATCAAGATGCACTGTACTCACAAGCCAATATGTTGAACTGAAACCCCTCTGTGCAACTACTTAAGGATTATAATAGTAATAATAATAACAATAATTATAACAGCCTAGCACCAAAAAGAACACATGTGACATTATTTCTACATTATTCTAGAGTGGGAAAACTGAATTGAATCATGGAAACTATCAAGTCAATGGTGGCTTAGGAATTGTGGAAGTGACCAAATTGTTAACATAAATTTAAGTTTTGGGGAAATGTAAAAATGTTTTTATTCCTGAAACTGAGTGATGTTTACAAGAGTACAAGTAGTAGACTCTTCAAACCATGCACTTAACAGGGGTGCATTTGGCACTTTTTTCAACTATTAGAGGGCTATAGGTCTGTGAGTTTATTTCTGGCCCTTCTATTCTCTTCCATTGGTCCTAGGGCCTGTTTTGTGCTAGTACCAAGCAGTGCTCATTACTGTAGCTCTGGTGTAGCATTTGATGTTTGGCATTGTTATTCCTCAAGCACTACTTTTTTCTGCCAGGATTGTTTTTGCAATTTGGGGCTTTTTGTGGTTCCATGTGAAGTTTTGGACTTTTGTTTCTATTTCATTAAAGGGTAATGATGGGATTTTTATCAATATTGTATTAAATGTATGGATTGCTTTGGTAAGTACTGCTGTGTTAATGACATTGACTCTGCCAACCCAGGAGCATGAAAGGTCTTTCCACTTCCTTTCATATTTTTCAATTTCCTTCTTCAAATTTTTATAATTTTCATTGTAGAGGTCCTTCAGATCCTTGGTTCAGTTAATTCCCAGATATTTTATTTTATTCTTTTGAGATTATTGAGAATAGAGTTGCTTTCTTAATTTCAGTCTTGATCTTCTCATTGTTGGCATACAGAAAAGCTACTGATTTTTGTGGACTGATTTTATGCCTTGCTACTTTATCAAAGTTTTAATCAGCTGTAGTAGCTTTGGAGAAAAGTCTAGAGGGGTTTTAAATATAGGATCAGATACATAGGTTTGAAGAAAGGTAGCCTCTTCAACAAATGGTGTTGGAGAAACTGGATATCCACATGCAAAAAACTGAAACTGGATTCCCATCTATCACCTTGCACCTGCACCAATTCAAAATAGATCAAAGACCTCAACGTGGCACCTGAAACCATGAGCCTATTACAGGAAGGCATAGGAGACACATTAGACCTCCTTGGCACAGAAAGGAACTTTCTGAGTAGAGATCCAGACGCACAGCAAAACAAAAAGAGACTTGATAAATGGGAGTGCATCAAACTAAAAAGTTTCTTCATGGCAAAGGAAATAGCCAACGAGCTAAAAAGACAGCCTACAGCTTTTCTGCCAGCTATACATCAGATGATGACCTAACATACAGAATATAGAAGAGAGCTTAAGAAACTAAACCTTCAAAGAACCAACACCAATTAATAAATCGGCCAATCTCTTTTAAGAGATATTTCTCAGAAGAAGTAAAAATGGCCAACAGATGCATGAAGAAATGCTCAGTGTCTCTGGCCATAAAGGAAATGAAAATCAAAACAACACTGAGATTCCACCTCACCCCCAGAAAACAAATGATAATAGATGCTGGTGAGGATGAGGGAACCCTAATACACTGTTGGTGGGAATGTAAACTTGTAAAAGTGGGAATGTAAACTCTGAGAAGCAGTGTGGAGCTTCTTCAAAAAATTAAACAGAGAACCACCCTATGATCCAGCAATTCCACTCCTGGGCGTGTACCCAAAATATTACAAACCAGGATACAGTAAAAAAAAAAAAAAACCACCGACACAATCATGTTCACTGCAGCATTCATTATTCACCATAGCCAAGGCATGGAATCAGCCGAGATGCATCTCAGTAGTCAGGTGGAGCAAATACTGTAGTATGCATGCTGGGCACTGGTAGCTCACACCTATAAACCTAGCTACTCAGGAGGCTGAGATCTGAAAATCGTGGCTCAAAGCCAGCTCGGGCAGGAAAATCCGTGAGAATCTCTTCTCCAATTAGCTACCAGAAAACCAGAAGTGGCACTTTTTGGCGCAAGTGGTAGAGCAGTAGCCTTAAGCTGAAGAGCTCAGGGACAGTGCCCAGTTCCAGAGTTCAAGCCCCATAACTGATAAAAAACAAAACAAATGCCTGTGATATATATGTGTGTGTGTGTGTGTGTGTGTGTGTGTGTGTGTGTGTGTGTGCATATGATACACATATGCACACACACACACACACACACACACACACACAATGGAATTTCATTTTTATCCATTAAGTTTCATCCATTACAAAGAATGATACAGTACTATGTAAAAGAAATGGAAAGACACAGAAAAAAGTGTGTTCTGTGAAGCAAGTCAGGCCCAGAGAGACAGAGGATGCATGTTCCCCTCATCTCTGGAAGCTAGAGTTAGTTTATAGACATGTAAGTAAATACATTAGGTGGTGTGCAAGTATATACAAATGTGTTAACCAAAATATGGTAGATTCCAGGGAGAACTCAAGTACTGTAATTGCTTAGAAAGATAAAGTCAAAGTTCAACAAGATAAACACTGTGGAGCAGGTAGCTGAGAGGGGTGTGGTAGTCAAGGGGAAAGGAATAGAGGGATAAAGAGGGGAAGGTGTGAATGCAGTCCAGAATTCCCCTACAACATTAGGGGGAGTGTCGGGAAGGAGGGATAAAGGAGGGATGGGTGAGACTTTTGAGAGGGCTGGCATTGATCAGTATGCATTGTATTCATAAACTCCTTGCTAAATGACAACTCCTTTGTACAACTATTTAAATATAATAAAAATAAATAAATGAAAACAAAAAGAAATTCCCCCTCCCCCAAATATAAGGGGTACATTTTGTGGCCTATCTCGATAAAGCCCATCCTTTAAAAGCTGAAAATGACAGAAGACAAATAATATAAAAACACAGGGGGCATAATATGTATGAAGATGGATACAGTAGAGAGAAGTGGGAAAGGAAGAGGAAAAGATGAGGGTCACATGACTAAACTGTAACACGTGCACATACAAAATACTATGGTGAAATCACTTTACGTAATTAATATTGGTTGGAAAGAAAAATCGCAGGAAAGTTAAACAGGCTCTGCTGGGGCTAACGAGGGAAGGAAGCAGGCAGACAGAGAGGGTAAATAAGACTGAATGCAGTCGAAGTGCTTTCTATGAAAATGGAGCATTGAAAGCTATTGAGATTGTTTTAAGGCGGGCAGAGGGGGGGGGGGTGAGCTGGACCTGGGGTACATTGTATGAGTCAATGGAAATGTCACAGTAACTGCATCCATCGTGGGTAACTAATATAGGCTAACAAAAAGGCCTTGAATGGCAAAATGCAGCAGCCAAACCATGGAAAATTATTTTCAAAAATGAAGTGTTAAGATGGAGAAGAGTAATATTACACACACTAGCCCAGGGTGTCTCGGCCTCAGAGCTACTCACGTTTTGTTCTAAATGCTTCTTTGTCGCCAGGCAGGGCTGCCGTCTGTGTTGTGGTGTGCTGGCCAGTTCCTGTGGTCTCCACCCCTCACCCCAGTTGTGGCCACAGGTGACCCATGGCACCTGTCATGTGTCAAGTGTCCCTTTAAGAGAGAAAAAGAGGAAAATCTCTCTCTTCCCTAAGTTGGGCCAGTGGCTCAGGCCTGGGAATTAAAACTTGTGCAGGAAATGAAGAGAGAAATGAAAACAATTTAAACACGCAGATCCTTGAGAGACAGGTGTGCAGCCCAGGTACCTGCAGAACGTGGTGGGGAGGGGAGAAGGGGAGGCCTGGGAACCCATGCTTCAAAGCATGGTCTCAGAGCGCCCCCCCTCCGCCTGCCTCTTCCCTCTTCCCTTATCCTCACTGCGTCCCGCAGCAAGCCACAGAGACCAGAAGCTCCCAAGTCAGGTCCTTTTTTGATTGTAAGCCATAGGACACCCCCACATCCTCAGCCCAAGATGAAGAGATACTGCACAGAGACCAGAAAGAATCTGCATGTGGGGGTGGCCGTTTTCTCCACTCTGGCTTACTGTGAGATCTGCACCCTTTCCTTCAGATGCATTTCTCCACCTGAGCCTGAAAACAAGGAGTCCTCCCTGTGCCTTCAGTTCAGGAGCCTCCCATGCCACGTCAAACTATGAACCAATGCATCCATTGGTTAACAGCCTTTTGCCTGTTAACCTGACTTCTGTCCTTAATGGGGGGAAAACCCATGATCCTCACGATGGCAGGAAAGGATTCCAGGCCTCCAGGACCATCTTCACAGGAGGAGAGGAGGGGAAAATGGCTTCCTAGAAAGATATGTGGGTCTGGGGGGGATAGGCAGGAGGTGAGGGGGCTTGCGGAAGGTGGGTCTGCTCTGGGATGCAGGCTCTCCCTGCCTCCACTCCTCGGTGAACCTGGGGTAGATTTCATTCACAGGCCACCTCCTAGGAGCAGACGTCTCCCCACAGAGGAGCTGTTTTCTTCTTCCAGAAAACATTGACTTCTTGCTTAGGTGAAAGATAAACTGAGGCATGCCAGATAACTCCACAGGACCACAGCTGTGGTTCTGAGCCATTCTCTCCTGCACCCACTTTGCAGCCATCTTAGAATCCAGGAAGAGCCTGACTTCCTGCCAGGCGACCCTTGACTTGTTTGTAACTAGCTCCGCCCTCCCCCACCTGACCAATCCTGAGACAGTGAACACCTCTGGCCACACCTGTGGCTCAAGACAGTTTAAACTGTGCAAACCATTTCCAACTCTTCTCTCTCCAACTCTTCCTATTTAACCCCTGAAGACCGAGGGCTGCAGCCTCCTCAAAGCCACCATGTAATAAACCTCCCTTCTCTGCCTTTACCATCTCTCTTCATTTGGCATATGGGTGTGAATGGCTGGACCTAACTTGTGGGCCGCCTGGAGTTTGGACCTGGGATCTAAACACTCTGGTTTCAGATTCTCAGAAGGAGATGATTTCAGTCCAATCACGGGAACTCTGTGATCTCTCCCCTCCCCCTAACATCTCCTGGAGCCTAAGATAATCATGATGATGAAGTGGCATGTGGTAGGGTGTAGGGGTCTGTTCTGATTCTCTGGTCACTTCTGGGGTAGAACTGCTCCCTCACCTTGTTGATATCTACTGTGATGGCTCAATTCTCTTTCCTTAACTCACCTATTCGTTCTTCCTTCACGCAACAAAGACCTTCTGGCTCCTCCCTTCACTGAGCATGGTGCTGGGCACCCATGGCATGTCAGACAGCCAGGGAGACACGGCTCCCTGCCCCCCTGGAGCACCCCTCCCAGGGGCAGAGTTTGAGGAGGTGACTGTCCGGAGTGGACAGTGTAAGTTGAACAAGGTTAGGGGTCTGGAAGGTGGAAGGCCAGCATGGGAGGCAGGTTGGCACTTTTAGCATCCTGTTGAAAAGATTGAGTATAAAGGTGTGAAATGGGTTAGCATCGACCCTGACATCATCTAGGGGAAAAGTGGTCCAGGAAGAGGGAACAAATTGGCCATCCACCGGGGTTTGCTGCTGATGAACCAATTCTCTGATGGCCCAGATGGAATCTGTCTTGTTCACCTTGTGTGTGCCTAGTGCAACCCCTGTCCGTAGAACGGTGTGGAGAGACAGATAGATGATGGGTAGATAGGCAGATGGGTGAATAGATAGATAAAGAATGAATGCATGAATGGGTGGATGGACAGAAGGATGGATGGATGGGAGGATGGATGGATGGATAATCGGTGGATGTATGGACACTTAGTTCTCTCATTTGTAATAATGGTGAAGATACTTGTCTATTACTTGATATTTTGGGTGGTTTAATGAATGGATGGGAGCTTTAAAATATCTTGTTAATTTCAATAAAGATGCTATTGAATTTTGCTCATTGGGGGGGGTGGGCATTTTTTTTTTCCCCCGGTCGTGGGGTCTGAACTCTGGGCCTGGGTCCTGTCCCTCAGCTCTTCAGATCAAGGCGAGCACTCTATCACTTGAGCCTCAGCCCCACTTCCGGCTTTTATCTGCTTATGTGGTGCTGAGGAATCGAACCCAGGGCCTCGTGCATGCAAGGCAAGCACTCTACCACTGAGCCACCTTCCCAGCCCCGGGGTGGACATTTGTGAAAACAGATTCACCAGGGACCTCTACTCCTCTTTGGAGCCACCCCAATCCTTGCCTTCAAATAGCCTTTGTTCCCTGCAGAACACATGGGCCAATCCGGGCTCCTTCCTTCTTGCTGGATGTGACACCCAATCTCTGCACATTTGCGAACTGTCACCTACATGCGATTGCCGTGCTGGGTCAGCAGGCAGGCAGGGAGTGGGCCTGCCCCTTGGGTCAGAATCCCTGCAGGCCTTGCTCCTGCATTTACAAATAAGAACACCAGGACTTGTTTTGGCTTGTAAGTGAGCACACAGGAAGCAGAAACCAAGACTGCCTGTGAAATCTCACAAATTTGAAGCACAATTCCAGAGTAGCTGTTGCTACAGATAAGCCTGCTTTGAATAGAAATGTGCCGGGCAGGCGATAAGAATCCTCAGGGCAGAACTTGTCCTGCCTTTGCTCTCTGAAGCCCCAAGGGCACCAAACACAGAGTCTGGAGCATCCTCAGGGACTCGGTGACTTGTCTTAAAAGTGGCCTTCGTTATCTTGTACCCAGAACCCCGACTTACGGTTATTTCTGTTGATTAATGTTCTCTCTCCTTGGTCTGTCAAGATGACACCGATGATTCATTCATTTTTAGGGGGAAAATATAGTGTGTGCATCAGTGGAAATCCGCACTCCTGGGCCATCTGATGGAGCCCTGCCTGCTATCTTCTAGCTATTTCAGGACTCAGTCAATTGGAGGTAAATGACAGGTATGTTAATTCTGTCCTCCCTGGCAGCGGCTTCAACCTACCTCTCCCTCTGAAGAAAGCATTTTGCCTCCATTTGCCATCAGCCCCACGTTCCTTTAGTAGATACACATCTGTGCCGCTTTGACTTTTTCTTTGAACCGCTAAGGTCAGCTAACTGGTTCTCTCAGACCGTGTGAACGCAATTCCCTCACATTCATGTTCACATGTGTGTTTTGATTTCTGCAGGGTGATCCTGAATTTGCCTTTTAAAGTCACCGTTTCACGCACTCAGCAAATATTTGTTAAACAGCAAATCCATACCAAGCACGGGGCTAGGAGCTAGGACCAAGGCCCCAGCAGCACAGCCAGCCCCTGTTCAGAGCCAGTGACTTTTCCTTGCCGTGGGAGACCCTGAGAAACAAAGCCAGCAAACGAACGCCTCCACCAGCGTCTGCAGCGCACGGACCGCTGCTGACTCAGGATGACTCGGGACCACACCAGCCAGGCCAGCCCCACGCTCGGACTCGATTCCCTGGTGCTTGAGCCAGGCCCTACTTTATGGGACCGTGGGCATCTGGATTATTACGTGACCATAAATGCTTCTTGGTTAAGGACATCAGTGAACAGTCACTGCCACAACAGAGGGAAATAAATCCAAAAGAGCATGAAAAACACGTACAAAAAAATCCTCCATAACTTTTATAAATATCAGAACTCTCCCCAAACGCTTGCTTCCTTCTAGCAGGTGCGACCTCATTCTCCAGCACTATCTCTCACCTTGACCTTCTACCCCAGAGCCAAACCTCTCAATAGGACTGTCTACAGCACTTTAGTGTCACCATAGAGCTAGGCTGGAGGCCCAGCTCTGGGGTCCCCAGCGGACCAGCTCGGCTGCCTGCTCTAACTCATCAGGCAGAGGAAAAGAATTTATTCCGCATGGCCACCTGGGAAAGAATGAGGGGCACACAGAGCCCAGAGGGGCTGGGGCTCGGTCAGCCCTAGGTCTGGCTCATCACTACCCTAGTGTTGCTCATGGGCAGACTTTCCATGATAAGAAAGTGGCTGCTGCCTGCGGGTCAGCTTCCGCTCTCCCCACAAGATGTTTATCAAGGGGACCGAGCTTGCAACTCCAGGAGACCACAGGAGGGGGCCGCCCGGAGAAAGGGCGAGATGGAGGTGGTTAGGGGGGGTAACTGGAGGACCCGGCACATTCTGATAAATGGCCTGGACCAGGTCATTGAACAGGCCGGTGATGGCTACCATGCTGATTACCATGCCAGAGCCGCGAGGATTGGTGATGTAAAGTGATCAAATGCTAAGACGCTCCTCAAGAGATTTCCACGTCCTCCCCAGAGTTGAGGAGGACTCAAACCCCAAGTTCAAGGGGCAAAGGAGACATGCCAAATAGAGGCAGACACAGCGAGTCCGCTGCTGCCTTTGGAGAGCTGGTGGGAAGCTGTGCAGCCATGTGACAGCTCAGGGGAGGCGTGGCCTCCATGTCCCCACGCCTGTGGCCCCACCCACCACCTCTTCTCCTCAGTCACTCACTGGAGGGAGGAATCTCCTGCGCAAGCCATCTGCAACCCAACGCCCCAAGTCCAGTTGCCATTTGTCTCTTCATGTCTGAGCCTTCATCCAGTGGACAAGTTGAGCACTTTGTCTTGTGAGGCCATGCTTGATGATGCATCTTCCTCCACCTTTCCATCTGATTTCCTGAGAACCTTAGCCTCTTCTCCACACTGTTCATAAAAGGCCTCCTCTACCCTCTCCTACAACCGTTTTAGTTGAAGCTTAGCTTTAACTATCTCCTTTCTCTCTGTATTTATCTCTCTCCTCTCTACATCTCTCCCCCTCCCTTATCTTCCGCCTCCCGTTCCTGCTCTGCCCTTCTCTTTTTCCTCTCCCATTTTCTCCTGCCAATGCTGTCCACATGACATTTGCTTTAGCAACACAATTCTCCTGGGGTTCCCAAAGATTCAGCCAGCCCCTTTCTTTGGAGAGCTGAGCCACACATCTACCAGCAGCTCCCTGTTCCTTCTGGGGCCCTGCTGTGTTGGAAACACACTTCTAGGTGCTCACTGCACCTAATCTTCCTAACCACTAACCACCCAACCACCCAATGAGGGCGGCCTTGCTGCTGATAATAGTGTCTTACAAGTCAAGGTGGAGGTCCACAGCATCCAATGATTTGCTTGTGACAGCACAGGGAGGAAATGGTAAAGTCAGGATTCACATTCTAATTCCTGAACCTCCAGTAGCGTGCGGATGTACCAGACGACTCCCTGAATAGCCCCTCATATGTCCACCTCCTCACATCCTCCTTAGCCCCGCCCTCTTTTATGAAGGGTGCTGCATTGTCACCTGCTCACCAATGATATCCCGGTCCTCCTGTGGCTGGTGCCACATCTTGGTCTGTTACAGAAACTAGAGGCTGGATAATGTGTAAGGAAATGGGTCTTGTTTAGCCCACAGTCTTGGAAGCTGAGGATCACGTGGCCTCATGGTATCAGTCTCTGGGGAGGGCCTTCTGGCCCTGTCACATAGCATGGCGCCTGCCACCACGGCAGGAGCCACGTGAGGGGCAGGCAGGATCACTGTGCAAGACAGGAATCCAGGGTTCCGGGCTCCTCTTATTCTCCCAGGAACTAACTCATTCCAACCAAGCCCAGCCTCCAGGTGCCAGCATCAACCCCCTCACCAGCAGAATGTCCTGAGACCAAATCACCTTCCTCTGCTGCCTCACATCTCAAAGTTCTGCCACCTCAACAGTGCCACACTGGACATGAAGCTTCCAGACATGACTCTTTGGAGGACGTATTTAAACCACACCCAAACCTTAGTGGCCCACCATCCATCCAATGAGTGACATTAACCTGCATCCAGGAGACGCTGTGGTCCAATAAAAGTGATTGACACCTGCCTAACAGATGGCATGATCTTCTGCCCAGTGAGTGGCAATGTCATTCTTCCAATGAGCTCAACTCTTACAGGACAGAGAGGATTACCAGCTCTAGACTGGTGATCTAAAGGGATCAAGTGCTAAAATGCTCCTTAAAAGATTACCATGTGCACTCACAAAGTGGAGGAGGAATCAGACCCAAAGTTTTAGTTAGCAAAGTCAGATCCTTAGCTAGACATGGTGGGTTCTTGCATGCCAGCCTAGCTACTTGGAAGGCAGAACTTGTGAGGACTGCCAAGACAAAATGTCCTTGAGATCTATCTCAACCAGTAAAGCTGGGCATGGTAGCCTTTGCCTCTCACTGCAGCAAAAAGTAAGACCCTATCCCAAAAATGACATTGGGACTTTGGTGTTATGCTGTCAGCCATGAGAGATGGGAGACTGGACTTACTCTTAACATCAAACACGAACCAGCTCAGGGAGCTCAAGAGCCATTCCTGCATTCCATGCATCTCCATTCCACACGGATAGGTAATCTAAGTGAAGGAAATTGTGTAATATGATTTTAAATATAGTAGCAGCTCTGTGGGACAAAGCTAAACACCGCACAACAAATTTTGTGCCAGGCGGTATGTATTATGGTAAGGTTACGCAGCTCGGGAAGATTCAGTCACTCTGGTCATTTAATTTGAGACTTAATTTGGCAGAAAATAATGTCTGAAGTTCTACGGAGACAAAAAACAAAACAAAACAAAACCAGCTTTGTATTTCTCTCTGTATTTCTATTTTTAAAGGGAGGGTATTATTCTCTTTGAATGGTGGCTACATTTTGTAAATTGACGGTTGGATAACATTGTGTGTTTGTTAATGATTGGATCGAGCCTTATGGTCAGATACGCTTTGGGTGACACCATCAGCTGTAATAAATCAGTGAAAGTCGGAGTACGTTTGTTTAATTCTTGTTAAATTAAAACCTGACCACGAGAAAAGTGAGAGAAATGGCAGTGAGTTCCACACGGACAGTGGCGGGCCTGTCTGAGTGCCGCGGCCTGCCATCCCAGTGGAGGGCCTGCCTGTGTGCCACGGCCTGTCATCCCAGTGGAGGGCCTGTCTGAGTGCCACGGCCTGCCATCCCAGTGGAGGGCCTGCCTGTGTGCCGCGGCCTGCCATCCCAGTGGAGGGCCTGTCTGAGGGCCTGTCTGAGTGCCGCAGCCTGCCATCCCAGTGCAGGGCCTGTCTGAGTGCCGCGGCCTGTCATCCCAGTGGAGGGCCTGCCTGTGTGCCGCGGCCTGCCATCCCAGTGGAGGGCCTGCCTGTGTGCTGCGGCCTGCCATCCCAGCCACTCTGGTGTTTATCTGGGTTACCTTGTGCAGGGTGAGGAATGGAGCCATCTTGCCCATTAACGGCTGTCTTTCTGCCTCTCCATGGTGACCTGCTTCCCTGGGACCCATGTCTGCGTGGCTTCTGCCCCCGCTTCCCCAGCTCCCCTCTCTCTGCAGAGGAGGTGACAGGTGCAAACTTATCTACAGGCCGATAAAATCCTCATGGGGACATCCCACAGACCCGCAGGCCAAACCCACGGGAACTGAGGCCACAACACCGGAGTGCATTCAGGCATTCCCGGCAACGGCCCTTCACAATACTGCACTGTGTAGTTCGTGTGTGTGTGTGTGTGTGTGTGTGTGTGTGTGTGTGTGTGTGTGTGTGTGGTGGCAGTTCCACTAGACGATATATAAACACACAAGTACACACGTTATTATGGGCCAATCAAAAATAAAATCAATCGTAAAACACTTAACTTAGAAACTTCACAAAGAGACCCTGTCCACTCTGCTTCTGCTAGTACCCTCTCTAGGAGCCCAGCTCAATCACTTCTCACTTCCTCTTCTTCCCTTCCCTCCCTCCCTCCCTCCCCCTCCTCTCCTCTTCCCTCCCCTCTCCACCTCTCCTCTCCTCTCCCCCTTTCCCACCTTTCCCCTCCCCTCTCCACCTCTCCCCTCAACTCCTCTCCTCCCCTCCCCTCTCCTCCCCTCCCCTCTTCTCCTCTCCCCTCCCCTCCTCTCCCCTCCCCTCCTCTCCCCTCTCCTCCTCTCCTCTCCCCTCCTCTCCCCTCCCCTCCCCTCCTCTCCTCTCCCCTCCTGTCCTCTCCCCTCCTCTCCCCTCCTCTCCTCTCCTCTCCTCTCCCCTCCTCTCCTCTTCCCTCCCCTCCTCTCCTCTCCTCTCCTCTCCCCTCCTCTCCTCTTCCCTCCCCTCCTCTCCTCTCCTCTCCTCTCCTCTCCTCTCCTCTCCCCTCCTCTCCTCTTCCCTCCCCTCCTCTCCTCTCCTCTCCTCTCCTCTCTTCTCCTCTTCTCTCCCCTCCTCTTCTCTCCCCTCCTCTCCTCTTCCCTCCCCTCCTCTCCTCTCCTCTCCTCTCCTCTCCTCTCCTCTCCTCTCCTCTCCTCTCCCCTCCTCTTCTCTCCCCTTCCCACCTCGCCCCTCCCCTCTCCACCTCTCCTCTCCTCTCCCCCTTTCCCACCTTTCCCCTCTCCTCCCCTCCCCTCTTCTCCCCTTCCTTCCCCTCCTCTCCCCTCCCCTCCCCTCCCCTCCTCTCCCCTCCCCTCCCCTCCCCTCCTCTCCCCTCCTCTCCTCTCCCCTCCCCTCCTCTCCCCTCCCCTCCTCTCCTCTCCCCTCCCCTCCTCTCCTCTCCCCTCCTCTCCTCTCCTCTCCCCTCCTCTCCTCTCCCCTCCTCTCCTCTCCCCTCCTCTCCCCTCCTCTCCTCTCCTCTCCCCTCCTCTCCCCTCCCCTCCCCTCCCCTCCTCTCCCCTCCTCTCCTCTCCTCTCCCCTCCTCTCCTCTCCCCTCCTCTCCTCTCCTCTCCTCTCCTCTCCCCTCCTCTCCTCTCCTCTCCTCTCCCCTCCTCTCCTCTTCCCTCTCCTACCCTCCTCTCCTCTCCTCTCCTCTCCTCCCCTCCCCTCTTCTCCCCTTCCTTCCCCTCCTCTCCCCTCCCCTCCCCTCCCCTCCTCTCCCCTCCTCTCCTCTCCTCTCCCCTCCTCTCCTCTCCTCTCCTCTCCCCTCCTCTCCTCTTCCCTCCCCTCCTCTCCTCTCCTCTCCTCTCCCCTCCTCTCCCCTCCTCTCCTCTCCTCTCCTCTCCCCTCCTCTCCTCTTCCCTCCTCTCCTCTCCTCTCCTCTCTTCTCCTCTTCCCTCCTCTCCTCTCCTCTCCTCTCTTCTCCTCTTCTCTCCTCTCCCCTCCTCTCCTCTCCTCTCCTCTCCTCTCCCCTCCCCTCCTCTCCTCTCCTCTCCTCTCCCCTCCTCTCCTCTCTCTTTCTGTCTTCCTCTCTACCTCTGTGTATGTGTTTGTCTCTTCTTTCTCAGTGTTTCTCTGTCCTTTCTGTCTTCTTCCTTCTCTGTCACTCTATGTCTCTTCCTTCTCTATCCCCATCCCTCCCTCCCTTCATCCCTCCTCCCCTCCCTCTTTCCTCTCCCCTTCCCTCCGTGAGTGTGTGTTTATGCCTCTCTGTCTCTGTCTCTCCCCCCTCCTTCCCCACCTCCAATGCACAGTAGTCACTCCTGGGATTCTCTCCTGGGCATTTCGCCCCGGCCTGTCTTCTGGCACCGAAGGCCACCGCCCATCCATGACTATTTACTTGGAGCAAACATGGATTCCGCGGCAGAGGCGTGGGCTGCAGGAGCCGGAGCCGGCAAACAAGCAGCCCAGGCATCACTCCCAACAGCCGGGCAGGGAAGGTAGCAGACATCTTTCTGCTTTAAAATGGAATCCACAAATGCCATCAACACCCATATTCCTTCAAGAATCAGAAAAGGCAAAAAAAGAAAAGAAGAAAGAAAGAAAGAAAGAAAGAAAGAAAGAAAGAAAGAAAGAAAGAAAGAAAGAAAGAAAGAGAAAGAAAGAAAGGAAAGAAGGAAGGAAGGAAGGAAGGAAGGAAAGGAAGGGAGGGAAGGAAGGAAGGAAGGAAGCAAGCAAGCAACACATGGAGCAAACAGAGAAACCCTGCTGTGTGACTGGAGCCCAGCACGCTGGGCTGCCTCCTAACCGCCTGCGCTGGTGTTCCCTAGAGGAGTTTTCTTGTCCAGATACACCAGTCAGCTTCCCCAGCCCTCTCCTGGACCGTCTGCACACTGCCTTGAAACCCCAGTTGTAGCAAACAATCCTGCCGCGTCGGTGTTGCAAGCACCTCCCTAGCCACACCTTGGTGCCTGGCCGCATCTCGCTGTCCCCGGCCCCCCCGGCCCCCCGGCCCCCCAGCCTGGCCCTCGGCTTCCCTTCCGTGGGTTGATTCCATTGGTTGATTCCGCCAGCACTCCCACTGATGCTTCACCCCGCTCCTCAGCCAGGGGGGGCTCAGAGGAGAGCCCAGTGTCTTCACCCTCCTCCTCAGGCTGTGGTCTCCACCCCTGTGGTGGCAAGAATGAAGTCTGTACCCCTGTACTTCCTTGGGTGCCCCTGAGCTGTTCAGCACCCCGCCAGATCAGACACGGACCTAGCCATGAAGTGTGCCTGTCTCCCCTGAGTTCTGGGAGCGGACACAGGAATGAGCGCCCAGGGGAGGGAAGGGGCGACACCCCTCAGAGACACACTTAGAAGTCTAGATCACTGTGGGTGACAGAAGAGGTCCTGCCTGATTGTGGGTGACTTAGCCAAGGTGTCCCCCCAAAGTCTGATCTTAGCGTAGAGCACCGCAGCACGCACGGTCTGCCTTTACAGTTTTAAACTTGGGGATTTCTCTTGGCCGTGAGCCAAGAGGTGACTAGTGCTGTCCTAACATGGCTCAGCCTCCAGGTGACAAACAGAAAGGGTTGCACAGGTTTAGCCATGTTTAGCAAATGCAGGAATAGAACGAGAGCAGGTGGGGGTTTTGTTGTTGTTGTTCATTTGCTTTTTAAGTGTTAAATTTCACACGCAGTCCATCTGGCTGTGGCAAAAGGGACACCCTATGGAAAGACACTTTGAGGAAAAGTAAACGACCACAGAAAGTAACTTAGCCAGCCCCGGGGTGGGGGCGTGGGGGACCCTTCGGCCTTTCCTCCAGAACTGGGTGTCAAGAAGTCAGTGTAGCTCAGGTGGAAGAGAGCCTGCCTCGCAAGCACCAGGCCTGAGTCCAAACCCCAGTACCACCCAAACCACAACTAAAGCACGATTCCTTAAAGTCATTCGCCCAGACTCATAGCACAAAAGAGTGGCTAAACCCTCTAATACGTTGTCTGCTTAGTGAATGCTGAGTTGTGCGTTCTGATCTAGCACCCTCTGTAGGAAGAGGACTGAGTCTGGGCCAGTGCCAATCTGCTAAACTGGAGGCTGAAGGCCTCCTCCCTCCGGTCTGTGACCCCCATATCCACAGAGGCTGTAAGAAACTTTGGGTATCCTTCCTCCATCACAGGAGATCAAGGTCAGATCTTTCAAGACTAGGCCTGGTCCGTGGGACCCTTCAGACCCCAGCTGCGCCTTCCATCAGTAAATCCCAGGCCCAGGGGTCTGCACCCAGACGCCCAGAAGCCTTGGTTTGTTCAGTTTGTAACAAGCTTTTTCCCACCTATCCTGGATGTGCTGGGCTTGTTTTTTTTTTTTTTTTTAATCTCTGCAGGCTAAATAGAAGCCATGAGCACTTTCTTTTATTCCACTTTTATGTCTTTATTTTTCTTGCCTTACTGAGCAGGCTAAATAGTAAACACCGAAATGGTGTGCTTCTCCACTATTAGGGTTGAAAAATTCTCTGCCAGATGAAAATCATTTCTGTTTTCGCCTTTTTTTCTTTTCTCCCGTATCTGTGGAGATAATCAAGTGATTGTCCTCTAATCTATTAATATGGCCAACTGCCTCTAGTAATTTCTTGGAGCTAAACCCGCCCCGTACCTCAGAGATAAGCTCAGGCTGCTCATGATTTATTAGCAGTGTATTCACTGCCAGATTAAACTTATTCATATATTAAGTTTTTTTTAAAGCGTGGAACCACCATTTCCTTACCAGTTTGATAGAGAGCTTTATGCAATTGTTATGGTTATATTTGTTCGTTTCATCCATGAAAGAGGAGGCATTTTACCTTTTGGCATTAAAAAAAATACATAATTTGGTGATATGGGGAAAAAGGCACCCTACTGTGCTGTTGATGGCAATGTAAACAAGTACAACCATGTTGACAGCAGTCTGGAGTTCCTCAAAAAAGCAAACATAGACCTTCCCTATGACCCAGCCATACCACTCCTGGGCATCTACCTTGAGCATCACAAACAAGGATATCGTAAAGACACCTGCACAACCATGTTCATTGCTTCACTATTCACAATAGCCAAGTTATGGAAGCAGTCCAGATGCCCTAAGACAGATGAGTGGATCCAAAAAGTGTGGTACCTACACACAGTGGAATTTTACTCATCCATTAGAAAGAATATTAGGTCATTTTCAGGGTAATAGATGTATCTAGAACAAATCATGTGAAGTGAGGTAAGCCAACCTCAAGGAGACAAACTGTGTGTGGCTTCTCTCATAAATATAACTGTACATGATAATTTATAGATGATTAGGTATTCATATATAAAAACTTAGACCAAAGAAGGATACCATTAATGGTAGAACCAAAGACATAACTCTCTTGAACATGTAAAATGCTATTTATCAGCCAGGTGCCCGTAGCTCATGCCTGTAATTCTACCTGTTCAGGAGGTTGAGATCTGAGGATTGTGGTTTGAAGTCAGTCAGGGCAGGAAACTCCTTCAGACTCTTATCTCTCACCAATTAATCACAGAAAAAGTTGGAAGTGCACTGTGCCTCAAGTGGTAAAGTGCTAGCCTTTAGCAAAGGTAGCTCAGGGACAGTGCCCAGGCACAGAGTTCAAACCTCAGGACTGGCAAACAACAACAACAACCACCAATTATCAAAATGAATTCCAGGAAATGGGGAAATGGGTCATTTATGTCGTTAATGGTAATTTGGTTTGTGGGAAGAGGTTGTTGTTGTTTCCCTTTTCCTTTTTCTGCTTCTTGGAGGGGGATAAAGGGAGGGTGCAAAGAGGGAGGGAGAATGAACAAATGTAATCATGGAATTCAGTAGACACTATGTGGAAAATGAACTATGTGTCTTGTGGGTAGGTATGGGAGGGGGAAACTTGGGAAAAGTGAAGGAAGGGATGATATTATTCAAAAGAGAAATGTACTCATTTCCTGAATTGTCAATTGGTAACTTCTCTGTACAACCCCTTAATAATAACAATAAGATTAGATTAAAATATGTAATTGGTTGCTTCTTGGATGTTTGGCCAGGGGGTTTTTCGCTTTTAAGTTGTTTAAATTTTTACTCTATTGGAATTAATTTATTGCTATTATTTCCAATTGTAACAACCATTGTGTTCATTTGTGTCTTTCTTTTTCTAATAAATCTTATCAAAAAGTTCTGTGTATGAAAGAATCAACATTTGAATTTTGTTGAGTCTTGTAGAGTTAGTTTCCATTTTTCATGTATTCTTTTTAATTATCAGTATCTTACCTGAGAACAGTCTGTATTTATCCTGTTGTTATTTTCTACTTTCTTCAGATGAATTATTTTCTTACTGTTTTCTTTTTCTCTTCTTTTTCCTGTCCCTTTCTTTTTTTCTCTTTCTTTCTTCCTTTTTATTTTTAGTTTATTATTTTTTTGAGACAGGGTCTCATCCTGTGGCCGAGACTGGTCAAAAACTGATAATCCTCCATTGCTGGGATTATAGCTGTGTACCACCATACTCTAATATTTCTTCTAATTCCAGCATGTAAGGTTTTATATATATGACCCTCATGTGATGTCATAGGCACTGTTATTATTTTATAATCTAAAATACGTATCTGTTTTAATTTATGAGTTACTTTATAAAGAAGCTAGATGTACTTAGATGTGCATTTCTTAACTGCTAGAAATATAGAATTTTCACAGTTAGCTTTAAAAACTTGTTTTGTTTTTGTTTAAGAAGAAAGTCCATATGGTAGCGATCTTCTGTTAAAATTTGATATAGCACCCTTGTGTTCGAAAGATTGTGCATTGTCTTGAGTGCAGAATTCCATAAGTACATCAACTCTGGCTTTAAAATTCAGCTCTCCATCATTATTCCACAATAGTGTGAAATTTGGGAAATTATGTAATCACTTAATCACAATTAAAAAAAACCCACCAGAAAACTAGAAGTGGCACGATGGCTCAAGTGGTAGAGCATGAGCCTTGAGCTGAATTGTTCAGGGACAGCTCCCAGGCCTAGAGCTCAAGCCCCCGACTGACAAAAAAAAAAAAAAAAAAAAAGAGAGAGAGAGATCTTTCATGTGATTGTTTCTAACATATTTATAAGATTATGTCTTTGTTGCTTTGTATGTCCCTCCCCCATGGTACAACCCCTGCTTTCACTATATATGATGTTGGTATATGTGAAGGGGAAGGGAAAAAACAAATTGTTAAAACAGGGATACAGGAGAACCCATTGCAACAATGAGATGTACAAGTCGTTATGTCGAAAAACGAACTTTACAACTTTGGTAGGGGGGACGGGGGTGGGTGTGGGGGGGAGGGAGGATACGAAGGGATGGGAAGGGGAAACAAAGCAGGAGGCTACAATGCTTGATAAGAAGTGTGCTCATTATCTTACCCATGTAATTGTAACCCCTCTGGATAGTATTTTCACAATAAAAATATATTAAAATAAATAAAATTCAGCTCTCATAGATCAGTTACATGCTGTTTTCATCATATTATTCTATCAGTTCTCAAATAAAATGCTAGAACTTCCCAATACGATTTATTTCTTTCCATTTTGTCTTTAGGTAGTGTAACCTATGCTATTAGTGCATACGTGACTTAGAACCCTTACCCATTCTGATCATTTGACTCTCATGCCTCTCTGAATAACTCAGTTTCTATGCAGTAAAAACTTTGCATGCAATTAGTGATTGCAGCTTTGATTTCTTCATACTAACTTGCCATGTATACATCATTCTACTCCCTTCTTTTGAAGTAGGTCACTTACAAGCAGCAAATCTGACAGTGTTTCTTTCATGTGGACGGTAATTATTTACTTTTATTCATTTTTGTACTTCTTAGTTTCATTCTTCCTGTTTCACCTGAAACGTCTGTTTCTTTTTTGCCACTGAGTTGGCTCATTTTTCCCCCATGTTTTTTCTTCCCTTAGATTTTTTTTTAAGTAACATGCATCATCTCTATTGTATTATTAGCTAGAGTGGAAGTCATAACATATGTTGCTAAATTTCTGTTATAAAATTGGTCAATAGTTTTTCTATCGTCTGAAAACCTTTAGAACTTTTCAACCAGTCACCTGTTACGTGTGAAAGTTCTTCATGAATTTTAACTACATATTTTTAATCATACACAATATGATTTTTATTTATAGTGTCAGTGTTCATTTGTATTTATCACATTACTTGTTCTTTCTTTTTTCCTGAATTTTAGATTACTTGCCTGTTGTTATTGTTCTTTCTGGCTCAAAATTATATTCTTTAAAATTTCTATTTGTAAGGAACAGTAGGAATGAATGTTTTGTTTTTGGATTTTTTTGAACTGCCATCCCCATCCATGAAGCTCATGTCTGCCGTATGCAGAGCTCTGGTTTTTCAGTACCCACCACAGGAAGATAGTTTTGTAATTTGTCATGGTCATTGAGATTCTATTGTTGCTATCAAAACTTTTGCTACCCAAATAATACTCCTTTGAGTCCATTTTTTGTTTTCTCTGAGATTTTTCTCTTTATCTTTGGTTTTGCCATCAAGCTGTTTGGTATTAAACTTCTACCCTAGGTCTTTGCTTCATTTGTATTTCCTTCCTTCCTTCCTTCCTTTCTTTTCCTTCCCTTTCCTTTCTTTTCCTTTAAATTCAGAGTCTCATGCTTGCTCAGCTTGCTTGCTCAGTTGGTGCTCTACCACTTGAGCCACACTTCCAGCTCAGCTTTTTGCTGCTTAATGGAGATGGAATTTCTTGTACTTATTCTCCAGGGCTGGTTTTGAACTGTGATCTTCCAGGACTCAGCCTCTTGATTGGGTAGGATTACAAGTGTGAGCCACTGGTGCCAGGCATGTGTTTTTGGGTCTGGCTTTCCTTCTCTCTTGAATGCTGCTGGCAATCATGGTGCCACTAGCACAGCGACGCAGTGATAGTGGTGGAACCTTTCTGCCCACCTCCACTGGTGAATGGAGTCACATTGCCATCCTGAGTGAAGTATAGTAAAAAAATATAACCACATGGTGAGAAGACGTGTGGGATATTTCAAACAATAGCTGTTCCTCCATTTCCACAGGAAATTGGTTCTAGGACACACACACACACACACACACACACACACACACACACACACACACACACACTGAAATCTGTACATGCTCAAGCCCTTTGTATAAAATGGTATAAGATTTGCATATAACCTATGAACACTTTCTCACATACTTTAATTCATCGCTGTAGCACCGTAATACCAAATGCAATGAAAGTGTGTTCCAAATCACTGTGGTACATATTGCTTAGAGAATAATGACAAGAAAAATGTGTGTACAGGTTCAGTAGAAATGTGATTTGGGGTTTCATCCACAGAGGTGGAACCTATAGATACGAAGGGCTGACTGGATAATCAGACTCTGCTTTTCATATCCACATCAACTCTCAGTGGAACAGGATTTTCTTGGGCCTGGAAATCACATGCAAACACAGCCATTGTTTGTGATCCCAGACTCTCTGCCTGAGTGTGATTTGGAATTCCTCCTACGTAGCAAGGATGGAAGGCAGAGGAACGGCATGGGCTAGAGTCAAATTCCCAGTGTCTTTCTTGTAAAGTAGCTCTGCCCTGCTGGGGCACAGGGCCTCCTGTGCCTGTTTCCTGTGGCCAATGTGTGCCAGAACGTAGGATGTCATGCCTGGGTTCACCTGATTCCCCTTCATTTCCACCCGTGCTTACGTTCTCTCTGGGGGGCAGCCAGCTTCTGCTGGGATCGGTGAGGACATCTCTACCCCTGGAAAAAAAATGACCCAGAGCCAGGGGGTGGCTTTCTAGTTTACTAGTTGAGAAGACAGAAGGTACACAGGCAAGAGTTGCCAACCACATTCAGCCATGCAGGAACGCTTATTAATTTTTAATAAAGTTGATTTATTGCAATGCTAATCTGCCAATTATGCCTTCCCACCCACTATCATTAGCCTTGAAAGTGGAGCAACTTCCCCTTAGATTATAGCTAGCAATTGGCGGCTGAATCCAGTGCTGGCTGGTGGGATGTGTGCTCTCCTTCCTTCTTGGCACTACCCAGCACTTGGAGCAAAAGTTCCAAGCCAGATGTCACTTGAAACTAGAGACCCTGCGGGTACCTGGGCCTGAAAATGGCAGCTTTGTTGGGGTACTTGAGATGCAATCTGCAGGGCCATTTCCAGAGGCATCTCTAGTATGGGAAATACATATGGTGGTGCCTTAATCGGGTCTGGAGTGTACTATGACCGCACAAACGCTCAGTCTGGTGGTGCGGACTACCCATGGGTGGGGGGATTTTAGCACCAGTGTTGGGACAATGGCAGTGTTGAGAGGGAGTGGATGGAATCAGCACACAGCTTCCAGATGGAAATGTCTCTGTGTCCCTTGGTCTAGGGCTCAATAATTAGCTTGCAGGAAAAGACTGACAAGTGGAGCCCTCTCGATCAGTTACATTCATTAAATGGAACTCCTGATATGTGGGGTTTTCTCCTTGTTTGAGCCACTGCTAGAAGGAATGGCTACTAATTACCCGCAGTGTTTACAAAAGCCACCTCAAGGCCCTGCCAGGCAGGACTGAAGAGCGCTCCAGCTGAAGGGCAACAGAAAACGGGCTCCGCTGGAACCGGAGCAGGCAGGCTGGCTTCAAGCTGAGGCTCCCAGCTTGCAAACATGCATTTGGGCAGCAGAGGAAGAGGATGAGGCAATTGCTGGCACTTTCCTTTTGGTTTCAAAGATGACAAACACATAGCTCTTCCAGCAGTTGGGAAGGTGTGGAACACAGAAAGCACACAATTCCAACGATCCTGCGTGGAGAGCCAGATTGCTACGTATGTTTCAAAGGGAAAGTGAGGAGAGAATGTGGGGAAGAACAATGCCACAGGAAGGTGATGGTCTCCAGCCCTGGCCTGTGAAATGCTGATGGAGAACTGTAATTCACTTTCAGAATGTTTAATTATGGAAGTGGTATAAATAACCGCCTGGCCGCGCTCTGCTAATGAGAGTCCTTGTGCAGAGACACACAGGGAAGCTTCTGCTGGGTGCCTTTGAAAGTGTGGCTGTTAATGAGGTGCCTCCCCAGGGTGGGCTGTGGAGAAGCATCTAGAACCTGGAATTGGGCTTGCTGGAGGAAATGACTGGAGGATTCAGAGCAACAACCCTGACACCAGGATCTTTGGTTTTGCAACATCACGTAGATTGAGGGTTTGAGGTCTTCTCTATCTGGAGGTGAGGTCGAAGAACACATACAAGTACAATACAACACATACAGATACAAAAACAAAGAACAAGTATTTCACAAGATCACAAACTGTAATGGTGTCACCTTTGCCTTCTGTTGATGTGACATCACACCAGAGAAAATCTGAAAAGAGGAGGGGTGTGTTTTGGTTCATGGTTTCTGAGTTTTCGGTCCAGTGCCTCTTGGCTCCATGGTTGCTGAGCTCACACAGAGAAGGATATTATGGTGGGAGTTTGTGGTGGGACAAAGCTGCTCCCCTCAACATGGTCAGAAAGTAGAGAGCACCCGAGAGGAAGGGCCAAGAACCCCAGCCACCGTTCAAAGGCAGTCCCCAGGGACCTGACTCCCTCCACAAGGGCCGCCATCAATAAGGGAAATCCACTGATGACTACTAAGATTAACACCTCAGAATCCACTCAACACTCGGCAGTGCGGGGAGGGAAGCCAAGCCTTCAATACACGAGCTTTCTGGTGTGGGGCAACATCCTATCCACAGGACAAACACAACGATGTTACCAATGATCGTGAATGAATGGGTGAGCAATTCAGGGATTCTCACACTGCCTGACAGACACTTGTGACCAAATAAACTGGGTACAACGTCACACACCACGTCACACCACGTGCTGGACATGAGCACTCCTCCTGAGTGTGCAGACATTGATGAATCCTGAAATGACCAAAACCTACTTAAGTGCTTGTCTCCCTTTGGAGTGAATGAATGCAATGCAATGAATGAATGAATGCCATGAAAAACACTGCCACGTCCATGATGAATCAGCAGGACCAAGACCTGCATTACGGTTCAGTGAGCTGTGGCAGAGCAAGCTGACAGCACACAAGCTCATTCATTGACGCTTTCTCCTCATGCTCCCCCTCCCCTACCTCATCCTTTCACTCCCCGTGGCAATCATGTCCATCACTTCTGACCCCACAGTGAAATTCCTGTGTTGGGATTTCGCCATGGGAACTATGGAGTGTGTAGTATTTGGTGTGTAGTATTTCACGTCTGTTCCTCAGTGTCATGCTAGTTAGATCCATTCCTTTGCTTGATGGCAGTCGGATTATTCTTTTCCTTTTTTTTTTTTGACATGTAATATTGCATTGTCTACTTGCATCAAGTTTCTGTGTCCGTTCCAATGGCTGCAACCTTCTAGGTTGTTGCACTTTCGGAGATGTTATAAACAATGCTGCCCTGTATTGTGGTAGCTGCCCCTTGTCAGGGTTATGACTGTACATCTGTGGTGTGTGGATCTCTGGGAGGGTCTGGCCGACATGGTTAACCTGGGCAGATTCATGGTGGCTGTGCCACCATGCACTCTGTTCTCTAGAGCAGCCAGTTTGAGCCAGAATGGCCAGAAGTTCTAACTTTTGTTTTTTCTGGTAGATGTTAAATTTTACCCCCAAAAGTGGCTTAATTCTTATTTCCCTGGTGTTTTGTGAAGTTGAGCAAATTTCCTTCTGCTTCTAATGCTTGGGACTCTGGGTAGCTCACGTTGCTCCCTCCTGTTTTATTGGGTTGTTTGTATTTATCTTTGTATTACTTAGAGACCCCTGTATACTCGGCCTTGCTCTCCCCCTAGGTCTTTAGAGACAGAGTCTTACTGTGTATCCCAGCCTCACGGATAACTCACTGTGGAGCCCAAGCTGGCCTTGAACTCATGATCCTCCTGTTTCAGCCTCCTGAAGGACCTTAGGTGTGCACCACCAGGCCTAGATCCTTTCACTGTCTTGATGATACTGGTAGATGGACAATGTTTCTTAATTTTAGTCTAGTTCTCATTCATTCCCTTTGCATTTGACATTTGTGTCCTCTGCCCTAAATACATTGTTGTATGGTGAGAAAGCAGGGAAGCCACATTTTGAGAGGTCAAATCAGGAGTCTATTAAAAGGCCAGCCACTGCATGGTAGACTCCTGCCTCAAAAACCAGCAGCAAGAAAATATACTTAACACTGCTAGGAAACTAAGCCATGAAGGCCAGAGAGGCCTTCAATACCAACAAACCAATTCAGCTCCAATGGAGAGCTGAATTGGGACTCCATGGTGACCAGAGAAGAGCCAGGAGACAGGACACAAACATGGAGACGCATGGTCTGATGTAATGGCACCCGAGCTGGTCGAGGTTTAAATAGTGTGAGGGGCAGGAGGCAGGGTCACTGGAAACTTGAGTCCCAGGAACTAGACTGACAAGTTTAGTAACCTATCAGCCAAGTGCCCGCCCCTGTCTCCAAGGATTCAGGCACGCCCATCACCTGGGAGGCAGGGCTTCACCTTCCCCCACCATGAAGACAAGATGCCAAACCTACCACCACCATGTGGCCAAGATGGCGCCGGCCAGACCTGATCTCCCCACTTCCACATGAATACTGTCTAACATTATCTTGGAAAGTTTTGTATTTAGATCTAAAATCTACCTGCAGTTGTTACATTGTGGGAGTTATTTTTGTCCAAAATAGAAAATCCCATGGACCAAAAGACTTTATTTTACAAATCTTTACCACCACTGTGATCCAGACCTATCTACCCTTCACGTAAACCCTTGCGTACAATGAGTGGACACAGACACACACCATCCACTCTTACTCCGTTCTGTCCTGAGGTCTGTTTTTCTGTCCTTGGGCCCTCTGCTCACCATCTCCCCTCTGTCACTTTAATCTTGTAGAACCACAACACAACTTCCCCACTCCTCTCTTCCCCAAGGGCATCTCACCTCCTGTCATTTCTCCTTCTTATTTTTTAAGTTACTGAAAAGCAACTGTTTTTTAAAAATCTCTCCCAGTAATTACTGATGTTTGAATTTCTCCTTATGATTTCATTAATTTTGCCTTATTTGAAGCCTGATCAGTAAGTGAAACAAATCTGAAAGCTTTATGTTGTCATCGTAAATGGGCGCTTTTGCATAATGAAATGTCTCTTTGTGTCTCTAAAAAATGCTTCTTTGATGTTAAGCTTATTTTGCTTGATAGGATTGCAGCCACATAGATTTTCTTTGGTTAATCTTGCATGGAGAGTCTTCTTCCTACCTCCATTTTCACACTGTGGGTATTCTTACATTCATTGTATTCACCTGTATTCTGCAAGCAATGTGGTATTATTCTCTATGAGGATATGTAGTTCATTTTCACTTGCCATACAAATGTATTATGTTTCAAATTAATCATAGGACCATATATTTTATTTATCTCAATAATCCACACTTTGGTCTTCCCTTCATTTTCTTTCATACTTTCTGATTTTTAAAAAAAAGCATTCCTTTCTCCTATGCCCTTTGATTGTTGCTTGATTGTTGTGTATACTAATTTCCACTAAGGTAACAAAGCTTCCTACTAAGATGACTATTTCCTGAGATAACCCACTCTATAAAGAGAAGAAAAGGCTGTACCTTTTAGGTATTTCAGCCCATGCTCAGCCGAGGGTGTTACTTTTGGGTCTGTGGAAACAGCATAGAATAGTGGAGCACGTGGTGCCTTCACACTGCCCACCTCAGCCAGACTGGGGAAGGGAGGAAGGTGACAGGGCTGGGACCCCAGCTCCCCTTTAAGACATACACGCCCCCGATGACCCGAGGCACCACCTCTGGTAGTGATGCTGAGGATAGAAGCCTCCACCCAGGGGTCTTAGGGGACACTCAGTGCCTAGATCTTGCAGCTGACACAAGGTCTTTTACTCTAAGTGTTTACCTTTGCAGTTATAACCCACAGGGAAATCTCAGCTCGGAGCAGTTTCACACTGCTTGTATGAAACCTTTTCTGAACCTCTTCTCCCATGATACAAGGACTTGAGTATGCCTGGATGCCATTGGTTCTTTTCTGACTTAGTTGCGATGGTTGCTGTACATTTAGGGGTTCATTTCCACCATCGTGTTTAATTTAATTATGGTCTCGCTTCTTGGACATGTTCTAACTGCTCAGGGAAGTCAAGCCGGACAGCCATTTTCTTCTAGCCCTTTGAATGATGAAGTCATTGCTTTGTCTTCTTGTTTCAGTTGAGAATTTAGTAATCAGCTGACCTTGATTCCTTTGAAGGGGATGTCTTTCAATGGGTGGCATTCAAAGCTTTTGTGTTTGTCATAGAGAAGCTCTATCCAGATATTCGTTCTTACTTATTTTAATGGGGCTTTCATTCACTTGTATGGTCCAATGCTGGACCATCCTTAGAGGAACTTTGCAAATTTTGCTCTCTTCCTTCTTGTTCTGGGACTCCAATTTTACAATACTTTCCCTCCTTCTCCTCCTCTTCTTCCTCTTCTTCTTCTTCCTCTTCCTCCTTCTCTTCCTCTTCCTTCTTTTGGCCAGTCCTGGGGCTTGAATCCAGGGCCTGGGCACTGTCCCTGAGCTCCTTTTGCTCAAGGCTAGCACTCTACCATTTGAGCCACAGGTCCACTTCTGCTTTTTCTGTGTATGTGGTACTGAGGAATTGAACCCAGGGCTTCATACACGCTAGGCAAGCACTCTACCACTAAGCCACATTCCTAGCCCCAACCATGCTTTTCCTTCTAACTTCTCTTTTCCCATTATACATTCTCTTGTCACTCTGTGTTTAATTCTTAGCCTGCATTCCAAATCTGTAGTTCTGTTGTGTTTAATCTGGTATTGATTCAGCCAATTCACTACATTTTAAATACTGATCATTTTCAGTTCCTGTTTGATCGTTGTGGTTTATACTTCTTTGTCAAAGTTCTCCGCTTGTTTTATTTCTTGAATATAGTAACTTCAGTTAGTTTAAGTCAATATCTGGTATTTCCATTTTCTTGTTCCTCAAGGGTCTGTTGTTACCTGCTGCTCTGGGTTTGCGTTCATATTGTCCAGAGGCTCTTCTACCTGTTTGTTTATTTTATTTTACTTAGCCAGAGCTAGGAATTACATCCTGTGAACAAAAGTTGTGGTACTAGATGATTTCAGCTTCCTTCACAAATGTGTATACTGCTCAGAGTACTGGAAACCCAGTTTCAGAGACAGAGGGTGTTGTGAAGCAAGGCTGAGCTGGCCCCACTCAAGCTGACCCCTACCCAGTCCCCTGTTGCCATTAGAATGTCACCTTGTAGAGCCTCAATACCAAGGAAGTGGAGAAGGACTCCTTACATCGGTGGACAAATAAGAAACACAGCTGTGTTTTGTCCCTGGCTGAGGGAACAGATGTCCTAAACCCCTTAGGTATTCCTGATCAATAGTTCCTCATTCATAACGAGACCTTTGAGGTCACCCTAAGATTATGCGAGTGCTAATGAGATGACTTATGTCAGGGTCCCTAGAAAGCCCAAAGGATATGGTCATCGGTAGAACAAGCAGTTAGAAGGTGGGAACTTGTGGTCCACCCTTAAACTTTGGGGATCAAGCTCTAAAGACATCTCAGTGAATTTCCAGATAGGTGCTGGGGGGGTATCATGTCTAAGGGGGTGAGTGTATGGGTGTACACGCAGGCACGCACGCACGCACACACACACACACATGCACGCATGCATGCATGTGTATGCACACCATGCATCTTCTCTAACTGCTCCTGACTTGTACTCTTTATCATAAATGGGAAGGTAGGAGTTCAAAGGTTTTCTTGAACTGTGGATGAAAGTGTCCAGAGTAGCACTGATGGTGAGGAAGTCTACCCCTGCCGTGGCATCTGAGTCGGGAGCAGCTCTGCAGGGACTTTGGCCTCAAGCTCTCGAAGTAGATAGTTGGGCAATGGTCAGTGAGGAGGGAACCCACCGTTGGTATCAGAACTATTCTGAGAATGTGGTGATTTCTCAGTGTTTCTGTCCCTGGGTCTCGTAACACAGCCACCTCTTTCGAATCAGTAGACACTGCTGGGAACTGTAAATGCCAGCTTTCCCTCCCTCCTGCCCTCCCTTCCTTTCCTAAATTTTACCTCCATGATTCATCACTGTACTAACTCAAAAAATTATTAATATTTTCCCAGTTCTTAATATTTGTTCTCAGCAAGAAAAAGTTGACTTTAATTTTAAGCCCATTATCACACACAAAAAAAGAAGAAATCCTCATTTAACTTTCCTGAATCCAAACATGTTATCTCTCTCTCTCTCTCATACACACACGCGCGCGCACACACACACACACACACACACACACACACACACACACACACACACACACGCAGGCCTTTTCCACTGACACTTTGTTAAACTATGGAAGAACACAGGCTCCGGAAATGTCAGTGTGATTTATCTTGCACTTGGAGTGCGATGCCTGTGTGGTATTGGGATAGTAACATAATTCTGAGAAAATAAAATCCTATTCACCATTGTACTTTTTGAGAAAGCACAGAGCATTCTGAATGCATTTAACATTTTTCTTAGCGAATCAAGGTCATGATTATTTCCCTGACGCTGTTCACATTGTCATAATTATATACATTTGTGCTTACGATGCTACCTATTATTAGTGCATTATATTTGAATTACCATCCATCTGTTGAGAAAATACAGAGTATTGTTTCTCTTCTTCAGTGAGCCAAGGTGTAGGTCATTAGCATCAGTAATCACTGTGCAGAACAGCCCCGAGGGACCAAGAGGCTCAATGGCTGTTCCACCAGGTTTGCACAGCACTGTGGAAATTCCAGGCATGTGCTTTTGTTCCTTTAATCCCTGCAGGGGCTCCTGGTTCTACCATTGTCTGCAGTGTTCAGATCAAACGACTCTGAAGCCAAGACGTTTCATGGACGCCAGGTCTCGCTCCTGGTGAAGCGCTTGGGTACACATGCTCCTCCCATTTCAGACCTGCTCCATGTCCGGGGTGCACTTGTTTGGAACTTTGGGCCTTGCAGAATCCATCACTGGTGTGTCTCAAGTGGTTACTCAACACTTTCTTGTCCCCCCCGCTCCTTTCTGTAGACCACAAGTGGAGATCTGGCCCCAAGAGTCTGCCTAGCACCAAGAGAGGGAATAAACATCGTGATGAGCATGAAGGCCGCTCCCCTGATTGAAACACAGCCTTGTCTGGCCTCCACATCTGCTTTAGCTGCTCTCAAGGCTTTATATTGTTTTTGTTTTCACTCACTTCCTCATTTTTTAGTATAACAATTGTTACATTGATTACGTTGTTTTTTTTAAACCTAACAATGAGAAGATTGGACTTTCTCTTCCTTGTTTTTCTTTGTTTACCACATTTGCATACAGATTAGATTGTCTCTCCATCCTGGAAGAAGGAACCCAATCACACCAGCTCTCCACCTACAAGGGGTGGGGGGAGGGTGATGAACACAGCCCAGGTAAAAGCGCGCACACCTCCCGCACAGCAATCTGCCTGCTTCAAGGTGCTCAAGCATTCATTCCTGGGCCTGGCTTTTGAGTTTGCAGTGGAAGATCCCGAGGGGTGTCCTTCCCAGCTCCACAGGGGCAGGTTTGTGATAGAGCACCTGTCTGGCAGGGGTACAGAAAGGTGAGGATGGCTGTTTTCTCCTAGGGAAAACCTCAGACTAAGGACATAATTGGGCAAGTGTCCCCAGCAGCTCTGCTGGAAAGGCTGAAAGGGTAGAGAGAGGGCTCACACACAAAGCGAAACGGAGCAAGCAACACCAGGAGCACTTGCACGTCTGTTAGAAAGAACCGGGCAAGATCAGCAGGTGTCGGCCTGGGGGAGTCTTTCAAACAGAATACCGAATGAAAAGGGGCCGTTGCAGAGCCCAATGCACCAATACGGCCATCCTGGAAGACGAAGGACACGGACATAGTGCAGGCAGAACCAATCAAAGCCAGAACTGTGACTCTCACTCACCTGCCAGGACCCGGGGTCTGTGTGACTCTCACTCACCTGCAAAGACCCGGGGGCTCCTTTCTATTCAGGCTTTCCTGGAGGCCACCATTTCACCCTTATAATTTTTAGTCTCTGTCACAGTAGTTTATGAGAGTAATTATGTTTATCCTTTATTTGGCTAAAACTAATGAACCAATGATAAACAACTCAGCATTTTCTTCCCTGTCGAATAATGAATATTAATTAACCTGTCAGGAAAGGACTGGCACTCATTACCAAATATAGCAGTTGACTTGCAAACCAAGTTATGGAAGAGCTGCCACGGTTTCTGAGCGGCAAGTGTGCCCAGATGTTCTTGGAGAAGTTAGCTGGTGAGGGGACCAGCCACAGGAGCTACCCGAGTCTGGATCTGAGTCTCAGAGGCCTGGTGGGAACTTTGAGTCTTCTGTGGGCCTGGCTGGCTGTCACCAGACTTCATGGCTGTTGACTTACAGACGTCAGTACTTGGGGAATCTTCCGCCAGTGTGCACCAGGAAGCTGGCGGGGGCCCACCTCAATGCCAAATCTTTGGGGACATATGGTGGTTTCTGCACTTCCACGAGAGTTGACATATGGATGTCAGGTATCTTCTCTTGGTTGAGTTAATGTGTCTGTGAAGGAGCTCCGATCACTGTAAGGATTTCTGTGCCCACAGCACTTCAGGGCATCAAGGTAGCTCTGCTCTGAGCCTTCCCCAGGCAGCATTGGCTTGGGTTGTATCTCTCCCGGAATAAGCAAGGAGTGGTTTGACTTGGCCGAAAGAAGGCAAAAGACACAGACAAGCCCTAGGCCTTTGGTATTCCTGAAGGACTGTAGAAATGCTTACATGCCAAAGAAAACGGACTGGCAGGAGATAGCAGGACATTAGGTCATTCCATATTATAATTTCTTTCCTATGAAGCATGCTTCTTTTTTGGTCGGTTGTGGGGCTTGAACTCTGGGTCCGGGTACTGTCCCTGAGCTCTTCAGCTCAAGGTGAGCACTCTACCACTTGAGCCACAGAACCACTTCAGGTTTTCTAGTGGTTTATTGGAGATAAGAGTCTCACAGACCTTCCTGCCTGGGCTGGCTTTGAACCGAGATCCTCAGATCTCAGCCTCTGGAGTAGCTAGGATTACAGGTGTGAGCCACTGGCACCTGGCTGAGGCATGCTTCTTTAAATGAATCTGGAGTTAATGAGAATAGAGGAGAATCATGAGGGAGGAATCTCCTTCCTTCTGCCCTCCAACTTGGCCACTGCTGTGAAGGACCGGGTGGCAATGGCGAGATGGACCAGAGCTCTCCTGTCACGTCTTTTAGGGCTCTTGTTCAGAGCAAGGATCCTTGGATCCTGGGACAGAGTCTCTGCGTGGATCCTTGGATGGGATCTCTGCTTAGGGACAAGTGTTACTTTGTGTTTCCAGTGGGAAAACCAAAGCCATAAAAAATTCATGGTTTGGACCTGGTACTGCATCCCTTTTGTGACTCTTGGGCCACTCCATGCTCCTCCAGCTATGCTAGCTTTGGTTAGGTCTTGGCATTGAAAAGGAATGACAAGGGGTTGGGGAGACAGAGTCAGAGATAGAATGCACACAGGGGTGACACACAGGAATGACGTTCCTGTACCTTAAAGAAGGGCAAAGTTTAGAGGGACCACACCCCATGAGACCACCTCTGACATCAGCTGGAAGCTCAGGGGTTCACTCCCATTTGAAAAAAGTTTAACAGGGTCTAAAGATAGACAGGCAGACAGACAGACAGGTAAACAGAAAGATAGATATCACTATTGATGTATCTATCTGAAGCAGAAAATGGTATGGGAAAAACAAGATAGGCAGGAAAGAATCTGAGACAAAGGTTACATGTTTTTACTCAGGTTGGAATGGATGCCCTAGCCCCCCATGAAAGACATTTAATGACTGGCCAGCTTCTTTTTCTGGAGGACAGGGAGGCCCTTTCCAAAGGCACACTTCCTTTCTGGAGGTGAATCTCTTTCTGATAGGGTAGCTTTCCAGCTGTATGTTGGTGAGGTGTGATTTGATCAACAGTAGCATTTCTGGTTCAGTAGTTGGAGGGCGGGCCATTAGACTAGCTGATTGGGGAACTGTTCCACTCTCCATCCTGGTGGATCCACAGTGTATTTGGAAATCAGCAGGAGTGGAATCAGAGAGTTAAGCCGCAGACGTGGGTTTCCATATATCCAGTGTGGCCTCTTGGCCTTGTACACCGCACGGAGATGGAGATGGTGAAGGGTGAAGAGAAGAAACAGGAGCCACAGAAAGACAGGCCTTTGCTTTCAGCCATCCTTCAGGCACAGACATGATCGACATGTACCAGGAATTCAGGTAGGGAGTGATAGATGTGCATAACTCACAGGAGTTGGCCCTATCTGTCCTTTCTAGAAGTTGCCATCATGGCAGTCCTGGGGAGGCTCCGGTGTTCTCTTCCTCTAGGGCACTTTCCTCCATCTCTCCTCGTAAACATGTTGGTGATAAGCCTTTCTTGGATCCCAAGGTGACTTAGTCACAAGATGAATGGCTTAGACAAAGACAACTTTTTAAAAATTGGAGGAAAGGGCATGATGCTTTTGTCTCGCTTACGGTTAATGAATGGGCCCACGTAAGGAGTCTGCACTTCGGCACAGGAGGAGGTGGGGCAGAGTTTGTAAAGCACAAACCATCTCTGAAGTCTTATTTATTTGGATTGGGGCCCGCCGGTCTGCCTGTGTGCCAAGGGCTCTTTTTGTGAAGAGTTCCAGATGACTATCTGGAACTGTGGGATGTGAGCGAGGCACAGAATAGCCTGGGGAGAGCAAACTGTATGCAAGAGTCCGGGCACAGAAAGCCATGCCTCAGGGCTGGCATTCATCATGCAGCCAGGATCTTTCCCACCTTTCCCCTCCCAGTCCCCACCGTTTCTCTTGGTCTTTCTCACAAAGCATAGATTGGGACTCTCTCTGATACTTATAGTTCATCAAGCAGGAATGACTGACTTGCACAAGAGGAGACAGATAGCCAAACACCATCTCCAGGGGCTCAGAAGCTTTGCCATAGGCTGTACCTGTCCTTAGACTCATTCATCTCCTCTCAAATTCACTCACTGAAACTTTCCCTTCTCCTTCTCCTATGAAGACACTGCTCATGCTCACTGGCTACCTACTAAGGACTCAAAATGGTTCCATTGTCTCTCCTGGAACTGGGAAACCTATAACAAGACTGGAGTCAACTGAGCATTCTTATTCTTGGCCAAGTATGGAAGTGGGAAGTCAATTCCTTAACCTCTTGGGGGTTGAGGCTCACTCTCTCTTTCTGTTTCTTTCTTTCTCTCTCTCTCTATATATATGTGCACATATATAATGTTTTGATATATATGGTAAAAGAAATGAGAAGGAGGGATAGGCTAATAAAGGAAAGGAATATTCTTATCTTTTCTGGGAGTAGGTAGACATTTTTCTGGGAGAGTCACCCTTTGTACTTCTATTATGTTTCATTCCAATCAGTAACATAGCTGTTGACATTCATTATGGTGCGGGAATGTGTCATCTAGCATGAAGATGACATTTTAATCCATTAGAGGTTGTCTGTCTGTCACTCTGGCAGCCAATTGGTTTTTGGCTAGCTCTTCTGAAGAGGACCTTCCGGCCTGCAGGCACTACCTCTCTAAAGATAAACAAGATTAGAGCTGGGTTGAAATCAAGTTATTGCTACTCACTTCTTCTGCACAGGATATAAACTTGTGTAGAAATTCTCCTGCTAATCGGTGTATTATTGAGTCTGCTCACCTCAGTAGACTTAATTACCAACTTTTGGTGGTGGTGGTGGGGGATGAAGGAACGTTCCCTTCATCCCTACACATGCTACACATGCTACACCCACAAATACCCTCATCAACAGGTCACGGGGTAGATTTCTAGGATACAGGAGGAAGGAGTCATGAAGTCAGAGGTCACCAGCTCTGTGGACAAGCAAGACCCCAGGGCAATCTTCTCAGTGGAGGCTGCAGCGATGTAAACATAGCTGTCAAATTACAAGAAGCCACCAGAAGTTACCGATAGAATCGGAATGAGTTGATATTCCTGTGCCACTTCCCAGAGCATCTCAGGGTGGTCTAGGAGGCATGCCTTGGTCCCCTGAAGAAGACAGACATGCTCAAGGGTGTGTTGTCTTCTGTAGAGACAGACTGGAGCTGATGGGCTGGAGATCCACTAGAGAGAGAGGCAGCTGAGGATACCAGCACCATCCGAGGACTAATTAAGACGTGGGAGATACACCATGGGGAGAGGATTGGGGCAATTATTTAAATGAAGACACCTAAGATAGTATCAAAAAGAAGGTATTCCAAAAGTAGTAAGCTAAATTATCAGTCGTGTTTAATTTTTGGACCCATTCACAGAAAGGAACAAGTCCCACGGAGGGAAGTGATTCTGGAGATCATTCCGGTGGTTTCATCCTGCACCAAGTGTGCGCCCCGCTTCCACGTCTGGCTAGAGACTTGTTGCAGGTCTGCATGGGTGGGTCTGTGTTTCCTGCATGCCACAGTCAGTGCTGATCGCTGTGAAACAGCCAGTCTGGACACATACAGCCACCTGTTCACATATATCATATGGCTTTATTAAAAGTCTGTCTTCTGTTGGTCAAGATGCATTGTATTCATAAACTGCTTTGGTGAATGGAAACTCTTTTGTACAACTAGTTAAAGATAATAAAAATATATTTATAATATAATACGAAATGGGACTGGGAAGGTGGCTCAGTGGTAGAGTGCTTGCCTTGCATGCATGAGACCCTGGGTTCGATTCCTCAGCACCACATAAGCAGAAAAAGCCAGAAGTGGCGCTGTGGCTCAAGTGGTAGAATGCTCATCTTAAGCTGAAGAGCTGAGGGACAGTGCCCAGGCCCAGAGTTCAAGCCCCACAACTGACAAATATGTGTGTGTGTATGTGTGTGTGTATTTATATAAAATACAAAGTCAATAGAAGTCCATCTTCTATTGGATGCCAGTGGCTCACAGCTATAGTCCTAACTACAAAGAGGCTGAGATCTAAGGATTGCAGTTTGAAGCCCCCCTGGGTAGGAAAGTCCGTGAGAATCTTATCTCCAATTAACCACCAAAAAGCAGGAAATGAAACTGAGGCTGATGTGCTAGAGCACTTAGCATTAAGTGAAAACGTCTAGGGAGAGCACCCAGGTCCTGAGTTCAAGCCCAGGTACCAGCATGCACATGCACGCGCACACACACACACACACACACACACACACATACACACACACACATACACCCCACACACAAGTTCATGTTCCTATCCCCCTTTCTGGTGAGTTTCCATCAAGTCCCAAAGCACCACAATTGGGTATCTTCAACAACAGGATTTTCTTTTCTCTTGATTCTGGAGGCTGAAGCCCAAGATCCAGGAATTCAAGGCGCGGCAGGCAGATTCCTTCTGACTGGGAGGGAGACTGTCCAGCCAGCATCTCTCTAGTTTCTGCTGGTTTGCTGCAATTCTCAATGCTCTTGGGAAGCCTCTCCCCACTCGGTGTGGCCTTCCTCTTGTTCTCCTTCTCCAGAGCCTCTCCCTCTATAAGGACCAGTCATACAGGGTAGAGCCCTCACTGTAATCTGATAGGATTGTGATGGTGAAGCCCTTGTCTCTCAAGTAGGTCAGATATTCAGTGACTTTTTAGATCTTATTTTTCCCCCTTGGGGAAACACAATGCAATCTGCATCAAGCTTGCATTTGACATTTGTGGAATCTGATCTCTTTCACACTATGGGAAGCTCACCCCAGATGATCTGATGTCACATGTGGCTGATAGAGGTCCACCTGGGAGCCACAGCTCCTTCACGACTTCTCCCATTCCACCTGTGCACAATGGAGCAGTGACACTAGGAAGGGAGACATCTTCAGAGAGTGACACCTACCCTGCTGGGCTGGCATCGTGGGTTTGTTTCCTGTTGTAGGTTCAGCAGAGTTAGGGCTCTCTACCATACTCTGTCATTCTAGATTTTGCATAACAGGAGCCAGGAAGCATCCCAAACCAATCATTACAATTATAGTGTCTTCAAACTTGCTTGCCTGGCATTAGATGGACCATGAATGATGTGGACCTGGAGAAACGCCACCTCCCATCTTCCTTGGTGCAGCTCAAGTTTGATGCTTTGCTTCAACTGAACACAGCATGTTGGGTGCAGTGGAGCGAGCTCTGGGCAGCTCCGAGGTGCCATTATGGCAGCCGAGGCAGAGGAAATAGGGACAGAGAGAGGTAGGGAAGCTCCTAGGAAAGGAAGCGTTCTTGGAAAGGCTAGTGCAACAATGGGCAGGGTCCATGGTTCTCAGCGGAGCCAAAGGGACAATGTCTCTGCTCCAGGTCCTTCTCTTGGATTGTGGAGGCAGAGTTTAGCACAGCATGGAAAGGCTGTCTGGAAGACACAGACCTCACCGCCCCCCACATCAGACACTTCCTAGTTCTGTGAGTTTGTACAATTATCTCATTTTCTTCTGCTGCTCAGTAGAGATGTTAAGAACCATCACCAAGAACTAATTGGAAACCAAGATAATAGAAATGGAGAGAGAAGAAAAACGTACAGTATGTGGGTGACTGAGTTGTTTCTTCTCTGATCAACATCTACCACAACCCTTTTATCTTTCGACATGTACAGAATCTCAGTGTAAATCAAGGTATCTGCAAGGGAAGGTTCAAAATTAATTGGCATCCTGGTATCTAAAGAGACATGGCCTTAAGTGTTGAGCATGCACAGCTAATGTCCCATCACTGTGAATTAAGGCACAAATTGCGTCAACAATATTGATATGCCATGAATTCTGGGATTGCCAGAGAGACCTGGAATTGTGTTATTAATGGGACCCTGCTAGGAAAGTTAGACTTCCATTTCCATTTCTCTCATATCCCTGGCCAAGGGGGAGTGAAAAGTCTTTTTGGCACTTAGTTCCGTGTACACACAGACTCTCAAAGCTTGACTCAAGAAGACTGGAAGTTTACTTTAAATCTGGCATGAACACTTCTGTATGGGTGCCCACCTACCTGCCACAGTCCACCTAGCCTACAGGTGTCCACCTGAACTATGGGTAAGTGTTGATCTCTGAATTTCCACCGCTCACATAAAGTTTTTTAAAGACATATTTTTAAATTATCTTCAAGTAGTTGTACAAAGGGATTTCAATTCAACAAATCAGTTTATAAGTCCAATGCATCTTGATTAATGTCACCCTTTTATGGTTCTCCCCAATTCCACCCAGCCCCTCAAGTTACTTGGTTCTATTTTCATTACATTGACTGAGATGAGAGTACTTACCCACCCTTCCCCTCTCCCATCATCTGTCCTCATCTTGGCCTCTCAGGTCATCTGACAAATCATGTTTCAGCTTCCTGGTATTCTTTTTGTTAAACGGTGCATTAGTTGTTCAGAAGTGTTGGCTCATTGAAGTTTTCCCCTGTGAAACCCATACTTTAGTCAGTTTGTTTGTATATATTTGCATAAGACCCTGTATTTTTATTTATGATTAAAATTTAGATCTGTCTCTCATATATAAGAAGAAAGCATGCCCCCTTTGTCTCTCGAGGCCTGATTTACTTGCTTAACATAATTTTTTCCAGGTCCATCTATTTTCCTGAAGATGACATATTATTCATCCTGATAGATGGGAAAAATGTAATCCTCCCTCTGAGATTTCACTGTCCACATAAAGCTTTTACAAAGAAAGGAAGGAAGGAAGAAAATAAAGGAAGAAAGGACAGAAAGAAGGGAGAGAAAGGAAGAAGGAAAGAAGGAAGGAAGGAAGGAAGGAAGGAAGGAAGGAAGGAAGGAAGGAAGGAAGGAAGGAAGAACTTCATGACCAGAGCCTTTATGCCAGCAAACTAAAGCATTTGCTCAACCCATTAGCTATTGAAGAAATCAAGGTGCTGGTGGGGCCCATTCAAATAGCATTGAAGAAGAGAAATTCCACAGCCAACATGACAAGATAAGATGAAACTCTGTTATTGTGCTATAGGAGAATTAAATCATTACTTTTGGAGTTAGAAACACCCAATCAAAATCTGCATGCTCCTGTGTAGCTTAACAAGAGACCCAGCAAAGTCACACCCAACGAGTCCCCAGGATCATTCTGTCCAGCTCTAGTTTCCCAGTGGTGGGAGGCTGTGTGCGTGGGTCAGGGAGTGGGACTACCACAAACACAGAGCACCAGAAAAGAGGCCAGTGAGACTTGGAAATTGAATTGTAATCATACAAATGTCGGTGGTTATTAAATTAATCACTGAATTTCATTAATTAAAATTTAATTTAAAAAATAACCCACTACCTGTGGCGGTCACTCCATCGGGCAGCAAAGCTTAATTAAATACCACTGGGTGGTCTGTGGTTCCCAGTTGTGACCCATTTCTTGCTAGTATCTGCACACTTAGAATCATTTTGGTTTGCTTTTGCCCTGAATGATGTTGTTTTTTATCCTCTTTTCCTAATCAAACACATCTGACCTTTGCCAAGGGAACAGTAACTGGACAATGAGCTTGGAGCAGGTTTTGTAAGGTGAGTCAAACAAAGCAAGCAGAATTGGGAACAGGTCCTCTGATTGGGCAGTGAGGCATCCTCCAGTGTTTCCAAGATCCTGTATGTGTGTTGGGGAGGGGGGGGGGAACTCTTCATCCCTCTTCTTCCAGGAGAATGGTAATTCTCTTACAGGAGCTGTTATCATATCAAAGTGGCAATTGACAGTGTGACAAGTGCTATATTGTATTTATATTTAATTAATTCCAGTAGTCTTTGATGCTCAAGAGCTCTCTGTAAGGGAGGTTGGATAAACAGGCTAATTGGCTGAGTACATTGATCTGAATTGGACCTGGGCTCCACTTTGTGGGGTGTGATCGATGTCTTAAACGTAAGTCATTTGGACAACGTGTGAAACTTTCCCCACTGTAGGGTCCCTTGCAGGGAATGATAGGCTCTTCCTAAACAGAGAGAGCTCCCAAACCCAACTACAACAAGAGCATTGGGATGCTTGGTTCTGACTTGGGGTGAACAAGAGGAATCCTTTCTGGGCAAAGCTAAAAGGTTCCACATCCATGAATCATTAAATCCATGTTCCTCTGCCAGATTTGAAACTGTAACTTTGAGACTCCAGGTCTGGATGTAGCAGCTTTGGTCACTCATCCTTGCATATCAGATACTGGTGAAGGACAGGAAAAGGAGATTTATTACTTGGCAGCCACAGAAGGAAGAAGTTCAGTGCATTTTCAGCCATTGTTGAGGTAAAGACATGATATTTACATGTTCTAAACAGAGAAGAGGTGGGAAGGAGAGAGAGTTATGCATAATTACTAAACCATCCTGGCCAAAGTACAGCCTGGATGATCATTATTTCAGTCTTTCCTCTGGAAGGGTCCTGAAAAATTGTCAGGATAAAAACATTGTCATGGTCTGGTGAGTGGTTTGTCCTGAGAAGGTTCTATTGTTTCTTAGGGATAGTTTTAGTTCCTTATCATAAAGATGCTATGCAAAGTGGAGGTACATATTCCAAGTTTTGATTCTGTTTATAGTTAATTTCATGGGCCCCAGTAGGTAGTACTTTCCAGCAAAAGCAGCTCTGTGTGTGTGTGTGTGTGTGTGTGTGTGTGTGTGTTGTGTTGTGTGTGAGAGTTGTAGGGCTTGAACTCAGGGCTTAGGTGTTGTCCCTCAGCTCTTTTTCTCAAGGTTAGTGCTCTACTGCTTTGAGCCACAGCTCTGCTTCTGGTTTTCCTGGTGGTTAACTGGATACAAGAGTCTCATGGACTTTCCTGCCCAGGCTGGCTTCAAATTGCTACCTTCAGATCTCAGCCTCCTGAGTAGCTAGGGTTACAAGCGTGAGCTACTAGTACAAGGCTGAAAAGCAGCATTTAAGCACTTCTTACAGCCACTGGGATGTTTGAGTGGGCAATGGGGTGCATTGCCAGTTCTTGTCTCTGCCTTCCTTGTAGTCTGCAGAGCTGATTGAAGCCCTGTTGGGCTAGCTACCATCCTCTGGTCTCCCTTCTCTGGGAAGAGTAAAGCCCTGAATGAGTCAGATGGCCTAGTGAGAAAAATAGAAGTTTCTGCCCTCAAAGAATGTACTGGAACACACATGGGTTAATATGTGCTAGACTGAAATAGGAGAGACAGACAGATGAGGCAAAATAAAAAATAATAGGGAAATTTAAAATAATAAGCAAGGGAAGACCTAAATCCAGGAATGAAAACAGGACTGGGTAAAAAATCCTGAAGAATCAGAGCAACAATCTCTTGCCCATCTCCTTCTCTTTCTCAGGATTCAAGAGATTGAATAAATAGATGGACCTAAAACAAATGCCTTCTCATATTAGAGGTTAAGAAGCTATGCACATTCCATAGGTTCAGCTAGATGGAGGAAATGGAAGGGCATGTCTGGTACCTATTTTCTGGGTGTTTTGAATAAACTTTGTCCATGTGTATTCATATTATAGAATAACAAGGCCGGGCTTGGCTGTTTATCAATAAACCCATTCTAACAGATAACCTCAAATCTTGGGAATTTAAGAAGATGACTAGAACTTGCTAGGGGACCACACATTCCTCATGGAACATCCCAGGTATATACTTGAGGCAAGGACCACCACTTGGGGCTTCCTTCAGTCTCATCTCCTTCATGGGAAATGGCAGGTGCTTTTCTTTCTTTCCTGTTTTCCCTTATTTCATCCTGCTTTACTATCACAAATCCTTTCTAACCTTTAACCTCATAAGACTTGCCTTTTGTGACACCCCTCAATGTGCTTTTTCATCATGGGTCTCAAGTTCCTGTGAATTAAATCGAAGTAGGGAAATGATAGACTCCCTTGTCAGTAAAAAGATCAATATTGGGGGGGAAAACATGGCAACATACCAGAGGCCTTTGTCTTCATAGCTAGAGCATTCCCCAGTGTTTGTAGAGTTCCCTAGAAACAAGAGTTCTCTCGATTAACTAAATCACGTGATTTTTTTCTTTTATCCCCCACATTCTTGGGTGGGCACAATTATCTCCACTTTTAGATGCCTAGTCCATATTCAACCCATCCAGAAGCAAAGATGCACTCGGTATATTATTTATTGCATAGAAAATAAGTCTCCATCATAAGACTGCTGACTGCATTTTCTCATTAAATTTTCCAGGGAGTTGCAATGAGAGCCACTGGATCTTATGACAGATTAAACATATCACCTGCTCCCCTCCACCAGCCCATGATTCCAGGTAATAAATCCTCCTCTGCTGAACAACGTGCCTGGCTGTAATTACTATCTTCAGTCTGGAGTAGACTGTTCTCAAGAGCCACCGGAGAAACAAAATACTCTGCATAGTCAGTTTCAGGCATCAGGTAAGTACAGAAGATCAGAACAGGCCACTCTAACACAGGGTTATTTTGAGGAAAGCAAGGGGGAAGCAATAAAAGAACTCAACTCTCCTGCTGTTTGCCTAAACGCAGTGCATAAATTTACAAAGGTATTCCTTTTTCTTCTCTACCAAGAAGGACAGAGGTTAGTCACTGAAGAAAAACTGATATTCTTGTGAACATACGCCCAAGACCAGTGGACTGTACTGACCAAGGTCAACTAGCTAGCCTTGAACTGCATTGATTCCCCCTCCACCCCCATGGCTGACCACCCCTGGAGCCCCAATAGACTTTTTCCTAACCCTCTTCACTTTTCTAAAACATTTATAAGCCAGAGACATGAGCCACCTGCCTGGAAATTGCTTGTTCCTGGGGTGTCTATCATGTATATACTGAAAGAACAGGTTACTAAACTCCTATTTTGTTTTCTCTTACTAATCAATCTTTTGTTACAGGAGTCCTGGCAGGAAACTTAAAACCAGTAGTAGGCAAAATTGCTTTTCTTCTCTGGGACACAGGGCAGATCCTCTCCTGAAATGGTGGCACTTTACCAGCACATTATGTGTGCTATGGCCATGCTGAAGAGATATGCCAGGGCGTGCCACAGGGAGAAAGGGCAGCACTTAGGATCCTTCCTAGTGGTGATGGAGAAAAGAATCCCCTGTGATTGTTGATTGAGTTGTCAAGTACTTTTTAAAACTTTGACAATCCACATGACCAGCACTCAGTCACAAACAAAGATGTTATCCCCAACCAGAAAGCCTCCTGGCTCTCTCTTCAGGGGCTGAACTCACCCAGCTTCCAGCAGGGAACTGCTCACCTGATTTCCAACATCATAGCTCAATTTTGTCTTACATTTGAATTTTCTGTAAATGGACCACATAGACCCTTTTTCGTGCCTAGCTGCTTTTACAAAACATATTTGTAAGTACATCCATAATAATATATGTTGTTGAAATGTATGCATTCCTACTGAGAATGTACCAAAATTATTCTACTACTCACAGCCTCTGGGGAAATTTTCAGTTTAAGACTACTGTAAATAATGGTACTATGAATGTTCCAACTTGTGTCTTGAGGGGGAAGGTATGCTTGTATCTACCTTGAGCACATAACGTGGAGTGGTGCTGTTGGGAAATAGGTACAGGCAGCCGGCTCTCATTATTCACGAGGGTAAGATCCCACAGAGTCCCCACAAACAGCAAATTAGCAAAGCCTGCTTGCTTGCTCCTGGAGAAGGTACGGCCTTGGGTTCCCAAGAGCTTCCTGAAAAAACATTCCCATCAATAGATCAATGTATTCTCTTGTTTTCTATGTGTTTCTATTTAAAGGTACCTGATTTAATTTACACTGTACATTCACTACTACTGAGATCATAAGAGCATACTAACTCACACCTCAGTGAAGCTTATCTACCACAGTTGCCTTCACAAGGCTCATCACAGCCTTCTCAACAGCAAATCATGAACAAAGAGCACCAAAAATTCAACATTAATAGACTGTGAAAAGGATGTTTGTCTACAAACTGAGGCTGGTATTCAAAGGTAGAATCACCCTGTTTAACCTCAGCTGATAGCCGGAGTGCCTCAGATACTTGCCTGCTCTGGGCAAATCCATGAATGACAGCAAAAAATGCTGTCAGTATTGATATTGGACTTAACAAACAAATCCTAGCAAGCAGGCGAATTTGCAAATAAGGAATCTGGCAATAACAACCATCAACTGTATGCTTAAGGTTGTGTTGATATTGAGAACGAGTTTTTCAAAGTGGTTGCACAAATGGAGCTTTTGAAAAGCAAGTAGGTAAACATGACATCTTATTTAAATTGCATTTTTCTAAATACCAGTCTGGTTAAGTTAGGATGTGAGTAATCTGATTGTGCTAGATCCTCACTGGGTGACTTTTGCCCTTTTCATTTTAGCCATTTGGGTGGATGTAGCTTTATGATAAAGGCTGCATTTGCATTTCCCTGATGACTAATGACACAGAGCACCTTTTCAGACATCTACTGGCTATGGGCATGCTCTTATCTACAAGTGTCTGTGCTGCTGCCTTTTTAATTTTTCTAATTGGTTTCTTACACATCATATATTAAGAACACGAGTCCTTAGAAAGATACACACATTACACACATCTCTCATGCCATGTTGTGTTTTAAAGTAGATACTCTAATGCCAAATCATGACTCCAACTATTCTTTGCATTGACTATTTATGCGCCCAAGTATGAATCTGAGCCATAATCTGCCTCGTTTAGACTTTCTTTCATAGCTAGAATGACAGGTGTATGTCTCTATGCCCAGCTTCTTTTTGAGATCGAGTCTCATAGACATTTCTACCCAGCCTGGACTCTGTCATCCCTTATAGCGAAGATGACAAATGTTCAGTACAAAACCCAGCAACTGGTTGAGAAGGGGTCTTGCAAATGTTTCTGCCCAGGCTGGCCTCAAGCCACAATCCTCATCTTCTGGGCCTCTCAAATTGATAGGAATATGGTCTCGATGATTTCCTTTTCAAAAGTGGTATGGTCACCCTGTGTACCTCTTGGTTGAATTTCTACCTTGTTTATCCTTAAAGATAGGTAGGCCAGAAATTCCTGCTTAGATAGGCTAGGGAAAACTGGCTACAGACTCACTACTAGACCGCCTCTAACTTCCCTGTAATTCCACATGCAGTCCAAATGAAATTACTTTCAGCTCCATGACAGTTGAAAACTGTCATGGGAGAAACAGTGGTTTAAGAAAGGAAAAATACAATAGAGGGACTGAGAGTGAATACCTGCAGCAGTGATGCTCAGAAGAAACTAGGGAAACTATGTTGGAAATGAACTATCCAACGGGAGGGTGGGAACAGGAGGGAAAAACTGAGAAATAAGGAAGGAAAGTGTGGCATTGTCCAAAAAGAAATGTACTCATCACTGGTTTTATGTAACAGTGACCTCTGTACATCACCTTTTAATAACAATTTTAAAAGTATAAGAGGAATGAAAGCAGGTGACATTCCAGTACCCTGGAAATCTCCACCCATTCCCAGAAAATACATGGATGGTCTTCTTCTTTGTTAAGCTAGCCTTCCCTCTCATTTCTTTGACTCAATAACCTCTTAACCCTCACAAGTTGAGAGGTTGGTTTGTGAGTTTATCTCCCCACTTCTCCCGTGCTTGGTCAAGAATAAAAATCCTCACTATTCAACTGGAGATGAGTCTTGTTATTGGTTCCATAGTTCTGAGAGAAATAAAAAGTAGTAACATATCCTGTTGAGGGGTGGGTCTTTTAGTCTTAATACAATATAATTGGTCACATTTCCCGTACATGTTCACTTTCTGGGTCTGTTTGTCGTTAAGAGCTCTTTAAATATTCAAGCATACATAGCTATTATCTTATGTTTTCTTGTAAAAGCTTTATTGTTTACTTGAGACATCAGGTCTCTTGTGTATCCAGAATAAGTGGTGTGAGGTAAAGAATAAGATCCATTTTATCCAATATGATGTTGAGTTGACTGATCCCTATTTATGGAAAACATTGGGTTTTCTTACTTTACTTCTCTATCAATTAAGGAAATTGAATTGCTGATTTCATATCTCCTCTCAAAGGATGTCCTAGACACAATTGGCTTCTCTAGTGAATTCTTCCTGTTACTTAAGGATAAAATAAAAGTAACTCATGCAAACTCTTGTAAGCAATAGAAAAAGCAGAGGACGTTTTCTTATTCTTTTATAATAAGCTCAGCGTAACTTTGATATCAGACTTGGCAAGAACATTATGAGAAAGGAGAATACAGGTGTATCACCCATGGATGTAGAAAGAAAACCTCTAAATTAAGAATATCAATTGGGCTAGGTGCTGGTTGCTCACACTTATAATGCTAGCTAGCTATGTAGGCCTTACATCTGAGGATTGTGGTTTGAAACCAGCCCAATCAAGTAGTCTGTGGGACTCATCCAGTTAACCACCAGAAAACCAGAAGTGGTGTTGTGGCACAAAGTTGTAGCACATTAGCCTTGAGCAAAAAAAGCTCAGGGATAGCACTTAGGCCTTGAGTTCAAGTTCCATGACCAACAAAAAAGAAAGAGAGAGAGAGAGAAAGAATATGGGTTGGGTTTAGAAATGCATTTAGAAAGGAGACTGCATCACCACTAACATTCTATTTCAAAAATACAATGTTTAAAATTTGAATAAATAAAATTTGTTACACTTACAGAAATTGATTTTATATTTTCATTTCAATAGATCCAGGAAAGGTATCTGATAAATTGAATAACTCCATAGCATAGCTGTCAGCATGCTTGGACCAGAATAGCGCTTCCTGATCTTTGCTTCCTGAAAACTGCAGCTCAGAACTGAGATGGTGAGAACTTGCCCTACTAGGAGGAATGAGACAGAAATGCACATTTCCCTAGACTTTCTAGGAGAAATTCTGATGATAAACTTAGCTTCACCAGGTTTTGCTGAAGTATTTTGAAGCTTTGCTGTTAGATACATATATATTTAAAGTTGCTATTTTTTTCTTAGCAACTTTCCCCCTTTTTCTTTGTAGTATGTTTGTATTTATTTTTAGTTCATTTTAAAAATGTCCCTTCTTAGCTCTAATATGTCTGATATTGATGTAGCCACTTTCCTTTGATTATTGTCTGCACGGCACATACTTTTCTATCATTTTACTTTTTATTATTTTTTATAAAAAGCTTTATAGAGATAGAATTCACATACCATACATTACCCATTTCATGTGTCCCATTTGATGGTTTTAGGATGCTCAGACTTGGGTAGTCATTACCATAGCAAAGTTTAGAATATCTTCATCAACACAGAAGCAAATCCTAAGCTCAGAGCAGTTACTTCAACCTCTTCCTTCCTACTCTATGGACATGGTCCTCCAGTCCTATCCCCTATCTTTTCATCTCTGTTCCCTTGTCTTTTCTGGATATTTTATGTAGATCATAGAATATATGACTCCTTGTGACTGACTCCTTTCAGTTACCAGAATATAATCATTTTTCAGGCTGATTAATCTTGTTGCTTGTGTCCCGTTTTTCAAAATTATTAAGCAGTAAGTTGCAGAATCATTCATTGTTATTTGTCATGCAGTAGCATTCATTGTGCAATATATTACTGGGAAATATTGCATTACATGACTATACCTTATTCAATTTGTGTATTAATCAATTGATGAACAATGGGTAGTTTCCATTTTTAACCACTCTGAGTAATGCTGCAGTAAACATTTGTGTTCTTATAGGGACATATGCTTCATTTCTCTTGAATATCTGCCTAGCAGATATATCTTGGATTATATGAAAATTATCTATTTAACTTTTTGATGAATGACCAGCCCATTTTCCAATCACCTGTAATTTGCATTCCCGCAGTGGTGTATGAGGATTGTGTCTCTTTACATCCACAACAAGGTTTGGTATCCAACTCTGAGTCTACTGATTTAAGGGTATGAAATAACCTCTCCTTGTGGTTTTGAAGAGGATAGATATCCTTTCCTGTACTTACTATATACTCTTTTTCATTTTCATGCTGTTTATTTTCTATGTTTTCTATTCTTTTTTGATGTAAATATTTTTTTCTTACTAGACATTTTCGTATCTGTCTTTTTTGGACTCCTGGTCTGCTTTTAAGCTGAATTATTTGCCATTTTCTCATTGAGTTATATGAGTTCTTTGTATTTTCTAGATAGGACGACCTGTAACAGAAAAAAACCAAGTCTGTACGTTAGTAAAGAATGCTTTGTGACTCTTACAATAGAAGGGGAAGGGAGCTCTTACAATGGGAAAAATGCCCAGACCATAAATTATTAGTGTATTTCAGGTTGAAAGGGTTTTTCATTTACAGGGAGAAATAAGCAATGGAAGAGAGCAGATATGGGCTGTTGGAGGATTGGGTAACATGGTTGGAAGCAGAGCTTGAAGTGCTTCCTCTGAAATCAGGGAATTCTCAACAGAGGTGTTCTTTCTGTGTGCTGATCCTCATGTCAAGTAAGTGTGAGTCAAAATTCACATTTCCACCAACACTCTTTTCCTCCCCCAAGGCTTGTGAGTCAAGATCTTCAGTTGCAAGACATAATGGAATTTCATTAGATTTCTAAACAGGATTCAAGTAGCTTAGAAAACAAGAATCAAAATCTCTTTGGCTTTTCTGTGGTGTATTTGGGATTGGGCTTCATAGGAAGAGGGCTAAACCAGTATGTTGGTGGATCAAATTCACAAAGTCAGCTTAAATTGTTTGAGAGCATTGACTTCACCAGACTTGTTTAATGGATCGATCAGACCTCCAAAGTTCTTTGAAGAAATATTAAAATTCCTGCAATTTCAGTTAGATTAAAAATAGTAGTTGTTTGAACTTGAACTTCATAAAAGCAATGTTTTGACTCGTAACTTTAATGAAGTAAATGCTGGTGTTACATATAAAAGAGCTATCATCCAGGGCTCCTAAACCAGAGGGAAGCCTAACTGAAATCACAGTGTTAGGGAGGTTCTTGTTCATTCTTCTGAGTATGGAGAGAGCTCTGCTACTCACTTAGAGGAACACATACTGGAGTGTGTGTGTCTGGCCTTGTTATGGGTAAATGAGAATTCCTCCACTATCATTTAAGTCTTATGAAGAAGGTAATTCTTTGCAATGAGCCATTTCCAGGAGCACAAAAGGGTGATAAGATTTCCTAACCATCCTTGTTTTTCAGGAGCAGAGGGCTTATGTAGAAGTTCATCTTTTCTCTGGGCATGGTGATGCACACCTATACAATCCCAGCACTCGCAAGAGGACTGAGAGTTCAAAGTCAGCCTGGCTACAGAGGATAGCTCTATCTCAAAAAGGAAAGTCAACATTTTCATCCCTTTTGAGATATCCTATTTGTAAAAATCTCTCCCATCCTATAGGTGGTTGTTTTCGCTACTTGCTTGATGGTGTTATTGAAAGGGCTTTTAACTTTGATCAAGTTCCTTTCATCTACTACTTTTTTTCTTTTCTCTTTTCTTTTTCTGCTTTTGCTGATATAGCTAAGAAGCGATTTTCTGTTTCATGGCTATAAAATTGTCCATCTGTTTTCTTCTCTGGGTTTTTATAGTTGTAGTTCTTGCATCTAGGGTTTCGACTTGTTTGGGGTAACTTTTAGGGGGATGGGGAGTGAGGGGGTAATCTTCAATCTTGTGCATGTAACTATCCTGTGGTTCCAACATGATTTACTGAACATCATGCATTCTTCCCAACTTTGATTTTCTTGGCATCCTTGTAATTCAATTTGTGGAACCTATGAGAACTTATTTTGGACTCTCATTTGCTTTCATCTATATGTCCATTATTGTCAAAATATCACAGAAACCCATTTCCTCTAGTTTTGCTCTAAGTTTGGACATGGAAGTGTGAGTCCTCTGATCTACTGCTTCCCCAGTTCCCCTTCCCCCCCTCCCCCCAGATATCTTGGCTCTTTCTTTTTTTTGCAATTTATTTTTGTCAGTTGTGAGGCTTGAACTCAGGGCCTGGGTGCTGTCCTTGAGCCTCTTTGTGCTCAAGGCTAATGCTCTATCCCTTGAGCCACAGAACCACTTCTGATTTTTAAGTGGTTAATTGGAGATGAGTCTTCTAGGGACTTTTCCATCTGGGCTGTCTTTGAATCACAGTCCTTAGATCTCAGCCTCCTGAGTGGCTAGGGTTACAAGGCGTGAGCCACTGGCGCCCAGCTATCTTTGCTTGTTTAAGTCTCTGAATTTCCCTATGATTTTTTTAAGTTCAACTTACTAATTTCTACAAAGAAGTCAGCTGAGATTTTTTTTGGTAAGGATTGCCAAGAGTCTGTAGCTCCATTAGTTCCATGAGAGGTGTGCTACCATGTGAGGATGATTTGAACGTGTCCTTTGGGAGTTGAAGGGCTGGGGGCTGGGTTTCCCCAAGGGAGTTTAGAGGTAGAGAGACCTTGAAGAGATGACCCTCATGGATCACTAGGGCTCTGTCCTTGCAGGAGAGCCAGGAGCTCTGTGGGGACACTGAGCCAGCGGTCTCAAGGCAGTGGTGTTATAAAAATGGGAGCAAAAGAGTTTTTCTGCTTGACTTGCCTCCCCTCTGCGTCTGATTGTCTCCCAGGCTAAGGGAGGCTGGGGAATGGGTGAGCGGCCACACTTACCTTTCCTCAGACCCTGTCTGTCTTTCATGGGCTGGACGAAGACCCGACACCTGGCACACAACGTAGGGCTCAAAAGGAAAATATACCGGCCGAGGCTAAGCGGTGTCTCAGGATGGCGATATCCAGCTGTTGGCTGTTCTGACCCTCCCAGTCCCGGCAATGGCCCTACGGAATCTTCATCAACCTCAATGGGTGACCTGGGCAGAGATCAGCGCAGGCAATGCAGAAATCATCAAATAACTTGTCTTTAGATCTTTTTCAACCCCACAGGCAAATAGCCAGATTAGAACAGGCCCCACCTCTGGACTCTGAAGTGGCAAAGACCGCTATCCCATCCCTGACTAATGTTAAAGGACTGCTAATGACATTGCTTGGCCTGGTAATGCTTTTGCTGATGGTTTTTCAATGCCTTCCTTGCATTATACGTGCACTGCAAAACTCTTATGAGCTTAGTCATCCAGTTACATAAGATCAAGCTCCAAGGGAATGAATTTCCCCTGAGAGGAATTGTAGCCAGAGATGGGTAAGAGGGGGTGTCCGTCTGACCAACCTAAGACAGGGCCTTCAGCTTTGCTCTGAAGAAGTTCCTGATGACGGGTAAGGCAGACAAGGTGATCCACCCAACCTAAGACAGGCGGGTTCGCTTCTTTAAACAAAGATGGGGGAGACTTGGGAGCCCTTGGGAGCTGACAGTAAAGCTCAAAGGTCCTCTTGACCCCTGTGCTAGCTTAAAGGCACATACAAGGAACTGGCTTACTTAAAAGACACCAGGTACCCAGGATTGCTTTGCTATGCCTGCAGTTTGTTTTAAATTTTCCTTGTTTTTCTGGACTATAGTAGAACGGCCTGAGTGTGGGGGCCCACGAGGATGCACCGAGCCACATGTGTGGCACTCCCAATACCCAGGCTGCTCCCATGTTCTGGAGAGGACAACCTCACGAGATACTGACTTTCATATATGCCCAGGAATTAATCAAACTGCTTCGGACATTTCTAACTGTAGCGGAGCTAATGTTTATTACTGTGCTAGGTGGGATGTGAGGTCACTGGGATGGGCTCTTAGATCGTGCACTAGGGCCCTCCCTATCCTTGTCTGGTGAATCTCACCCCCAGACTTGCCTCAAACCCCCTGCGTGGCCAATGCTATCTTACCAATGTAATCCTGTTAAAATAACCTTTACAGAGGAGAGAAAAGGATAACTAACTTGGAGGTGGGTCTGCCATTAAAACAAAAAAGGGGGAATGTGTAGGGCACATGGGCAGCCAAGATGGCGCTGAGAGGGAGTTGAGTGGGCTGAGCCCGATTTGCTTTACGTTCAGTGCGTAACCAGCCCGTGGAAGCTTAGGCACATGATAGGGTGTGACCTTGACAGTGATTGGTTCCTCTTCCTCCCCTGCCATGCCACCCGGTCTTTTTTGCTTTATAAAGGGCTGCTCTGTGTTAATAAATGAGTTTTCCTGCTTGAAAAAAAATGGGAGCAAAGTCTTGGCTGCCCCCTGGCTTTCTGCCTTGCACTGTGACCTCCTCCGTTCACAACCAAGGAAGTGGCACTGTCACCAGGTGACTCCAAGGCGGTGACAAGGCTGGGCAACATTTGCCTTCTTTCTAGGACCACGCCTCAAGTATTTCATTCCAGTAACAAACATGGACTGTTACAGCATGTCTTGCAATCATAAACATAGTAAGTCTGGCTGGGTGTTGGTGGCTCACTCCTGTAATCTGAGATATTCAGGAGCACAGGTTTGAAAGCAATCTGGGCAGAAATGTCTATGAGACTCTGTCTCTAATTAACCAGCAAAAGTGGGGATAAAGCTCAAAAGGCTGGCACGCCAGCCTTGAGTGAAAAAGCTAAGAGACAGTGCCCAAGCCCAAGTTCAAGCCCCAATAACAGCACTTAAAATTAAAAATGAAACGTCTTTCAATCCACAAATATGGACACCTTTCTATCCATTTAGATCTTTGATTTCTTTCAGTAATGCTTTGACGTTTTAAGAGCACAAGTTTTTCATTGCACGTCATAAATCGTCTCTGAAGCATTTTATTCTTTGTGATGTTACCGTAAATGAAATTGTTTTCTTAATTTAATTTCTGATATTTTAATTGCTGCTATATAAAAGACAATTGATTTCTGTATATTGATTTTCTTATATCCTACAGCATTTCCAAACTGATTTATTAGTTTTAATACATTTTCAGTGTATACCTTAGGATCATCTCTATACAAAGATCACACCATCTACAAATACAGGTAATTTATTTGTTCTTTTCTAGTGAGGTTACTTGTACCCCCCCTTCTCCCATCTTTCAAATATTACTTCCCCCACCCTCTTTCCCTCCTTCCCTCCCTCCATCTTTTTCTTTCTTTCTATCTAATTGCCATGAACCAAAAACCTCCCAGAACAACATGAAAGAAACATCAGAAAATACAGTCTCATCTACTTGTCAACGGGACCAAAAGTTTCCTGATACTAAGGGCATGTGCTCAGTTTCAAGTACATGGTTAACATGGATTTAAAGCAGAGGCCCACTGCTTAAGAAGTTCCTTTCTGCTTTTAGCTTGTTGAGAGTTGTTGTTTGATCTTTAGTCATGAAGAGGTATTTGTTTTTGTCCAATGATTTTCTGTACCTATTGGGCTCATGTGGTTTATTTCCTTTGGTTTATTGATGCTGTGTATCATACTAATTGATTTTTGTGGATGTTAAGCTAAATTTGTTTCTCTGTGTCCTTCCTCCTTCCTTCCTTCCTTCCTTCCTTCCTTCCTTCCTTCCTTCCTTCCTTCCTTCCTTTCTTTCTTCCTTCCTTCCTTCCTTCCTTCCTTTCTTTCTTTCTTTCTTTCTTTCTTTCTTTCTTTCTTTCTTTCTTTCTTTCTTTCTTTCTTTTCTTTCTTTCTTTCTTTCTTTCTTTCTTTCTTTCCTTTCTTAATTATGTATTTATTTTGCCAGTGCCAGTGTTTAAACCTACAGCCTCATACTTGATTGACTTAATTACTCAATTGGTACTCTACCCACTTGAGCTATGCTTTGAAATCTGGCTCTTTGCTGGTTATTTTGAAGACAGGGTCTCATGGGCTGGCTTCAAACTGCAGTCCAAACCTGACTATCTTGAGCAGCTAGGATTATGAAGGTGAGCCACATAATGGTGAATTCTCAATTTTCTCTGTGTTGAGTTTTGAGCAACATCTTATTGTGATCGCAAATCTGCTTGGTATGATACTCATCTTTTAAAATGTATTGATGACTATGTCATGCCATACCTTAACAAATTTTCTGAGTTCTTCTGAGATAGGTGTGCATCTTAAAAAGTCATAAACTTTAGTGGTAGACAGTGGATCTACTGCAGTGTGGTCAGATAGTGTGGGGGCTGGTGTTACCCAAATCTCTTTGATGACTTTTAATCATTGTGACTCACTATTGCAACTTCAGCTTGGAAACCAGTAACTACTTTGGTTGAATTTTCTATTTCTCCTTTCAAGTCTGTTAGTGCTTCCTTTGAGTGTTTTGTACTGGGGTTGTTAGAGATATTCATGCTAACAATCATTACATCAGATGTAGCCGCATGGTTATCATTGTAAAGTGCCCCTCTTTATATACAATAACATTTTTGTTTGAAGATTTATTTTGACTGATAATGGTATTACCACTCCAGCTGCATTTGTGATGATGTTTGAATATATATGTATTTTTAAATCATTTTTTCTTTCAACCTTTCTGTGTCTTCACTTGTCATATGTGTTTTATTTGGACAACAATATATGACAACTTGTCATATGCGTTTTATTTAGACAACAACTGTGTTCATCCAATCTGGCAAGCTCTGTTTTGGAATCAAAATGCTTTGATCCCTTGATAGTTTATGTTGGTAGCAGTATCATTGCATATATGCCTGCCATTTTATGTTTTGTGTTCTGTTTTGTGTCTTTTTGTGCCTTCACTCCTCGTTTCCTGCCCTCTTTTCTTTTGCTTTATGCAAGCAGTATCTAGTGTAGTATTCTCTTCCTCTAACCACTTTTTCCACCACATTCTGTGAGGCGTTCTGGTGTTTGCCCTGGGTTTTCAGAATCAACTGCTGATTGGTGCTCATTTAAGTCCAGTGAAATACACATTTTTTCCAGTGCATATATATAATCCCAGCTACTTAGGAGGCTCATGACAAATCTAGGCAAATCTAGACAAAAAATGTTAATTCTCAAGACCCTGATGATACATGTCTGTAATTCCAGCAACTGGAAGCTACTTAGAGGTAAACGAGAGTTGCCATCTAAGGCTGTCTTGGGGAAAAATTGAAACACTGTCTGAAAAACTAAAGCAATAAAAACATGGCTTAGGTGGTTGAGTACTTGCCTAACAAATGTGGAGCCCTGAGTTCAATCCTTATAGCAGGAAAAAAGGAAGAAAAAGACTTACAAACAAAAGGAAATCCCAGTACATTTCTGCTCTCTCCTCTGTGTTTTTCCTACTTGTACAAATGCTCCAAACCCAGTAATGTATTGTTGTAATTATTCCTTCTGTAATTTTATGCCTTGTAAGGAAGCCGAGAAAAGAGCAAGAACATATGTATGAGGCTTGTTACATTTGCCTTCTTGTTGATCATTTCTGGTTCTCTCTGCATTTCTGGTGGTTTTAATGTACCATGTTCTTTGTTTTTCCAATACAAATTTGTTCAGTGTTGTCAAATATGTTGCATATCTTCCATTTGTAAGTGTTACATATAAGAATGTCTCTGTTGTTTGGTGCAATTGCTTTTTAAGTCAGTTAAGAACTAAGTTATGAACTAAGAACTCATATGGTTTTCTAATTACATAAGTACTTTTCAGTACTGAGGTTTCTTTATTCCTTCCTTCCCTCCTTCCTTCCCTCCTTCCTTCCCTCCTTCCTTCCTTCCTTCTTTCCTTCCTTCCCTGCTTCCTTCTTTCCTTCCTTCCCTGCTTCCTTCCTTCCTTCTTTCCTTCCCTCCTTCCTTCCCTGCTTCCTTCCTTCCCTCCTTTCCTTCCTTCCTTCTTTCCTTCCTTCCCTGCTTCCTTCCTTCCCTGCTTCCTTCCTTCCCTCCCTCCCTCCCTCCCTCCCTTCCTTCCTTCCTTCCTTCCTTCCTTCCTTCCTTCCTTCCTTCCTTCCTTCTTTCTTTTTCCTTCCTTTCTTCCTGTGCCAGGACTGGGGCTTGAACTCAAGGCCTGGGCATTGTCCATTAGCTTTTTTGCTCAAGACTGTTGCTCTACCATGTAAGCCACAATTCCACTTCAGATTTTTGGTGATTCACTGAAGTTAAAAGTCTCATAGACTTTCCTGCTGAGACTGACTTTGAACCATGATCCTCAGCTCTCAGCTTCCTGAGTAGTTAAGATAACAGATGTGAACTACCAGTGCCCAGTAGTAGTGGATTTTTAACTCACAGCCTTGAAATTTTAAGACAGGCCCTCTATCACTGGACATACACTTTTACTCGTTTATATATTTTTTTCTTTTGTTACTTGGTAGTGTCTTTTAATTTATATTTTACCCAGGAAGGCTGAGACTGTGATCCTCGTACACCATGCTTTCTGCATAGTTGGAATGTCAGGTGCAGCCCACCTCCCTCAGGCTTTTCATCCAGATGGGACCTTGCTAATATTTTGCCTAACTAATTTCAAAATCATGATCCTTCTGATCTCTGCATACTAAATAGGATTACAGGCATGAGCCACTGTGCTTGTTTTACTGAAATATATATGTGCTAATGGGTTGAATCAATGTCTATTAGCCACATGCTTCTAACTTAGAAAAGTTCTTTTACTGTATCTTTTCAAAAACTTATTGTTTAAAGCAGGATGGACTTTGTTTAGGACCCATCTGAGGTCCATTCTGAGGTGGTCATCCTCCGTAGGTCTGTCCTGCAATGGTCATGTCCAGGCTTTCCAGATTTCTAGACCCCTGCTCTGCTCCCTCTGATTGGCTTCCTGGGCTGGGGTTGAGAATGCCCTCCCTCAAGTCCTTGCTGGGTGAGATGCAGGGGTGGGCCCAGGGGAAGTGGGAATGCCTCAGAGCTCTCTCACCTGCCTGAGACTCTGGGTTTTCCTGATGAAGCAGCCAGCAGTTGTGGGCTTTGGTGTGTCTCCACTGTCCTGCCTCTGTTTTGTTGCATCGTGGAGCAAAAGGGTCCAGTGTTTCCAAGCCGCCATTTCCTCTGACATCCAGCTCATAACCAAACTTGGATTGCATTAATTTTTCTGTACTTTTTATTTTCCCCTCATTTATTGATTTCTGCTCACTTCTTTATTATTCCCTTTCTCCTACTTTTGTGGGTTTTATTTAATATTCATTTTTATGTTCTTCAGATGGAAATTTAGATCTTTGACTTTTCAACCTTTCTTCTTTCCTAATGTACATATTAAGCAGAGAATTTCTCCTCTCAGCACTATTCCAGGGACCTTGATTTGTTGTCATTCATTATCTGTAAGTAGCAATGTTTTAGGGGGAATAAAGATAGAACTAGTAAAACATTTGATTAACCCCAAGTAACACAACGAATATAAAACAACCGAATGAAGTTGAAAATAAATACCAAGATGACATGGGTCTTTAAACCGTAGATAGATGAATTCAATGCTTCAAGTGTGAGAAGATTAAGGTTGTCAGATGGGAAAAAGAGGCAGACATTGCTAACAGATTGCTACCCTGTTGCAGTGCTAGATGAGAGAGAAAAAGTATCTGTAACTAACTAGAATGAGGCAAAGCGAACCGTGGGGAGACAGAAGCCACCAGAAGTTAAAGACAATGCCAAGTGGACCCATCAGGAAGGGCCCACAGTCATGACGGTGCATGCATGTACCTGAAGACCACAGAACACACAGATCAACAACCAATATCAGCAAACCAAAGACAAGCCATCTGTCATGAAAGGGGGACACTTCTAAAATCTCAGTCACAAAGAAGGCACGAAGCTGGGCGCGGGTCTGGAAAGAGAACTCACGGAGAAGCTGGTTTGTAGGATGCAGCTCTGTGTTTTCAAGGGCACAGCATCACTCACCAAGGTACTGTACGACACCCATAAACGAGCCTCTGCCTGCCAGCTTCACAGAGAACATCCTCTGAGCAAAGTGAAGTAAGCCAGGAGCTGGTAAGAAATCTCCTGCTGCCTAGAAACCAGACACTTCACCTCTGCAAAAACCACCTCTGGGTCAGGAGGAGTCACCATTGAAATTCGAGCATCTGTTGAACCGGATGACCCAACATGCCACCCAAGGCTCTTACCAGCCACCCAGGAGCCCCAAGGTTACCTCTGGCATAGCAGCAGGCCTTGGGAACCTGATAGAGCAGGCTTTGGCTGGCCCAGGCCTCCCTTGATCATTCATTACGTTTCGGCTCACTCCCCTCTCGGTAGCAGTGGCCTGGGAAGGTCCCCTTAGCCAGCACGTTCCCCAGAGCGGTGTGGGAACACCTGGTTGGCTCTCCCCGCTAGACATCACTGGTAAAGTAGAAATATCCTTTTATTCTAAGCTGGGAGAAAAGAGCTTGAAGCTTTAGAAGTCATTCGTGTGATCGTTCATCCTTTACCGCCCTTTGAACCATCACCTCAGTGACACTCCATGCCCTGAGAGACACTCGCATGTTCTGGGCTTCCAAAGAAGTGGCCTCTGGGAAGTACAGAGCTCCTTTCAGGGACTCTATCCCTGCTCCTAACTCACCGGGCCCTCAGGCAGCACACTTAGCACGAAAGCCCGTTTAATTGTCGGTAAACAGTGGAATAATCGTTCGAAACAATGCAGCAAACATAATTAATTGAAATAATCTCAGTGTGTTTCATGTGGTAATAACCACTTATGTGAGACTAACACTGCAGAAAGCAAAGACAGGAGAGCCGTGTGGGTTGGGCTCAGGATGTGCGGGGTGGCCCTGTCAATCCTCTGTTATTTCCTTGGCAGTCATTTTTTTGTTTTCTTATGTCATTTTTTTAGCTGAATGAAATAATGATTTATTACCTTATACATTGTCAGTGGAACTGAATAATTGGCAGAGGACTTATTAGCTTAGTGCTTTGAACTGAATATAAGAAACGAGAATTGGAAAGCTGAAGTGTTACATAATTCTTTTAAAAAAAGGCAGATTTTTTTCCACAGGAAAACTATATTCATTCATTCATGAATCAGTCATTCATTTATGCATCTCAGTCATTCATTGTCTGCATTTCAGATAGAGCAAGTGGCTTTGTGGGACTCTACCTCAAATCATCTGAGCCTAGAATTCGTACCTAAGGCAAAAATAAGGGGAAGGAAAAAAATAATCTAATAATGGGCAGTGCCTGCTATGTGCCAATGCATTCTTGGTCTCTGTCTTCCTTTGTCTCTCTGTCTGTCTGTCTCTCTCCCTTTCTATTTCACTATTTCCTCACATTTGATGACTCTGAGGTGAATACAGCATCTCCACTTGCAGGTGACACATGAGGAAGTCCCTGACTGACGGCACTGTCCCCAGCTCCAAGGGACGGGGAGTGGAGTATGGGGTTTGCCAGGAATCTGGTTTAAAGACAATCATCTTGTAGAGGACCTTGGGTTGTACCAGACCTAGTGTTAAATCAGATATAGCAAGGTGACAAGTACAGATTTATCCACCTGGAAGGATGATTTACTGTCACAGTCCCCAAGAAGTACAGGCCATACTACACTAAGCGGGGTCACAAGGGGAAGGGCCCGGGCTGGGCAGAAGGCAGGGAGAATTTGGACAAAGCACAGCCCGGGGATTCCCCTGCAGTGTTCATGGGAAGGAGGGGATGAACAGGATTGGAGAGCTCAAGCAAGCTGAGGATCAGACCTTGAATCATTTTGGCAGGCTCTGACCTCAAAAGAGTGTGAAGCCTGGCCTGGAGGCGGCCGGGGGCAGAGCAGGTCCTGGCTCAGTGTGAGAACGTTTCATAAGGAGCTGGCTGGGCTGTGGGGCGTGGGGTGGGTGATTTACAAGGGGAAGGCACTTTCCACAGGACAGGGGTCTGCTGTCCGGGGGAGCCCTGGAGGAGGCAGGCTCCCCGAAGATCACAAAGGATCCAAAGATGTCAGAGCAACACAGAACAATGGACATAAAGAACCGAGAAGATACAAGGAAATCTGGTATTTCTGTTTGGAGCACAAAGAAACCATAGATTTCTAAACAAGGTATTTTTTGTTGTTAGTGGTGGTTGTGGGGCTTGAACTCAGGGCGTAGGCACTATCCCTGAGCTCTTTTGCTCAAGGCTAGTGCTTTACCACAGCTCCACTTCTGGTTCTAGAGTAGTTAATTGGAGATAAGTCTCACGGGGACTTTTCTGCCTGGGCTGGCTTCAAACTGCGATCCTCAGATCTCAGCCTCCAGAGTAGCTAGGATGACAGGCGTGAGCCACAGGAGCCGGGCAATAAAGTGCTTTTCAAGAAGCAAATCTGAGGTCCTTGAGTCAGAGACAACCTGCATCATTTCCAATCCCAGGGCTTTGGACAGCCCAGAGTTGGAGGATGGCCTCCATGTGCATGTGGATGGCAAGAAGCAAGGGACTTCTCACGGTCCCCCATAGAACCATCTACAGGCTGTTCCGTGGTTTCTCAAACACCAAGACAAGGCAGCTTATCAGGGAGGGGGAGGGGGTCCCAGGAGGGAGAAAGTAAGGAGAAGTGGGGGGAAGCCCTATACGAACACCAAAAGCAGAGATCGTCCTGCAAGAACCCTCAGAAGTGCCGTGGGCAACCTAGCCCCGGAGCTGCCACCTGCCCCAGGATGGTCAGGCTGGATCCCATCACCAGCTCTCGCCCATCGCCCTGGGTTGTCCCAGGAGGGGGAGGTAGACACACAGATGTGATTGAGCAGGAAAACTCCTGGGGTACAGAGGACGTTGACAGCAAAGAAAGTGCAGCCAGCTACAGGTGAACCTGGGAGATGGAAGCCTAGCAGATAAGGAGGGACAGTGGGTGCTGGTCGGCTGTAACTGCCAGAGAAGACAGATTGACACTTTCTGGAGAGCTTGGATGCCTTGGTTTTATCCTAGTGCATCCAATCCTGATTTCCTTGTTGCATTGCAGATGTTGGCATGCTTCGCTCGACCAAACACATCACCAATTTCTAGGCTGTCTACCCTATGAGTTGTGCCCCTCTTGGTAAGTCCCCGTATGTGTCAACTGCCAGGCACAAAATGTGTGTCTTACCTCTGCCAAGTGCAGACATAGTTTATGCTTTGCTATTTTATATCCATTTCTAAATCCTTTTCTTTAAAAAAAAAACAAACCTTCCCACATTGTTCTTTTGCATGGCATTCCAAATTTAAATTCTTGATCTGTTGCTACATCTTATCTATCTTTACAAATCTTTACAAGATGTCTCAAATCTCTTCTCGAACAGAATTCTTGTGTTTGTGAGGAATCTTTGTTGCGAGTGTCAGACACCTAAGTCAGGCGAGGTTAAACAAAGACAAATGAGAATGTTTGGGTGTCTATAACTGGAAGATCAGAGAAACGGCTTTGCTGCAGGCAGAGTTGGACTCAAGAGCTCAAGTAATATTGTTAATATTTTTCTCTCTCTCCACTTTGCCCTCTATTTCCAGTTGATTCTCCCTCTCCATCTCGTTTCTTTTCTCTCCAGCCAGTTTCCTTGGTTTGATTTTATTCCCTGCCAGGTTCACTGACTGCACTCAGTGTCATTGCAATCTGCTGGGAATTACTGGACATAGACCACAATGGAACACGGAAGAGACCACTGTTCCCTAGCACGTGCAGAGCAAGCTCCCCAGTGCTCTTCTGTGTTCTTAGCCAAATTCCCACCTCCATAATGGGGTCTTTGATGCTAAGCTCCCACACAATGTGGGTGGCTTCCCGAGCCAAGACTCTTAGCCATGGAGGCTGAGCTGGCTTGGGCATCAGGGGCAAAGGTGACAGTATTCATTGGGAATGACCCGTGAGGCTGAGTGGGTGGGGTGGAGCGGGGCTCGGGGTTGGAAATGCCTTTGGTGCATCTCTGTAAAGTCATGTGCACATTTGTATATATGAAGAGGGGGAAGAAGGGAATACAGAGTTCGGCGCTATACTGAGGATGCTGGATTCACTTTTCCCGTAACAACACCCAACTTCTGTGAAAGACATGCCACCTTCCAACACATCTCACAGATTCGTTTTATCACTTAAACACATTATGTGCTCGGCTTGGCTCAGGGACGATCACTATATTTTTTACGTTGCTTTTTGGACATCATTTCCTTTTTGGGAGACGTCTTTTCACAAATTAAGAGCTGAGAACTAGATCACACGAGGATTCAGGCGCAGCCGAGGACAATGCAGGACAAACCCAGCCCAGGGTGTCTCCAGTCGACTGAGGTGTGTACATCTAGATCTTCAATTCTGAAATTTCTTTCCAATTTTAGGTATTCAGACCGCATGGAATGAATCAATCAACAAGGTTTGCTCAGCTTCTGCCTCTGTCCATTAGAAAAGTCTAACGGTGACGGCAACCCTGTGGTGATAAATGGCTCACCCTGTGAACTGTGGGCGCTATCATTTCCTCAGAAGAAAATAGGGGATCCTGTGGAATACATGTCTTCGGTTTGAATTCGGAGTGTGCACTATAAGGCTGGTCATAAGCAGGAACCGGAAGAACAGAGTCCTTTGGAGCAGAGATGCATGGAATCATTTAGGGCATGGGTGAGTGGTGGCCAGGTTGAAGGGCGGTGGATCTGCGGTGAAGGAGGAAAGTGCAGAAGGTAGTGTATGGGGGTAGTAAGGAGACTGGAGGCTCTTTAAGATGGTGAAGCAGGATGTGAAGAGATTGAGTACAGAGAGCTTGAAGTTTGGACAGCATGGAGGGTTGGAAACAGACGTGGCCCTCGGCAGCACGGGGTGGTTAAAGACAAAGGCAGCAGGGTGGAAGGTGTAGGGATGGGCAGATGAGCAGAGGGAGGTTGAAGAGTGTTAGGAAGGAGTCTTAGGCTCCTGGGCTTCCTGAACACTGACACACAGCAGACGTCCCTCAGAAAGCCCAAGACCAAGGTGCCGTTGGACCCAGCGGCCGGTGGGGGCTTTCTTCCCGGGTTGCAGGTGGCCTCCTCCTTGCCCCGTTCTCACGCTGTCTTTTCTGTGCATGTGTGGAGAGATTTCTGATGTCTCTGTCTCCTTACCAGATCAGAGTGACACCTTTGTGACCACAGTTAACCTTCCTAACCTTCAGGAGGTTCTCTCTCTGAAGACAGTCACACCCAAGGTCTGGATCTCAGGGGATACAATTTTGGAGGAACCCAATTCAGCCCAACACAGAAAGTAAGGGACCCCAAATCCAGTGTGTGAAGAATGACCTCAGGAAGTTGGTCGGGAGGTAAACACCTGAGTCATCAGAGGGACAGGTCAGGACCTTGGAGGCGGGGAGCAATGTAGCACAGGGCAGGTGCTTGGGGAGCAGGGGCAGGAATGCTTGTGTCTGTAATGGGGTTGAGGGAGAAGCCTGTCCTGGTGGGGAGGCTGTGGGAAAGCATGAGGTCACTGCTGGGAGAGGAGGAGGCAGTGTCCTCCGCATCCAAAGTGCTTCACCCGGAAGTGCTCTGGTTGGAAGTGCTTCACCCGGAAGTGCTTTGGCCCTGCCATCCCTCTTCTGAGGTCAACTTGTCACATGGCCAAGGTTAGTAGGGCAGCATCAGCCATCTCACCCCATCCCGATCCGCGAGGTTTAGAATCAGGGTTTCAAAGCATGCCCTGAGTTTGGTGGGGTGCATTTAAGTGTGAGACGTGGAGAATCTCTTTTGCTTCAGACACAGCACCCCACTTTCATCTTTCTTCACTGCTTTCTCCTGAGCACTCGTGATATTTGGAAGTCTGGTCCATGTTTTCTGTAGCAATTAAGCGAATTTAGTTAAATGGCCCCACTGTTTACAAATGCTGGTCCAAGCAGAAGCGTGGCGGAGATATCTTCTCTTAATTATGCCTCCATGGTGAACTTCTGGGACTTGGGATGGACAATTTGGCCTTCTAGATATCCCCTTTCTGACTGGGGAGGCTTTCTTCAAACAGACAGAAGGTACACATGCACTCTCTGCCTGTGAAGTATTTTCAAGCATTAATTATTTTCATTATTAGCTCCACTCCATTGCAGTCACTCATCAGACTAATTTCTTTGAAGTATGAGGATGAAATTTCAAATCGAGCATTCCAACTCTTTTAATTGCACTTGAAAGAGGAACTCGCTGTGGGGTCTGTGTTTGGAAGCATGGGGGTCTTCTGCCACATAACATCAATCAAGTGCAGGCAGCTCTGAGCATTTCCAGCAAAGCACTGTGGAGAACAGAGTGGAGGGAAAAAAATATGACAAATCAACACAATTAAATCTGAAATTGCTGGCTTCCAAAATAAATTCATTCTTGTGAGTCAACATTGTTTTGATTTTCAGAGTACGTTTGTTTTTCAAACCCATGTTTTCCCCCAAATGAATTATTTTTTTTTGTATTTTGTACACACAAACGTTAATGTCCCTGACATATTTCATGCTTCACTCCCAGATGAGGTAGAGACCATGTCAGAGCCTGGGATCCGAGCAAAATTTAATGACAGACATCCTGCCTTAGTTTCCAAGCGTACACTGTTCTATGACCACAATTAATGGAGGGAAAATAGGATGGAGCCAGTCTTGTGCTAATGGGAGTAAGTAAGGATGTTGTGCATAACAGACAAGTTGTTGTCGTGCTAGGAAGAGAATGGAAGGATCAAGGTGTCACACCTTGTACAGAAGGGTAGAGAAGGTTGGCCTCCAGCTTCAGCCAGGGGCCTCTGTGCAATCTTCAACAGCACAGGACTCCTTGGGGTGAGGGAAGTGGACCATAAAGGATATGTAGGAGTTGGCTGTTAACCAAGGTCTCAAGTGGCTGGTCTGGGTTATGCCAGGTTCCTGTAGGACTAAGATCAAGTTTGGAGGTGTCAGAGGATTCCTCCTCGTAGAAAGTGCTCGGAGAGTGATTTATGGGACTGCTCACACCTTCCAGGGCAGTGAGCGCCACAGAAGCACAGGGACAGGCCATCCTGTCTCAGAATTTATCACCAGCAATGGCCAAGTGGGGTTCTGAATGCAGGGGCTTTATGAAGAAAACAGAGCCTGATCTCAGTTCATTTTAATTTTGTTAGGACTCATCTAGGGGCAAGAGAGTGCAAGATGCTGAAAGATGAAGGGTTTCCTCCGATGAAACAGGCGCAGTCAGAAATGGAAAAAAAAGAATCTCTTCCTACTTCCATCTAATGATGTGAAAAAGACAACTCGGCAGCCCATTTCCTCCCCCTGGCACCGCACGCCAGGGCCTGGAGTGTATTTGGGCTCTGTGAAGCTGTGCCCAGGCAGGAGAGAAAGATGGGCATTCGAACATCACACTCTGCCTCTCCTATCCCCAGCTGACATGTTAGGAGAACGTGATGTCCCTTCATGACTCCTGGGGAAGATCTCTTAAAACCCCTGGAACTTTTGTGGTTACTTGCCAGACTCTTGGATCCCACCTGAGTCTAAGTTAATGGAGTAGCTTTCATTGGGCCCCTGTAGAGCCTCAGGATGGACTGGCTCCAGCAGAAGGAGTCCTGTGGTTATGTGGTTAAAGCTTTAAACTCTCTGACCCCCAACCTCCAAGGGTACCACAGGGGCTGAAAACGAAGTTCAATGACCAAAGGCCAGCGGTCTGGTCAACCAAGTCCATGCAACCAGACATCCATGAAAACTCCTAAAAGCCAGGATCTGGGAGGATTCTGCTGGCGAGATCACTGGGTTACAGGGTTTCTGGTGGCAGCTTTCCCCTCCTCTCCTCTCCCCGCTACACCCCCCCCCCACCAGGACACAGCAGCTGCCCACCCCTTGCTGCATCTTTTCCAGTGTTGGGTCTATGAAAGCGTCCCTGGCATTCATCCCTCATGATAAAGCTGCAGTGGTGAGTATGTCACTGTTCCTGAGTTATGTGAGTTGTCCCAGAAGATTCCTGAACTGGGAAGGGGGTGTGGGACAGCCCTGCATTTATAGTCATTGAGGTAGCAGTGCAGGTAACCTGGAATTCAGCATCCACTCTTGGCATGGGAAGTGGGCATGCTTGCAGGGCTGAGTTCTCTGCTTGTGGGGTCATCACAAAACCTGGGCAGTGTCAGAATTGACTCAAAATTTAAGACATTTAGTTGGAACAAGAGAAAATAACCACATACACACAGACCCTACATGTTCATAGCAGCGTGAGGGTAGCCAGATGAAAAAGGTATTTAGCTCATCACACACCGAAATCTATGATTGTTTAAGATTGTCCTGATTTATGATAGCCAAACCAAGGTTTTCGTGATAGCAGCTCTTTTTGTATTTTAGTTTTTAATTTGTATTGGTCCTAGGCCTTGAATTTGGGGCCTGGGCACTGTCCCTGAGCTCTTTTGTTCAATGCTGGTGATCTAGCACTTGAACCACAGCTCCACTTCCAGCTCTTTGTGGTTAATTGGGGATAAGAGTCTCATAGACTTTGTCTGCCCAGATTGACCTTGAACCACAGTCTTAGATCTCAGCCGACTGAGTAGCTAGGGTTACAGGCAGGAGCCACTGACACCTGGCTTTCTTTCTATATTTTAATGTGTGTGTGTGTGTGTGTGTGTGTGTTTGTGTGTGTGTGTGTGTGTGTGTGTGTGTGTGTGTGTGTATGAGAGAGAGAACAAAATCAGTCTTACTACCAATAGCAACGAATCCCTCTAGTTTACAGCCTAGAATTTTCAGAATTAAGAAAGACAACCCAAGCATCACCATCATCAAATAGCCAGTAGATCGGCCATTGATAGGATCTGCTGGTGGGAATGCATGGGATGAGAAAAGTGTTCTAGTGTTAAGATGTTCAGAAAAGCATTGCTGAGAATATACTTCCTCCAAGCGATGGAAGCGATGAGACGTCGGTATAGAGACAGATAATGCTGCTGCGTAGGGAGACACATGGGATGGCTGAATTGCCAATGCTTTGATTGCTCTTGCTCTGCTGCTTCGGAAATGTACATTTGCAATGCCATTAAGAGCCTCGGAGAAAGAATTTCTGATTGCGGCTAACATATTTCTTTCTCTCTGTTCACCAAGGAGAGATTTCCATTTCCTTTGTGGGTCAGTTCACAAACCTCAAAAACTAATAAGCTCAGGGCAAAACTCCAGTGAGGAAATGTTTACTTTTTGTTCCTAGAGCATCTGAGCTGATTTTATTAACACAGCCCTCATAATTTCTACATCTGCAAAAGCTTTGTACATTAATGTGGGGGAAAGATCAGACCCCTGCACACAACTTGTCATGCTCCATAAAAATTTAATGGAAAATAAAATGCGCTGTTCAGGAGATCAATACTGTTATTCTCTTTCAGCAAACTGTGAATTATTGTTTTCATAAAATAATAATAATCCCAGCATATTGATATTGAATAGGGCCTGGGTCTGTTGTCAAGAAATGAAGTCATATTTAATCTTCTGATGCCTTCCTGTGTAAACACTCGTGGCTGGAACTGGGCATCTGTCACTCTCTGAAGACAATGGGCCCTAGTGATGGTGTTGCAGCCACATTCTTGGTTATTTGAGCAGAATCAGTGCCTGGATGGCTGTGGATTAGCTTTGCCAGGGATAGAAGTTACAGATCCCTGCTGGCCACCAGGGTCCTGGAAAATGCCCTGGAGAGGCATCTGTTTATAGAGTACCAGGAGCCCAGAGGTGATTTGGCTGCTGAACCCAATGGTCTCTTCCAGTACTGACACTCAGAATTTACAGTCTTTTCATGAAAAGAAGAAGGCAGATACCCGACCTGAGTCTGGTCATACCGCACCTTAGATGAATCACTTAAGGCCAAACATTTGTGCAAGTATGTGCTAGTGTGTCTGTGTTAGTAGTTAGGGTTAGTGCATGTGTGTCTGTGGCCTCATGTACAGATGATTTCCTAGACCTTAAATGGCCTTTGGGCTGGATGCCACCCACTCCTGCTACCCGGCAGCTTAGGAAGAAAGAGGAAAGTTTCTGTCTACTCAGAGTTCTAGAGGATTCAATCTATAGTCACTTAGCCTCTTTGCCTTTGGGCTTCTGGTTGATGAACACATCACAGAAGAGATGTGTGTCAGAAGGAGCTGTTTACCTCATGGTAGCTAGGAAGCAGAGAGAGAGAGAGAGAGAGAGAGAGAGAGAGAGGGAGGGAGGGAGGGAGGGAGGGAGAGGGAGAGGGAAGGAAGAGAGAAGGAGGGAGGGAGGAAGAAAGGGAGCAAGGGAGGGAGGGAGGAAACAGGGAGGAGAGGCCAGGGTGAGAACTCAATGCCACAATTTCTTAAGAAAGGAAATTCTCCAATCTCATTTGTTTTCAGGAAGCCAATTGGAATGTAATGAAACAAAAGCCAGAGAGACTTCAACCTTGGTAACCAACAAGGGCTGGGAGGCAACAGGCTCTGCCTCTGTACTTGGGACCCAAGCAGGGAGCTGGCACCCTGTTGAACCCTGTCATTTGAGACACAGATCAAAAGAGCCATGATCTATCCAAGGAAAGGTACAGTGTACCCTAAGGACCTGTCTGGCAGGAAGAGGCAGAATGTTCTGGATTGGTGGGTCTTTGAGAGATGCTAAAGGGCTTGTAAGAGCTGGCTCTCTCCCCTTCTTTATTTCTGTAAGGATCCAGCACTCATCTTCCCAGTAGGCAGTGCTCATGCAGCTTCAGGTGGGGAACACAAACTCATTGAGAAACAGACTAGAGTTCCCGCATGCCACATTGTGGCAAAGAACTTCCCCATACTTTGTCCATGTCCTGAGACTTTGTGTGTTTAAAGTAACAGAGTAATCTGATGAATCTGACAGAGAAAGGGAATTGCAAGGCAGCCAAGCATTTGGACTGTGGCATGGAAATTGTGAGCTGTTCTTAGCCAGGTTTCCAGTAAGAAGTGAGAGCAAAAACTTCCCAGTAGAGTCATCACAAACTTTCATGTTGGTCCAAAAAGCTAGTTTAAGTTTAGGACCAAAGAAGATTTGATTTCTGAAGGGATTTGTGCCATTAAAAAGCAGCCCAGTACATCGAATCAGTACAAAAGAGAGCATGAAATCGTCTCAGGGTTTAGCCAGGCCCCACCCATCAGGCAGAATTGATGAAGGAATAAATCCATTTGAAACATTTGCCTAGAGACCAGAACACCTGTAGGGTAGCCTGCTACCAGGCCGCCTGGGAGGTTGTTCCTGTACAATTGTTTTTCAGTACTTGCAGGGACTCAGAGTGACTCTGTTACTGCTTCCGCTGGTAGCAGACGTCAGGGCTGCTGGTGAGATGCTGGCTCTCCAGACTGTAGACAGGGCCAGGGAGGCTTCTGCCCAGGTTCCAAGAAACGCTTGGGAGCCCAGGCAGTGGGTCCCCAGATTGGGGTCTTTGCAGAAAATTCTGGAGAGTTGTCCTACACAAAGATGCCACAGAGACTCCAGGGAACTGAAGGTGCCAGGAATGTGGAAGGTCTGTAGGGGAAAGCGGAGCCAGCCCGGGAGAGAACCCAGGCGGGCTGTGCCTGGAAACAGCCTCGCTCAGGGCCCATCAGGGGAAGATGCCAGTGGTGGCAATGCTATTTCCACTTCTGCCAGAATCCTCAGGACTTCCTCCTCTGTGGAACCACACGGCTACCTTTCAGTTCAAGTGGAGGCATTGCATTTAAACATTTACGGATGAGGGAAGAAATGAGGGGTGACTTGGCCCCACCTCCCCCTCTTGCTGCTCTGGGAAGTACAGGTGTCATGTGAGGACATAACAGGGCGGAATCTGACATCCAGGACTGTGCCCAGGAAGCCTGGAGCTGGGAGCTGGGAGCCCACCCTTACTGGAGACTATGCCCCAGGGCAGTAGACTCAGATGCCCCACCTAGGGGAAGCTTGAGGAATGACTGCTCTTATTAAGCAATGAATGGAGTGAAGGAGGCGGTTTAACATGAGGTGAGGAGAAGCATGCGTGTGTATGTGTATGTAGTTGCATATGCATTCAAGATATGTGGTGAAGACACAGGAGTTCCTACCGAAACACAGCAGAAGCCACAGAATGCACACAGAATTGCCTATAAACTGATTTAAGATGATGAAGAGCCCTGTGCAGAACAAGTTCAAATAACCACGAAAGGAAACCCTTGTTGGAACTAGCTACACCTACTGGAAAGCCACCCATGGTTGCTTCTTCACCACAAGCCTTCCAAATGGAATGGTCTGCAGGGCTGGGGAAGTGTTAGCCATTTGTGATATTTGTATTGGATTATTTGTAGGCTGCACAAAATTATCAATGCAGGCACATGGACAGTGAGTGGCCAATGAGAAGCACACAAAAAACACATGTGACAGGGCAGCAGCCAATGAGAAGCACACAAGGAACACATGCAACAGGGCAGACATCTGGATGCCCCACCCCGGGCAGCAACACCTGACTATTTCTCAGGATGGGAGGAGCTGGCTGGATCCCAAGTGGCTGTGCTGGTCCACCAGTGTGTGTTGTGCCCTCTCCTCCTCCCCATAGAGCTAGTGGAGCTTCTGCACTTGGAGGTGGGAGCCAGAGGCAGGGGCAGAATTCTCAGTGCTCCCCAGGCTCTCAGCTCTGGGCCTAGCCCATACCAATCCTGGTCTCTGTCATGTCAGTCAGTGGTGTCTCAGAGCCAGCTTGGCATCGAAACTCAGAATCCTTGCAGGTGGACTGCTCCACACAGCCCCGCCAACAGGGAGACACACGAGGTAGGAAGCAGCGGGGCTTTTGTGGTAATGACCTGCCCTGTCCTGACATCAAAGTAATTAGTGGAAAAGGAGAAATCAATAGTAATTAGATCACTGGCAAGATACATAGAAAGAAGAAATGACGAGCTAGAAGTCTAGGTGGTAACAGAAGTGAGATGGAGGAGGAGGAGGAGGACCAAGTGTCCTCCTGTCTCCCTGTTTCTGTCCATAGTGAGAACGGAAAATCCTAAACCCAATGCCCGGCCCGGCCAACTCACTGACATCTGTTAGGAATAATACACAAAACAACAATATTATAAAATAATACTAATCAACCAGGAACGTGAATGAATTCCGTTAATAGTCACATTCTCTTATTTCAATTATTATTAATTGCCTTTAAACATAATCTTTAAATGAGATTTTTCTCCAGCAATGGAAGGCTGGCCCAGTGTTAAATAGCCTGCTAATGTATTAAGATGTATTTTACTCTTCAATTGACACATTGAACTGAAATTCCTTTGTACAACTACTTAAGAGATAATAAAATATAAGATAAGTAAAATGTTTAATGTTATTTCTTCCATAAAAAATAAAGGAGAAAACACATTAACACATTAACGATCCTGGAAAGACGCTCAAAAGTTAGATGTCATTGATATAAAAAAAATCTTAAGTAGCATTGTACTAAATGAATCCTATTTATTTATGATTTAAAAATGATGGCTCATGCTACTCCAGAAGCAGAGATCTGGAGGATCATAGTTTGAGGCCAACCTGGGCAAAACGTTATCAAGAGCTCATCTCAATCAGTAAGTCAGGTGTAGTGGTGAATGCCTATTCTCAGCCATGCCGTAGGCAGGAGTATCGTGGTCTGAGGCTCTTTCCTGGCAAAAATTCACGAACCTATTCAAAAAGTAAAGCAATAAAGTCCAAAGTAGTAACGTAATAAAGGGTTGGGTGAGGCTCAGGTGGGAGAGTACCTGTCTAGCAACCATGAGACCCGGAGTCCAAACCCTAGTACTGTAAACAAATAAAACTTTAACTGCTTAAACTGGCAAGGCCCAGATTCCCACTATGCCATGCTATTGCACCATTGTGGAAAAGGCACTGAAGTAAGAGGTTGAAGTATGTAAACACAGCATGGTATAACCAGACAGTCGAGGAAACCAACTACCAGAATGAAGAAGGAAGTTTGGAGGGACAGGTAGATACAAAAGACGTGTGCCAACTTAAGAGCCTTTCTAGTATTTTAGCAGTAGGTACCTGAAATAAATGAACAACCAAACTAGGGGCTGGGACTGGGTGATGGAGCATGGCCTGTGGGTGATGCTGGCTGAACCCCATTAGCACCACCGTCAACAGTATAGGAAAGAGGCGGGAAAAGACCATGCTCTGCCTTGGCTGATTGACTGATTGGGTGGGGGTTACTCCAAGCATTAGTCAAAGCCCTCGTAATCCCTGTGGGCAGATTTTATAGGGAACAGTCAAGCACAACCTGGAAGAGAAAAGCAGGAGCAAGAGCTCACTCAGTGCTCCTCAGACAGACTGCAAGCCTCCTGCCCAGAGGTCCTGGGAGAGGCAATGAGCAGGAGTTCCAGGCCCCGGTCTTCCTGTGGGAAGCATCTTCCTGTGGCAGCATCGGCTGCCGTGGGTTAGGACAACTGGCCTTTGGTGTGGTGCTGGGGAAGCTGGCCATGTTTTCCAGAGGAAACACAGCCGCCCCCTCTTCCTGCCCCACAAAGTGAGGATGCCGATGTGAACGAGACACCTGCAAAGGTGCAGAGCATCTAGAGGAGAGAATTCCTTAAACAAGGCCAGGAGCTGTAAAATAAACTGTGCACTATGCTAAGTCTAAATGCCGAATTCAAAACCAACATGACAAGCAAAGGGTTAAGAGCTGTGAAGTCCAAATCCCTTAACCCTGACAAGTCAAGGGAAGATACTTGGCTAAAAACAGATCCGCTTCGCCCGTGGGCGGCCCATCCATCGGAGAGTAGCTAGAAATGATTAAGAAATGGAGAAAACACTCTTCACTCATTAGAAGTCAGGGAAATGCAATTTGAAGTTAGAATGAAACATCTCTTTACAACAATCAGACCATAAAAATTAAAGAGAACTTTAGCACCTACCTCCAGTTGGCAGGAGACTGGAGAGAACAGGTCGTAAGTTTCTGGCGAAGGTGTACATTTTTATAGCCGTCTGGAAAGCATTGGACAGTAATTAAAATTAAAAATATATATTCCAATCTTCCACATAAAAATCCAAATGTCAGAACCTAAGCTTATGCCTGTAATGAGTTTCTGTTGCTGTACTCCAAGTTGCCAAACTCAGAGAAAACCTTCACCTCTCCCAAGAAAAGAAAGACGGAATAATGTTTCAGAGCTGTGCCCTGATGAAATAGCATGTTGCAAGATGAAAAGGTAGAATAATCATGTACATGCCACCTTTTCGTCAACAGAGACCAGAATTTCAGGGCAAGAGAGAGCAAAGGCCTAGATTAAAAACTAGGAAAGGCAGATGATCACTTGCAAGCACAGACTAACATGGGCTGTGAGTTGCGCAAGTAGAGAAGAACAAGCAATGTCAGAAAAAAAGGAAGAAGCTAGCGGCTGGTGGCTCACAATTACAGTCCCAGCTATGTGAGAGGCTGAGAACAGAAGGACTGAGGTTTGAGGCTAGCTGAGACAGAAAGAGTTCACAAGGTCCGATCTCAACCGAGGAAGCAGGGCACAGTAGCATGCACCTTCCATCCCAACTACATGGGACACTAAGAGCAAGAGAGTCACGATGTCAGGCCAGTCTGGATGGACAAGCCCATGAGACTCGATCTCTCCAGAAGGGAAGAGGGATGCTGTGATCCCAGACGCGGCAGGAAGCTTGCAGTGGGTCCACACACAGCGCAGGTACGCATCAGGTGGGAAGTGAGACCCTGTCCTAAAAGTAGCCAGTGAAAAACAGGGCTGGAGGTATGGCTCAGCAGTAATGAGCCTGCAGAAAGCTGTGAGTTCAAAGTCCCAATACCACAAAAGAGAGACTGAGAGTTAGAGAGGGAGATAGATAGATAGACAGAGATGATAGAGATAGATGGATGATATAGACAGATAGATGATAGCGGTAGGTAGGTAGAAAGATGATAGAAACTATAGAGAGATAGAGACCATAGAGATAGAGATAAATTGTGTTGATAGAAGATAGCTAGCAAGAAAGAAAGAAAGAAAGAAAGAAAGAAAGAAAGAAAGAAAGAAGGAAAGAAGGAAAGAAGGAAAGAAGGAAAGAAGGAAAGAAAGAAAGAAAGAAAGAAAGAAAGAAAGAAGGAAAGAAAGATGGGTAGATAGATACTGAGAGAGACAGGAAGAGGGAGACAGAGGATCAGCTCTGTGACACAGTGCCGTTGCTCCTTCACGGCAGAGGTATGTATGTGTCATGTACTAAGTCACAAAAGCACAGTTTTAGTCATCTTCCGTTCTGGCTGAGTGGAGTTTTCGACCTACTTTCCACAGTTTAGCACTGAAAGGACTAGAGCAGGAGGACAAAGTTGGGGCTGGATCAGGACCAGGAAGGCTGCAGGGTTTCATTGATAAACTTCTAGGCTCAGTTCGCTGGAAAACGCCTCCTAATGGTGAAAACCCCACGGTTGATTTCTTCTGAAAAGGTTTTGTGGTCACAGCCCCCCAGAGAGGAGAACTTTCCCAACCAAGCTGGGCCGGGCTATGGACTGAAATCCCCAAAGTCCTTTCGGAAACTTCCCCATGCCTCTTACTTTACCTTTCAGAAGGTAATTCATTTTGGAGTTGACAACATCATGAAATTGGAACAAATCCCAGGGATGCAGAAATGAAAGCCCTGGAAAGTTGGTCGCATCTGTTTTTATTAAAAGTTGACACCTTTTATCAAATTATATTTATAGCTACCCTCTTTTTTAGTTCTGGAGGAGGGGAGGGGTCTGGAGCAGGAGAAATATCAATACTTACTGGATTAAATTGTAAAGTAGCTGAGGGCAGCTGAAGCGGCCCTGAGGCTGGACGGACTCAAACGCACTGCCCTCAGCCACACCCTGGCTCTCTGTCCTGAGATGGTGCACTTGGGCCTGGAAGTGGGTGTTCTTTGGGGGTTTTTCCACACTGCAGAAAGTATATACCCTTCTTATCTATGTTCTCCTCTCCTCATCCTTTATCCTCACCTCCAAAGAAGTTCAGGAGAAGTGTTAAGTGTTAGCAGAGTCCCAGGTGTATCTGGAGCTTGATCTCCCTGAGCCCTGCTTCTTGGTAATTCTTTGCAAGCCTCGAGTCTGTACAAGATGCACTGTGGGTTCCTCCAAATCCCGATGTCAATGTGGCAGGGGAGTGGGGTCTGTGTGTGGTGGGGGGTCATGAGGAAGGGGGTCTGGATCCTTGCAGATGAGGATCAGGGGATGCTGTGGGCCCCTTCTACCCTGAGGATGCCGGCAGAGGAGCCATCTTGTAAAGTACCTTAACCAGACTCCAGACCTGTGGGACCCTGGCTCTGAGCCTCCGGCTTCCGGAATGGTGAGGAACCACTTCCCGTGCTGGTTTGTATGGCTGTGCTCAGGAGTCTCTTCCCCAGTTCTTTCGTGGGTGTCTGGTATTCCCTCACAGACTGCACCGTGCTTGTGAATCGTGATCCCACGGGTGGTCATCCGGGGTGCTTCTACTCATTGCTGAATCTAGAACGGTCCCAGGACTGACCTTCTATACTTTGCATCCTTTTCCAAGTAAGCATTTACAAGCGTGTCCATGATGCGCCACACTGCATCTCTCTTCACTGCGCTGGTGGAAGGAGAAGGAAGGGTTTCAAGTTCAGAGTCTAGCGGGTCCCCCATGTCTCTGCTGTACTTGGATATTAAATGTCCCCAGAGACCACATACAGAGTGTGTGGTCCCAGTCCGGTCTGTCGTGCTATGGGGAGGTGGTGACAGCTTCTGGAGGTGGGGCCTGCTGGTGGCCTTTGGGGTTGTGTCCAGAGTGAACCCTGGGTCTCCCGACTCCTCCTCCTCCCCTCTTTGCTCCCCAGCCACTGCAAGGTGAGCCCATTTCTCCCCTACATGTGCCATGAGGTACTTTACCGCCAGGGGACCCCTAAACCTCTCCTCCTTTTAAGTTGATGGTTTCAGGTATTTTTGTTACAGTCATGAAAAGCTGACCGACACAACCTCCATCTTCTTTCTGCTCACTTGGTCTCTACCATTGCCTGGAACTGCAATGCAGACATCAAACTCCATGTCCCGACAGTAGTCTAATTTCTCTCCTAAAGAAGCTCAAGGCAGATGGGGGAACCTGGGGCCAGGGGCTGGTGTTGCCTGGGCTGGACCCATCCCATCCACCCCCAGGCCCATCCCCACCCCCATCTCCATCCCCATTCCCAGGGTGCACTTCAGACCCCACAGCAGGATGATGGTTTGAAAGACTCTCAGATTCCCCAGATGGATTCCTTCAGGCTGAGCAACACCCCAGCCCTCCCCGGCAAAAGTGCCTGTTATGGGAACGGTTAGAGCACATTGTGCAATTATCCATGGCCCCTGGCACCGTCAACTGTCTTCATCAAACCCACTCGCTGGCTTTCCTCTTTGGGGAGCAATTCCCTCTCCCCACCGAAGCCTGCCTGGTTGTCTGCGCGCTCACACAAACACCCCTCTGCCCCCCGTTCTTTTACAACCTCATCATCGCCATTTATGATAGCAGGAATGAGGCTTGCACGTGACTGGGAACCCGCAGAGAAATCCAGGCAGCCCTGAGCCCCGGGAGACACACGTGTTCTTCCAAGGATCCGCCGAGCTGGTTGTACTCCGCACGCCACACACCCGATGCTCCGGCTATAACTCAGGGCCATCTGTCAGATTTATTGACTGAGTTTGGAGAGAAACTAGGCAACCATTTTCTGCTCCAAATCATTTTAAGCTTTAGAAAGTGACACACAATTTTATAAGTCCGTGTGAGCGCCTCACCACTTTCAAAGATGGGGGAAGAAAGTTCTCAATGTGTCTCTGATGTCTCTATTGATGCATTTTGATATTGACTCAACTTAGAGAGAGAGAGCTAGAAAGGGAGAGAGACAGAGAAGCCAATTAACACCGGCCTGGATGATGAGCCTGTCACATTAGTCCTATCAGTGCTGACGGGGGGTGTGGGCTCCTCGGCTGTCCCCTACCTCAGGACTGTGTCCTTGGGGGGCTGGTAGGCAGGTGCTTCCATCTCAGCCAGAAGAGAGAGAAAGCAGAGAACAAGGAGCGAGGTGTTCAGGGAGGGACTCAGCGCTGCCCGCGCACCCTGGCTGCAGGGCAGGCTGGGCCTTGATGCTGGGTGGCGCTCCACACAGGAAGCAGAGAAGGCATGGCACAAAGCCCCCTTGCCCTGCGTGTCCATCCCCCCACTGCCCTCCCTCTCAGCAGCCCTTTCTCTGGACGTCCAGGCCGAGAGTCCGCTGCAGGTCCAGCTCCGCTCCTCCTGCAGCTGAGCCAGGCACGCAGGGCAATCCTGCTACTCGTAAAACGTGGAGTAACAGCCCTACATGTTCCCGGGGCATCTTTGTGATGTTATGGGGTGCTTCGCATTTAGACAATGATAGATGATAGATAGCTGAATCGATCGATCCATCGACAGATAAATGAAAGACAGTAGATCAATGACAGATAGATAATAGAGATGATGATGATAATGATGAAGAAAGGTAGTTATAAATGATAGTTAGATAAATGATAGATGATAAATAGAAAATAGATGAAAGATGTAGATGATAGATATAGAGCGATAGATGGTAGGTAGAGATACAAAGAGATGATAGACAAATATAGACAATGGATATAGAGATAGATACAGGTAGATGATAGAAATATGACACAGAGATAGATGATCAATAGAGAAATGATTGATTGATAGGTAATAGGTGATAGAGATAGATAGATAGATAGAGATAGATAGATAGATAGATAGATAGATAGATAGATAGATATAGATAGAGAGATAGATAGATAGATAGAGAGATAGATAGATAGATAGATAGATAGATAGATAGATAGATAGATATAGATAGAGAGATAGATAGATAGATAGATAGATAGATAGATAGATAGATAGATATAGATAGAGAGATAGATAGATAGATAGATAGATAGATAGATAGATAGATAGATAGATAGATAGATATAGATAGAGAGATAGATAGATAGATAGATAGATAGATAGATAGATAGATAGATATAGATAGAGAGATAGATAGATAGATAGATAGATAGATAGATAGATAGATAGATAGATGATATAGGTAGTCAGACAGGCAGACTCACCCTCACAAAGAGCAGAACCTTCTTTGCAAGTGCCTGCCATGAGCCATGGGACTCCCACCACAGACATTCCCAGCCCCATAGTCTGAAGGTTGCAAATTCCAGGCTGAAATAAACGCCTGCAGAGTCATCCCTTCTGAGGCCTCCCTGGGAAGCTTGTGGGTGGTGTCTCCTGCCCTCAGATCTTCCTCCTTCCGTACCCAGACGTGTCCTTGCATCCACAGGGACTGGGCCGTGTCGCACAGGGTCTGACCCTTGCCATCTTTTATCTTGATCACAGGTGTAAAACTGTCTCCAAACACAATCTTCCTCCAGGCAGAGGGTGGTCAGGATGCCCTGCGCGGTGGGGAGGGGTGGGGAGCGCCGTCCGTGCCGTGGGCAGCGGGAGTGAGTGGGGAGCCCATCCACACCGCCCACGCCGTCCACGCCATCCACACAATCCATGTGATCCACACCATCCACACCACCCCCAACCCCGCAGCAAACCCGTGAAGTTCCAGGGCCTGTGGTGAACACGCGTGGGCGCCGTCAGAGACTGCTCCGTTTGTGCTTCTTCATGTTTTCTGAGAAAAGTTGAAGCAGGAGGTTTCCCCTTTCCCAGGTAAGTATGGTTTGCTTCCGGATGTAAATAGAACCCTGTGGGAGCTTGGGCCCGGGAGACCATGCAGGAGAGGAGTTTCCGTAGCTCCTTTCAGGTCTGGGTGTGACAATGAACTCCCAGGGGAGGGGCCAGGGCCTCTCGGCATCCTCCGTCATGGGCAGACGGCCTTGGAGACTCCCAAGACTTCTAGTTCCCGCCACATAGCTCCTCTGCCCAGCCTTACTGTGCACAAAGCACAGCACCCAGTGGCAGCTAAGAAGGCTTCGATGAGCTCAGATTAGCTGTCAGTTATTGATTTAGCGTGCAGCTGATAGATGACAGTAGAACCTATAGAAGGCTTCGATAAAAACTCATGGAAAAGTGGAATTGCAGAGGACAAGGTAACAGGAGGCGATAATCAGGCCTAAGTTTGAACCGAGGGTCTGTCTTTGCTGCTGGTGTCCCTTCCTACTCCCCCTTGTGGAGAGGGAAGAATTCAGAGTGCATTTCTCATCTCAATGCCCAGGAACCGTTGCCCGACCAACCCATCGAGAGAGCTTCCTCCAAGGCCGAGCCCACGTCCAGGCATATTGACTCAGACAGCGGATTTATTTACACAGACGTGAGCCTTCTCATTGATTTTCATTACAAGACTGAGGCTATGTTTCTCCAAGGAAGAAAAAAATGGCTCTAAGAAGTGAAATCATTAAGAGTCATAAGCATGTTAAGTACAGCAGAAACAGAGATCCTGAGCAATCCCTTTAACAGAAGTGAAGTCATGGGGTGCAAAGCCCGCATCCATTACTTGACATGCACGGGGAAGAGTCAGGCTTCTCCATCTGGTGTTAGGCATGAACTGTGGCCACATCAGTGCCCAGCCCAGCCAAAGGACCACCGGCTCTTCTCCGAGGTCTCCCCGCCAGGGCCTCCTCCCCCAGGCTCTCTGGCCTCCATTCTCCCTCCCACGGTCCTCTTCCCAGGAGCAACTCTGCAGCTGTCAGCCCGTTATGCAGCCCAGCCCGCTTCTGGTATCTCTCAGACACTCCCAGTCTCAGTCCTTGGACTGGAAGGTTCTAGAAGAAAACATTTGGGCAGAGCATACCGGAAGGCATGGCCTGTTAGCTTCCACCAACCATCCCTCCCTAGAGCACCTTGTAGGGTGGTGGTCAATGTCCTACAAGCTGGGGGGCAGGGTGGGGGAAGGGCAGTGGGAGAGGCCCTGGGCAGCTCCACTGGGTGGAGCAGCGCGGGCGTGTGCTCATCTCCATGGTAACTGTCAGTGCACCTCGCTCCCTTCCCTGGCCCAGGGACGCCTGCACCAGCTCAGGCAGAGGAAGCAGAGCCGCTCCATCGGCCCTCGTGGGCTGGGGGGCAGGTCACCTCCAGGTGAAGGGAGACGCGATCCAGAACTCTGTGAGACCTGCTAATGCACCCAGCATGGCAGGGACTCAGTGGAGCAAGAAGTGTGTGTGTGTGTGTGTGTGTGTGTGTGTGTGTGTGTGTGTAGACAGCCAGACATATAACATGCATGCGTGCGCGCACGTGCACACACACACACACACACACACACACACACACTCAAATGCATTCACATATCTACTAAGTCATCCACTTAGAATAATAGACACATAAACACACAGTTAGAGCTTTGCCTATCATCTGTTTATTCATCCATAAGGCCATGTAGACTCATATATCACTATTATCCTTCCATCCATCCATCCATCCATCCATCCATCCATCCATACATCCATACATCCATCCATACATACAAATAGACATACGTACATACAGACACACAGACACGACATGCTCAGCCATTAACCCATCTAAACAGATGCACAGACCCATGCACTAAATCTGGCTGTCCACATATACACTCCCTCTCTCTCTCTTTCTCTCTCTCTCCCACACACACACAGCCAGCCATCCACTTAGATTAATAGACACAGGACACGTACATACATACTCTCACATGTTTGTTCTTCTCTATGACAAACCTCAACCATTTATCTATCTAGACACACGTATCCCACATTCTCCACACACCCACAATCCTCTGTCTATCTGTCTATCCACTTACACACACACACGTATGTGTACTCATGAGTACTCATATGTCCTTCTACTCACCCATCTAAACACACACACACTCACACGATCACCTGTCAATTAATCATCTAGTCAGGTGCAGAGATACACACATTACACACATACACACCAAATACACACACAATCACCTATCCATCCATCCATCTAAACAGCCACACACACACGCGTAGAGATGTCTATGCATCCATTCATCCTTGAGTGCATGTGGTTACGCTCCCATTTACACACACCCATTAGTGTCAAACACCCTCTTCTTTAACTGAAATCTTCCAGCTAGCCTGATGGAACCCATTTAAGCCCCTGGCCAGCCAGCAGGGCCCCTGAGCTGTCTGGGCAGTGACTTTGATTAAGACTGTGGAGACTTCTTGCCCGCACATCGGTGACGGCGCGTGGTTTCTTGGGTCTTGCCATGTGGAGCGACTGTGGGCCCACATAGGACTTAATTGCTTGAGAGAGGACAGAACCTTTGTCCTCCTCAGATCCCAGGGGGGCGCAGAGGTCCAGCTGTGGCTGGAACATCGTGGGTGTTGTGTGGTGCAGAGCAGCAGAGCGGAAAGCAGAGTCCTGGGCTGAGGAAGTGAGTTTTACATCTCAGAAGGAGCGAGTGGCCAGGCTCAGTGAGGGGAGGGAGGGATTGGCATTGCACCTGTTAGCAGCAGTCCTACTGTGAGCGATTAAACCTTTAGAAAGGAAATAGTAGCTTAATCATCTCGAGTATTAATATCCCCAGCCCTGGTGCTACTCAATGTTTAAAACAACAAAAAGTACTTGGGGAACCAGTAGGAAACCACTGGAGCTTACAAAGCAAGCCAACTCCTGGCGAGCCCAGAGATTGAAGTCAATTCGCCTTAATAAAGCTGTTTAACATTAATTTAAGGTGGAATTAGGCCAGGTTTAAGAAAATTAAGAAAAATGTACTGGATGGGCACAAGGCAGCTCCCCTCTGGGAAAGGCAGATCGACTCCTCACCGTGGGCCCTGTGCTCAGCCCCCTGCCTCTGGCCCCCTGCCCATGCCCAGGCTGAGAAATCTGAAACTGCAGATCATCGAGAAAGAAGTTCCATCTGTTGCTTCTCTACTGGAGAATTAGCTGTTGTTAAGAAGATGTTTTACAAGACACAAGTTGTCAAGGATAAAGCCCTCTGAATCCCCTTTTCACAGGAAGCACTGTTTCCTAACCAGGACAATGGTTGTCAGGGGTGTGGAGTGGGAGAAGGGGGAGGTGGTGGGAGGAGATGGGCTTGTCTGAGGCTTTTCTTCCTGTATCTATTTCTCCAGGCCATACCACAAAGACCTTTCCAGAAAGCCTGCCTCCTACGCCAAGGACTGGAAAGTGTCAGGAGCTGGGAACTGCCGAGTTCTGTGAGGCAGAAAGGATTCAAGAAGAACCCCTTCATTCTGTCTGTCTGTCTGTCTGTCGTGGGGCCTGAACTCTGGGCCTGGGCGCTGTCCCTCAGCTCTTCAGCTCAAGGCTAGTACTCTACCACTTGAGCCACAGCACCACTTCCGGCTTTTTCTGCTTATGTGGTGCTGAAGAATCAAACCCAGGGCCTCAAGCATGCAAGACAAGCGCTCTACCACTGAGCCACCTTCCCAGCCCTGTTTTCATTCTGAAAGGTAACCACACTATGAAGTATGTGGAAAGGTCTAGAAAGAATATAAAGACAGACTTGAGTTGGTTAGGATGAAGTAGCACTTTGGTTGGATGAGGGCCTGACATTCTGAATCGTTCCTGGTGAAAGTCTAGAATTCTCCTCATGTTTAGGTCTCTGCTTGGCTACCTGCTGACAGAGCAGAGCACAGCTAATGAGTTCTCCCTGCCAGACAAAGGGGTCAGGTAAGAGGAAAAGCAGTTTATTGCTCTGTGTTATGGAACAGGCCTCCTCTAGTGCTCTTGCTGTGTGCTGGACACCGTTCTGGGTCTTCCAGAAACCGTGGATGTCTGTGTTCCTCGCGGTGGCCCATGCAGAAGTGGGGGTCTCCTATTCTGTGTAAGAACATGATGACTGTGGAGAGGGCAAATATCAGGGGGGTGGGCAAGGAGCTGGCAGGTGCAGCAGCAGCAGGAATTTGCGTAGAAAGGAAAGGCTGTGTTCGTCACCCACTCTTTCCGCCTCACCCCTGCCGGCCGCGGCCATCCTGATGGCTGTGGTGATGTTCTGGGAGCCCTGACAAGGGGAGATCGAGGCCTGCCAGGTGCCTGTCTGCCCGGTGAAGCTGACACAGCAGAGCGAGGGCCTGGCCAACAGGAGCCCAACCGTCCCCCAGCCAAGGGAGGGCAACAGGGGCCAGAGGAGAAGCTCCTTTTATTTAAATAGACAGGTTGGCCTTCAGGCCTGGGAAGGCTTAAAAGTGGGTTCAGTGAGGATGGAAAAAAAGGGGAGGCACCTCCCCAATACGCACTCAAGAGAGTGGACGGAAGGACTTGGCTCACGCCTGATGGCTGAGTTAGAGCTGTGCCAGGTTGCTGCATTTTGCGCAATCAGGATAGACTGACCAGACTATGTGCTTTGGACCAGGGATACAGGGACACAGAGCTGAAGGACCGGGTCCCCTGCCAACAGGGGAAGCAGAGGTGAGCATGCCGTGTAAGTCAGCTATAGGAGGTGGAAGAGCTAGGTTACAAGTGGGCATGGCTGCTGTGCAGCGTGAAGAACAGATATGGCGGAGACCTGAGAGGAAAGTGCACACCTGGCCCCCGTGGAAGGTCTGGGGGCTGTGCATTGCCCTCGGTCAGAGAAGCCCCAGAGGAGGCCCCGGGGGGGGAGGGCTATGTGTGTCTGAGGAGCACAAGAGGACCTGTGTGTAGACATGGCTGAGGAGGGGGAGGGAGAGGGGGCTGAGAGGTAGGTGCAAAGTCTGGAAGCTCGTGGAAGGGGGGAGAGCGGGGCAGGCAGAACCGAGCTGGCCCTCATAACCCCACGTCCTGACACCCCCAGCCTCTGGAGACCAGCTCCCCTCTGTGACAGAGAACCTGCCTCCAGGAAGGAAATGGTGAAGGTTCTAGAATGCACACAGTTAGGTGCCGGGTGTTGAAGAGCTTCCTTTTGCCGGCTTTAAAGAAACAGCTGCCATAGTGAGTTTCTGGCTGAGGACGCAGGGTAGGCAGCGAGAAATGGGGTGTAGGGTCCTGAAGTCAGGCGGTGTGCCAGTCCCCCCACCAGGAGAGCACGGCCACGGTTTGTCCCCTCGGCATCGATGTCAGTAGCGCCCGTCAATGTACACCACACGGCTCAGCCACATCCAGCCTCCGGACCAAGGGATGGCACAGGACACTGTGTGGGCATGGTGGAAGCCTGCTGGCCTTATGGCCACTTGAGCTGCTGCAATAGAAAGCGTGTGGGAGGGAGAAAAGACAGGAAGTGAACTCCAGAGCAGGGTCCTTTCCTCAGAAGCTACCCGTGGGCTGCAGTCCTCCAGGACTGCTGGGGGAGCTCCGTGGCCCTGACAAAGCTGCATGTGCCCTCCCTGCAGCAGCGAGCGGTCATCCCGGTGGTGAGGGCCTGACTGGCCAGGTGCCCGACCGCTCGCTGCCCCTTGGGGCCGCACAGTGCACACGGCAGCAAATTAGCTCTAAATGGAGAATGGAGCATATGGATCAGGAGATAATGTTTCCTTATGAATAGGACAGGCCTCTGGGTGACGCTCCCCTCAGATCCCAGGGCCCTTCTTCCTCTTTTCCTCCTCCCCTCCCTCCCCCCAGCCTGGAGCCAGGAGCCAAGCCCCGCTCTAGTGGTTATTCATAGTGGGATGTTTTCTTGTCATCTTGGAGTCATTCTGATTTGTCTCCCAGGCTGTGAAGGACAGAAGTGCTCAGACGATGCTCACCGCCCAGATGCGCGGCTGATGGCTCCTCCACTGGATTCTGAAAAGTGCTGCTCGCTTACCACGCCAGCTCATTTGGCTGTTCCCTGGGGCGATGAGTTTTCCCACTGATGGAATATTTGGAAACAACAGGAGAGGAGGCCGTGTCCTCCCTTGTCACCCAGCGTCCCCAGAGCCTTCATTGAGATGGTGTTCATTAACCACCCCTTACAACCAAGCATGATCTTTGACCCTGGGACATCGAGGACCAGGGTGGCACCCATGTCTAGCTTCACTGTCCAGACAATCTCTCTGGATGTCCAGTTACCCCAACACTGGAAGGGCACCACCTGGGCTCTGTGCTTGCCTACCTCCTGAGCGCATTGCCCCGCCCCCCAAATAGACCAACAAATAGCCAGAATGCCTTCACAGCAGCTCACTTTATTTCCCCCTCCTTCACCCACTTCCTGCGGTCAGGAGAGGGGAACAGAGGACAGGAGGCCCGGGGTGCTGGACAGCCCACCACCACTCCACTACGTGAGTTAGTGCAACCGAGAAGCTCTGTCCTTTCTAGAAGGATGATAGCTTTCATGGGCTTGTGGCTTTCAGAGAGGGAACTGTGAAATGAATGGATAGTACAATTAGGACCTAGATCTGATTGTATTTATGGAGATTGACAATGGGTATCGCCTGCAGAGTAGCTCATACATCTTCTAGACAGGGCCTGGCATAGAACGCTTGTGTACAGAGAATCAGAATCATGGGCTAGAATGCTGCGTTCATAGCTCACTTCATTCAAAAAGTCTTCCCCCCTGTCCTTTGTTTTCATCTACACTAGCATCTATTGGTGGTACAGGGTGGGGTTCACAGAGGCACAGGATGTCCCTTGGTCAGATTCGCCCCTCCCATCCCTATTTCTTCCCACAGTCCTTCCCCAAACCCATCTCAGTAAGCTCCATTGTCCTCTGTCACACAAGTAGATAAAGTATCCCCCTTTCCCTCTTCATTCACCCTCTTCCCCCACCCCACTGGTACCCGTCCCAGATAGGACATCTTTCATCTGTTTTGTTAAAGTGCATTGCAGTTGTTCAAAGGGGCTTCACCATGGCATTCCACACCTGCCTATGCTGCACTTCAATTGGATGGAGCGGTGTTCCCATCACTTGGCTATCGTGAATAGCGCTACAGTGAACCTGACATACCAGTGCCGTCATTGTATCCTGACTTACCTCCTTTGGTGATGTGACCAACTGTACATACTAACACTGGATCACAGCGCAGTTCCACTTTCAGCTTTCTGAGGATCCTCGATGCTGATTTCCATACTGGCTGCACTAGTTACATTCCCACCAATAGTGCATACGCGCTCCTCACATCCACTTACAACTACATACAGTCTCCCCACATCCTTCCAGCATTTGTTGTTTGTGTTATTGATGAAGGCCCTTCTGACTGGAGTTAGATGAAATCTGTGTTGTTTTGGGATTGCATTTTCATTACAGCAGGGATGGTGAGCATTTGTTTGCATATTTTTGGTCATTGTACCTCTAATAAATCCACATAGCTATATAGCCATCTGATTTTTGACAAAGGATTCCAAAACACACCTTGAATAAAAGATAGTGTCTTCAACAACTGCTGCTGGGAAAACTGGATATCCACATGCAGAAGACAGAAACTGGATCCTGACCTTTCTGTGTACTAATAGTAACTGAGAATGGATCAAGAGCTTAATATAAGACCTGAAACTTTGAAACTACTACAGGAAAGAATAAGGAGAACTCTGTAAAATACTGACACAGGCAGTAACTCCTTGAGTAGAACCCCAATAACTCAGAAAATAAGAGTGATGACTGACAAGTGATATTGCATTAAACTAAAAAGCTTTTGCACACAGAGGAAATGATCACTAGAATGAAGAGGCGGCCCACAAAAGGTGAGAAAATCTTTTGCTAGCTGTACATCTGACAAGGAATTAATAACCAGAATATACGAGGTGCTCCAAACATAAATGAACAAACCAATTAATAAATGGGCAAATGAGTGGCAAATAAACGGAACATTCAGAAACTCTCCCAACTTCCTACAACCTGGGTACTGTCCAAGGTTCTGAAAGAGATCAGACAGTGCAAAGATGGATGACATGTAGCAGCAGATACAGCCATGACCTCTGCAGTCAACAAGTCTCTACTCTCCCGGACCTTTGCAATCCAGTGAGTCTTTTACTGTCTGAACTCACCTGTAAGGGGACTCGTAAAGGAGACCTTCACAAACTATTGGTAGGAGCACACGTTAGCACAGCCCGACAGAAGACAGTATGGGATCTGCTCAAAAATTGAGACGTAGAGCCACATGTGATCCAGTCTCATTCCAAGGTATATATCGAAAGGAAAGGAAATTAGTATTCTGGGTACTGGGCCACACTCAATGTGTAGTTCTTGTTTCTTACTGCATTGTTCATATCAGCCATGATAGGGGCCAACATGGTGGTCCTCTCATAATGGTCCACAGACAGATGAATGGGTGTGGAAATGCAGGATGGACAGATGAGAGGCTAGATAGGTAGGTGGTGGACAGAGGGTGGATGATAGATGGGTGGCTAGAGAGATATAGAGAAATGGTAGGAAGTCAAATAGACTGGGTGTTGGTGGCTCATGCCTGTAATCCTAGCTACTCAGGACACTGAGATCTGAGGATCATGGTTCAAAGCCAGCCTGAGAAGGAAAGTCTGTGAGATTCTTATCTCTAATAAACCACCAGAAAACCAGAAGTGGTGCTGTGGTTCAAGTGGTAGAGCACTAGCCTTGAGCTGAAGAGCTGAGGGAGAATGCTAGGCCCAGAGTTCAAGTCCCATGACTGACAAAAGAAAAGATAGATGGGATAGATACATAGATAATAGAGAAATGATAGGGAAATAGAGGGTAGAGAAATAGACAGTACAGAGATGATATAGGTGACGGAAAAAAGGTAGATGATGGATGTATAGATAATGGATGATATATATATAATTACACATAATAGAATATTATTCAGAACTGGCACAGGAAGACAAAGGTTGCAGGGTCTCATTCACAGCTGGGGCTAACATGGCTGTGTCATGGGGACAGGAAGCAGAGCAGAGGTTACTAGTGCCTGGGATGGCATGAAAGAGGAAGGGCTGGGGAAAGGTGTTTAGTCAGGGTGGGGTCGCATAACAGGAGTGACTTCTCAGGCTCTGGAGCAGAGCATGGTGGGTCATAGCAAACTGCATGTTTCACCATAGCTAGAAGAGAGGGCTGTGGATCCTCACTGCACAAAAATAATAATTGCTCTGGACATCAGTGAAAGTGAACTACACAACTCGTGGGTGGAGGTGGGAGGGAGAGAACCAGGGAGCAGAAGACACTGTACAAAAGGAAATGCACCCATTGCCTGAGTCCTGCGATTATAATCCCTCTGCCCATCACCTCTATAAGAACAAGAAAGTCAATTAACTTTTTTGAGGTGGAATCTCAATGTTGTCTTGAGGCAATTAATTTTTTAAAAAGAAATAATGAGTTGGAGAAGCAGAATGTGGCAGTAACCACGTTCGCAGCATTGCCTATGATACTCACACACTGAAACACCTCACCTCACTCCACTGCAGTGTACAATTATTATGAGTCGAGGATAGGTTTAAAAGATTGTAAAGTGAGATTCAGATTAGTTTCTACGGTTAGGGGTAGTTTTAGGGGGCAGGCATTGGAGGACCCTTTGGTATGGGCTTCCATTCTGCTTTTGTTGAATTTGTTTGCAATGTAGAATCCATGTCTACCTGATGGGTGAACATTAATCTTGCAGGAAGGGAGATCTGATTTCCAGCAAAGAAGACATCTCTGTCCTTCTCTGTGGGAAGAGGTGAGCCACTTTCTAGACAGGCGTGGGCCCTTAATGCACAGATGTGTGAAAGTCCTGGAGTCTTGTCCTCTGCCTCAGTCTCCCTTTGTTCATCCTCATATCTCTTGCAGAACCTAGCCCTGCACACATTCACGTGTCTGGTGAACGACCATCCTGAGATTCAGCAGCTGAGAGTTCTATTTTCACACCAGTTTTTTTTTAAGTGCATAAGAATGATATTCCTAAACAAAGCATGCTAAGCTTTGGACATATTTTAAATGAGATTATTATAGACTGAGAAACTGTTCCTGCTTTAATTAGAAAAAAATCTTGGTGCTCACACTGGGAGGGTAATTGGCACCATGAAAGCGTTGAATGATCCCTAATTTCACTACTTAGAGGCACACCTGTGACTTGCCTCTCTGTGGTACCCAGTGACTCACTCAGGCAAGGTGGATAGAAAAGAAGCAGCTGCTGTGACACCAGGCTTTCGAACCTGCTCCTGGCAGCACCTGCCCCGGGGACTCTGCCTGGTCCTGGGGCAGCCAGTGTAGCCGAGAAGGGAGACTTGAGTGCAGGCGGGAGCAGTATCCACCTCCTGGATGCCAATGAGGTGTGGGTCCACCCGCCTGTCTGAGGAGAGAGTGCCAGGCGGGAGAGCAGGGATAATGGCTGGCACAAGGGGAGAGAGGGGCAGGCGCAGCATCCATTCCCTTCCACGGGATGATTAGCCAACTGCAGAATGCCTGAGTCCTCATCCAGATGAGGGCCCCTGACCGGCCCACCTGGGCAGTGTGATGCAGAGCAGATCACAGCCTTGTGTTTATCAGCCCCCCCCATGCTGCAACAGCACCTCCAAGTGAAGAGGACACCCAGCCCTTCCTCTTTCCCCATCTTTCTCCCTTACTCAGTGAGGCGAGGAGTTTGTCCCCCACCAACACCATACTCCACCACAGGCCTAAGGCAGCAGGGCCCTGGACTGAGACCTCTGAACCAATGAGCCCAAATCATCCTGCTGTCTTCATAAGTTGTTTGATTCAAGTGTTTGTTAAAGCGAGGGAAAGCTGGCTATCATGAGCATGACCCTGTCAAAATGGAGCATTCCCTTCCCACACAATGACATAAAGCAGAAATGGCTTCAGGTGTGGGACTGACAGCTGTGGTGTTTGTTAACCGTGCTGAAGAAAACAGCAGCAGTGCACACACACACACATACACACACAGAGAAACACACAGTACACATATACATCATGTATACACACATACATGTACATACATGCATGGACACATGTGCACATAGCCGTGTAGACAGAGACATGTGCACATATATGCACACCTATTCCCATGCACTTGCACACACAGACATACAGAGACACAGATACACACATGCACACATATCTGTATATTATATGTGCACATGTATATATGCAGTATCACAGAGACACATACACATATGCAATGTAGATTTACATACAATGTACATGTAAACATTTGTACATGCAGGTATAGACACCAACACAAATACATGCACACACAGACATACCATACATGCACTCACACATATATATACACAGGCCTATATGCATGCAGATGAGAGCAACCACCTTGCTCTTTATCAAAAGGGGATCATTTGTTCTCTGCTTTTTCTCATCTTATAATCAAGGGGGAGGGGGGGAATCCCTCTGGCAACTCTCCCAGCCCCACTGGAGCCTTGCAGATTCCTTACCTGAAAACAGACACTGGAAGGAAGGCTAGCCTCTGCCCAGGGGGCTGACGTGGACAAGTCCATTTCTCTATGAAGTTCTTTGAGTAAATGGCACATTATGTAAACACACATCAGTCTGTCACTATGAGGAGAGTTCTGAGAGCTGACACTACCCCATTGGGGAGAGGGCGCCTTATTACCTTTTCCTCCTCTGCAGAATCTTCACAGTACTTTGAAATGGAAGGTTTCTTGTTATGGAGAGAAAGACTTCAAAGACATTCTGCCAAAGTAGGGCACAGGTGATTTAACCAGGTCAAAAGACTTTCACAGGCTTATACTTAAGTCTAGCCTTCTTACCTCAGATCCCTTCAGACTTCAAAAGGTGTGGGAAATGGAGGAAGCCCAGAGGGGCCCCGGTGTGCCCTTAATGGGAACCACAGGGACCCAGCTGAAAAACCCAGTGTCTACCTCCACACATGGGGGAGGGGGAGGTGCTTAATTTTTCCATCGACTTTACAAAATCCTGTCTTTCCTTGGCATTCAGAGAAGGCCTCAGCCTGAGACAAGGGCTTTCACGAAAATGATTCCAGGAGAGGGGAACAGGAGGAGAGATGGAGAAGAGGAAGAGGGGAAGAGAATGGGAGATGGAGAAGGGAAGGAAGCGATGGAGAAGGGGGAGAGGAGAGGGACGTGTGGGGGAGAGGGAAAGGGGAAAGGGAAGGGAAGCCAGAGGAACCACCGGAGGCTATGTTACAGGGTAGATACTGCTGTGAACCGCAAGTTTCCTGAGTTAACACATACATTGCAGAGTTCCCAGTCTGGGTTGAGTTTCAACCACTTTTAATGTATCTCACACAAGTTTGAGATGCGCTTAAATTATTCATTGTTGATCCGCTATTTAAATTCAACTGGATAGCACGCATGCTGTCTGGCAAGCCTGAAGAGGTAGAGCCTATGAGGTGTGTCGAGAACCCCTGCCCAGAGCAGGCACAGCAAAGCGCACAGCTCTGACTTCGGTCCTTGGGGCCATGTGGAGGATTAGGTCTTAGGCACGTCACTGTGGACCGGAAGGAAGCAGCCAGGGGTGCCGAGTCACCATCCCAGGGGACATTGGAGACCCCTGAGGTCCCATGGACCAGAAGCCAGGTGTGGTCAGCTGCATCTAGACAAAGTTGATCAAGACTCTGACCACTGGTCTCCATCACAGTATCCAGAGAAAAGCCAAAGCCACGAGGCCCAGCCCAGGGCTCACGTGAGGCCCAGGAGGCAGCTTTTCCTCTCTGGATCAGTTCTTCCCGCCAGTTACTCCTACACGTCGCAAACGTCAACTGTGAACCTGGTGCAGACCTGTCTGCGGCATCTATGTTCGGTTCCATTTTCTCTGTTCCTAGCTCTCTGCCAAAACCACCGTTCTTAGCTCACACTTCAAACTTCAAATTGGGTAAATGACTCTTTCCCTCATTTTTCTTGCTTGCTCCAAAGGTTTTACTCTAGTTCCTTGGTGATTTTTGGAATAATCTTGTCTATGTGGACAAAACATCTTGCTGATACAATGATACAACATTTTCGGTATACCTGTGTGTCTTCCAGGTTATGAACACAGTTTGCCTCTTCATAGAGTTAGGGCTTCTGTTTTCTTTCCAACAGTATTTTGTGGGTTTTGGCCTATAAATACTCAGAGTTACACACATTTATTTCAGAGAAATAGATACAGAGAGAAAGAGTGTGTGTGTGTGTGTGTGTGTGTGTGTGTGTGTGTGTGTGTGTGTGTGTGTGTGTGCATGCTCATGCATGTGCCAGTACCAAGCTAGAACTCAGGACTTGATGTCTACTCACAGTTCTACTGCTTGAGCTACACTTCCAGTCGAACAATTTTGCTGATTAAGTGGAGGTGGAGTCTCTGAGACTTCTTCTGCCCATGTTAAATTTGTGTTGTGATCCTCCAGACCTCAGCCTCCTGAGTACCTATGGTTACAGGCTTGAGACACGCTGGTGCCTGGCTACATATTTTATTTCCAAGCGATCGTAAGTTATGGAGTGTTTCAGAATTCCGTGTCCATTTGCTCAGTGCTAATATGGAACAAGGTGAGCCATGTTTGTATGTTTACCTAGTATCTAGCAACCTTGCAGAATACATGTATTTGTTCTTTTGTAGTTTCCTTGTTTTTTCTTGGGGTGGGGGAGGAGGTTTTTTTGTTATTGAAAAAGGTTCTTTTGTTGTTCTTTTGTTATTATATACAGAGGGGATACCATTTTTACTTGGGGTTTTTGGTATAGACAATCAAATTGTCTGAAAGCAGGGACAGTTATATCTTTTCTGATCTATGTCCTGTCAAGGGTCCTCTTTCTTTGGCTAGAACATGTGGCATCCTATTATAGGAGAGAGGTGAGTGTGGCATCTTTCCTTGATCTCACTGCATGGGAGACAGTGCCCAGTTTCACACCGCAATGGTGCAAACAATTTTATAAATGGTCTTCGTCAAGCTAAGGGAGTTCCCTTTCTACTCCTGTTACTCAAAGAGTATTGTTTTGTGAATTTGGTCAGATGTATTTCTGCACTGATCATTTAATTATGATAATTGCATACATGATTTATATATGCTAATTGTTTATCTTGTTTTGATGGAACTTGGTTAATTTCCAAATGTTGAACCAGCCCTGCATCCCTGTATTAAGCCCCACTTAATGTGGTATGCAATTTATTTTATAAATTGGATTGTTTTATAAATTGGATTTTATAAATTGGTAGGTCACTTGGGTGAGAATGTGTAAATAAAGTTCCTCAATGCAATACTGTTCAGTCATTAGAAAACAAATTTCATTTAGTCTGAGTCAGCTTGAATCCTGGAAAAAATAAGGCTGAATTGTAAAATTGTGTGTTCAAAACTATGGGATTTGTGCAATCAAAACCCACATGTGACGCTGCTGAAAGTGTTTCATGAGTTAGCATTCTACCTGGGTGTATTTTATTATTTTTATTTGAAAATGCATCCCATTCGAAATGCTCCCCATTTTTCTACACACTTGTCTACATGTTGACTTAGGCGGAGGGTGGAGGTTTGGAGCAGAGGGGATGGAGTGGTATCAGGAGAGGCTCTGGCAGAGACCCACATAGCCAGACTCAGGATGGAGCAGTACTGGGAGGAAGCTCTGAACAAGACAGGAACAGAGATCACAGACTAGCCAACAGGGTCGTTTCAGTTATCTATGCCATGTAACAAAGCACCCCGAAACATGAATGACATCTTCACCATGCAGGTTGACCTGAGTTGACCCTGGACTCTGCCGGGCCTTGCTGACAGCCCTGGGAGTGTCTGGATTTGCCTGTGGTGGCTTCAGTGCCTCCGCCGTTCCATCCTGCCAACCTACAAGCCAGATTCCTCAGATCATGGCCATCTGGGGTGGCGCTCCAGAGGACCAGCCCCACTGCAGACCATCTGCTGAGTCTGCACGCATCTGAAGGGGTCACAGTATGGAATGGGAATGCATACCCGGATGATGATGGAATCCACCAGGACCATTATCCTAACAACCAACCAGAGCAATCCTAAAATGATTAAGACAGTGTTGTATTGACAAAGAGATAAACAAGAATCAACATATAAAAGCAGATAAAACACCAAGGGGGGATGTTGATAAACACATACAGCTATTGTAGAACAAAATGGGGAAATTTACCCTATCCTATAAATTAAGAATTATTATAAGAGTGAGAAGGGAATTTTTAACAAAGCGCCAAAAGCACTAACCATAAAATAAAGGATCGATAAATTTGATTACATTAAAATTATGAATGTTTACCCAAAGACATCGTAGAGAGAGTGGGAGGATATGTTAAAGAGTCGGAGAAGAAATCAAGCCAGATGCAATCAATAGCAGACCAGCGTCCAGATGATAGAGGGAACTTCCATCAGTCGATGAGGAGAAGATGAACAACCCAACACCATCCACCCGCAGCCTTGCAGGCATTTACGTATAAGATAGAGAATATACAAGCATGACAAAAATGGATGAAATCCCAGGTTGAGGCTGGAGTCCAGTGATGGAGCCCTGGTTTTGACTCCTGGCACCTCAAAAGAAAACACCCATCTAATTGCCCAAGATACATCCCTGATGTCAGTTGATCCCATGACTCCTGGAGCAATGCAAATGAGCACTGCGGTGACACGCCAATGCACTGGTTTCCTGGTGGGAGTGTGTGTATGTTCATCTCAGGAACCGCACAGAGAGATTTGAGAGCAGAGTGTCTGCTGGGAGTTGAGAATAAGTGAAGCAAATCGCCCTGGACATTGGGAATGGAGAAGTTACGAGGGTCCACACTGGCTGGGAGGGGCTGGATATAGCTTTTCATCGCTGTGGTGCACTGAAAATCTCCAGGCAGTCCATGCTGTGGTTCTGGTGCTCAGAGAAGACACCTGGGCAGAAGAGACAGGCATCAGAGGAGCCGGTGTGTGCCACTAGGGCACCGCACTGTGGATTCAATGCAGGAAGGTCACAGACGTGACTGGGTGTGGTGGAGGAGATGGTAGGGGAGAGTGGGAGGGGGCAGCGATGTTGCCCATCAGCAGAAAGGCCTCACCCAAGGCCTCTGTCACAGAGGCTGGTTACCCAAAGGAAAGTATACTCATCTGCTTAATCTAAGTGCGTGTGTATACATGCACATGTGTGCCAGCACTGAGGCCAAGGTGCTGTCCCTTAGCATTTTTGCTCTATCATGTGAGCCACTGGAGATAAGAGTCCCACGGACTTTCCCGCCAGAGCTGGCTCAGTCCAGAGCGCTGCTTCCCTCCTGAGTAGCTAGGATTACAGGTGTGAGCCACTGTCCTCTAGCTTCAGCACAAGTTTTCTGCGATGTATGAGTTCTCGTGGCAGATGGAAGGGTGTAAGAGCTGGGGCACATTTGTGTGTCATGCTGGGTTTGATTTGAGTCTGGGCAGAAGGAGTCTGGTCAAATGGTGATAGACCTTGGGGAGGGGGGGAAGGAAGGTACTGGGCAAAGCCTGTTTACTCGTAGTCTACTCTCTGTCCTTCTTTCCAGCGTTAAGGCCCCTCTTCTATGCACATCTTGTGACCTGCTTCAGGGAAAGGTCAGAAAGGGCTGTGGCCGGCTGTGTGACCTTTCTGTTTCTGCTGTGTTCTCAAGTGCTGCTGCCGTATCTTCAAGGTGGGGAGATAACCCCACAGAGAGCAAAGACAGGAGTGCGATGAGGCTGGGTGCAGGGAACAGGCATAGACTCACCATTAACCAGCCAAAGCCATTGCATAAAGAACGTGAGGGAGAGCTTCTCTGGGTTCTTGGCACCATGCTGACCCAAGTGACGTCATTTAATTTCCCACTGGTGCAGCTGCTTTTTAAATATTTCCACCCGAGCGGGGATGTATGCTCATAGAAGACTCATTCATTATGTGCACATTGTTCTAGGCAGCTCTGTAATCATGAAGCAAATTCACAGCGAGCTGACAGCTAATTGCATTATATCGTGTGGGTAATTGAGAGACGAGAATGGAGGGTGTCTCCTCCTGGGGACGCTCGGACACCTGGGAGAGGCTCCCGACAAGTGTCATTGAACAAGGCAAGTGACAGGCATCGAGGGCCCGCTTCGGGCCCACGCGCCCTCTCACTTCATTCTCAAGCACTACCTGGGGGCGAGCAGGTGGATCTCAGTGCTGAGTGCCGGGTCCTCAGACCCCACAGGGGGCTCGTGACAGAGGCAGCACTGTGACTCGGTACTGCGAGTTCAGAACCCCACCTCCAAGTCCCTCAGGCTTCCAGAACGATCCAAACTCCCGTTGCACACAGTCGGAGGGGGTCTCTGGGTGTAAGCAGCTGTCGGATAAACCCTCCCAGGGCGTCACAGCCTCCCATACCCCAGGGGTTCTCCTCTCTGGGGATTTTCATTTCCGCTCCTTTCTTGAGCCGCTTCTGATCACCAAGAGTGAGGCTCTTAAAGTAGCTGGTGGTCAGCCCAGTGCTGGAAAGCATTGTGCAGCAGCTGCTGCCTCTTCCTGGATGGCCTCCGTGGTGCTGACCCACATCTGTGTCCCTTCTGTGCCTGGAATCACAGTATCAGATCCTCCCAGGTGGCTCCCGGCGATATCGCCAACCAACCCCAAACCAATCCGAAACCAGGGCTCCCTGGAGGGGCTCCGTCTTGCCTGGATACCTCAGAGCCGCGCCCCTGCCACGAGCCCAGGACGTGCTGATAATGAACAATACAAGCCCCCCTCTGCACGTGTTGTTTCTTTTAATCCTTAAATCCATGTTTTGTTTGAGAGGGATGCTATTAGCAAGCGCATTTATGAGTACAGAAGCTGAGACATCGTCCCCAGAGCTTCAACAACCCATCCGGGCCACACAGCTCTCAGAGGAGGGAGAAGATTCCACCCCACCCTCGGAAGTGCACACCCTCTAAACCACCCTCCTCAGCTGGCACCTGTCCCTTCCAGGGCCCTCCACCCCGGTAGAGGAAGATACGGCTTGAAGGGTGGTGGGAAACCGCTCTGGTGTCCCTCCAGCTCAATGCCAAATAGAGGTCTTGGGTTTGGCGTGTTCCCTTCCCTGTGCGGCTTTCTTGGCTGCAACCCCCCCCCCCCCACGCCCACCCACAGAATGAATGCGAAGGAACCAAGTGTGGAGAGTAAAGACCAAGGCTGGGCTGGGGGGGGAGGGGCAGCACTGGGGTCATGTGACCTAGAAAAAGACAGAGATAGCCATTTGGAAGGGGAGCAGGTCAGCCTAGCGGGGTGCTAGGGAAGGTTCTCTGTATCGCCCCCGCATTGCATGGTCCCTGTGTGGACTATTCCCCAGCAGGTATGGGGGCTGTGGGGGAGGCTGTTCCCAGCATGCTTTGGGAAGCAAAGCGCCCACAGGGGCTGAAGTGAGTGTGCGGAGCTGGGCGTCCCCGGCGAGAGCCTCCCCTGCCTGGAGGCCCGTCCGTCCCCTGTGCCCACGGTGGGAGCCAAGGAGGCTCATCCGGGGCGACGGATGTGATTTCCGGTCTTATTTTGGCCCCTGTTGCTTTGCACCCCCACGTCTACAGACCGCAGCACAGAGCCACCCCGGGATCCACATGGGGCACGTGCATGCATGCCGGTTTCCGGTGGTCACGCTGGACACAGGGTGAGACCGAGGACTTCACAGCAGCTACATGGAGCAGGGGAGGGGGTTTCCTGTAATTTTCAAAGCTTTGATTTATCACCGTATCCAGAATTAATTATAGCTGAGGTCTCTGAAGTGAAGGAGGGAAGGAAAAAAAAATATAAGGAAGGGCATGACAGCTACACATCTGGCAGGAGACACAGCTGCTCCTGCCTGGGAAAGCTGCCCCTCCCTCTCTCCCTCCCCCCTCCCTTCCCCCTCCCTCCCCCAGTGCCCGTAATGAAAGCAAATGGCTCTCCCTGGCAGGCAGCTCTGGACCCAGACACCCATCACCATTTGGGACGGCATTAGCTTTTTTTTTTTTTCCCTCCGTGGGTCCTAGGGAGAAAATCACATTATCAATACAGTTGGCATCTGTGACTACCGCTTGAAAATGAAGATCTATAACCAGGGGTCTGTGGTCCTCGCTCAAGGTAACCTCCGCCAGCTCATTATGTGCTCCGTAAGAGCTCCGGCCGAGAGGATGAGAAATGGCCTTTCGCTGTGGGGCCATCGGGATGGGCCGCGGCAGGAGGAGGCTCTAGGTTTGGAAGAGAGGCCGTGACTCGTTTGTCCCTCCTCAGCATCTATAGCCACCCCCGTCAGCTGCCGCCACCTCTCCAGCTGGCGAGTGCTCTGGGAGGGATTACAGGCATCTGCTCATGGACGTGGCCTCTCGGGAAGCCTGGCCCAGGGTCTGTGGCCCTGAAGCCAGTGCTATGGTCGCAGCTTCACCCCCCACGGGGCTGTCTTTCCCTCTTCACCCCTAAGCACAGGGGTGATGGGCACTTTGGGAGAGCTTTTGTTTTTCTTCCCTTTGAAAGTATAAGATTCAGGCAACACGTTTTCTAAGAGCTTCTTGGGTTCTTCAGATGGAATGGTCTAGAAAAGTCTGAGCTGCCTCCTTGTCTGTTGGAAAGCTGGAGACGTGGCCTTGGGTGGCATGGGCATACAGGGGCTCCAGATACCACAGGGGGGCAGAGGAGAGCATTTCTGAGACAGGACAGTGTGAAGCAGGGCTCGGTGGGTCTTGGCTGGACCCCAGTGCCTGGGCAAGTACTGATGCATGGTCCATGAGAAGAAGTAGAGGCAGCTATTCTGAGTCCAGTGCCCTAGACCTGGCATGGAGGGAGCAGCAGGGGCATGCCCGTTCTGGCTCGTGGGCTTTTCGGGGGGAGGCCCCAGGAAGTCGAGGGGGGTGGGCAGAGTGGGACTGGATGTGAGAGGCCGTGACCTGACTCTGTACACTCATCTTGGCCCAAAGGGCTCAGACCGACTCTGGGGATGCAATGCTCATGCATTCTTGTGCAGCTCTAAAAACAGGCTGGAAAACAGCCCCCTGGGGGTGCGCTGGTGAGCCCACAGCCCGAGCCAGTGCCAGGGAGGCTAGGAGAGGGAAGCCAGGCTCCCAGCTGCCCCTGAGCGTCACGGCGCCTGGCCCTGCAGCTCATTTTTCCATCCCGAGCACAAAGAACTGCCTGGATGGCTGAGCCCTGCCTTCCCTTCTTCCTCTGTTCTCCGTCCTCCCAGAGCCCCAGCGTGGAGCACAATGAGGAGCTTTGTCCAGCTGCTCCAGCTGACAGGAGGCTCACAGACCCCTTGGGGCTGAGGCACCCGGGTCCCTGCTGTGAAGAACATTCCACCCCCTCTGGGAAGGCATGTGGAAATGGAAAGCAGACAACACAACACACTGTGGGCCAATCTCTAAGGTCACTTGAGAGATGGTTGTAGTGACTCTACACATAATCTGGGAAATGAGCTACCTATTCTTGGGTGCAGAATGCCCGCTGGGCATAGCGCTGGGCCTGTCCAGGGCAGGCCAGCAGCGGGGGACAGGCCGGGGACAGCAGTTTGGAAGGGAAGTGTCCTGGGACAGGAGGTCTTACTGTTCCCTTCTCTAGACTCCAGAATCTCTGGGAGGAGGGCAGGAAGTGGCTGCCAGGGCCTGCTTTGTTGCTAGAATGTTCCCTGATCCAGCAGGGAGAGAGGAGAGGTGCTGTTACATCCCAGGCTGTGGATAGAAGGGAGGGGGTGCATTCTCACCCCAGGCCTTTCCTATGTATTAAGTCTAACCACGGCCGTCTGCCAGCCTCTGCGGGAATGGAAGTCCCACCCCCAGGTGCCTTAGCAGCCCTTGTTCCCCAAAGCCAAGTGATTCTCCACAATTGTTTGTGAACACGTGTTTGCTTGATTTGAATTATTAAAGAGAAGCATTATCTCATAATTATTTTCTAATGATGTGTGTTTATACCTGTCATCCCACACAATAATTAGCTATGGCATGTTTAAAACCCTGAGAGAATCTTTTGAGATTTGGAGGACTGGGAGACAAATCAACAAGAATACATTTGTAAAGGGGTCAGAAACACTAGCAGAAGGACACCATCCTTCCCCAGCCAGTTCTTACCTCCTGGACCAGCATAAGGCCCTAGGTTGTACATCTTTGGGGATAAGAAGGTGGATGGGGGACTGCAGCTGCCACTGAACCTACACTGTAACAAAGGAACCTAATGTTTATCTTGCTGACCATTGGCTTTGCCTTCCTAAGGAATCACACTATTTGAGTTCTCCCTCAAATCTACCATATATCAGTTAAATATGTTTTTATACACTTGCATTCTACCAAGCATACTTACTTATAAGCTTAAAAGCTAAATCTAGGGCTGGGAAGGTGGCTCAGAAGTACAGTGCTTGCCTCACATGCATGAGGCCCTGGGTTCGATTCCTCAGCACCACATAAGCAGAAAGATGGAAGTGGTGCTGTGGCTCAAGTGGTAGAGTGCTATCCTTGAGCTGAAGAGCTGAGGGACAGTGCCCAGGCTCAGAGTTCAGGCCCCATGACCAACCAAAAAGAAAAAGCTAAATCTAGCTACCACATATAAGAGAAAACATGTGTGCTTTGTCTCTCAGGGCCTGACTTACATCCCAGGTCTTTCCATTTACTTACAAATGGTACACTACCATTCTTTCTAATGGATGAGTAAGATTCTACTATGTATAAATACAACACATTTTCCTGATCCATTCATTCACTGAGATGCATCTGTGTTGATTCCATGTCTTGGCTATGGTGAACAGTGCTGCAATGCACATGGTTGTGCTGGTGGCTTTACTGTATCCTGGTTTGTAATCTTTCAGGTATGTGCCCAGGAGTAGAATTGCTGGATCATAGGGTAGTTCTCTGTTTAATTATTTTGAGGAACCACCATATTGCTTTCCAGAATGGTTAGACAAGCTTACATTACCACCAACAGTGTATTAGGTTCCCTTTGGACTCATCCTCACCAGCACCTGTTATCATTTGTTTCCTTCTAACTGGGGTGAGGTAGAATCTCAGTGTTGTTTTGATTTACATTTCCTTTATGGCCAGAGAGTGAGGGAAGATGTGGGGAGGGGAGGGATGAATGAGATTGTTGAAAGGGTCAACACTGATCAAGATGCATTGCATTCATAAACTGCTTTGTTAAATGACAACTCCTGTGTACAACTATTAAAGATAATTTAAAAAAGTAATATCTGAAATTAAAAACAGAAGTATTAGTATTAAAAAATGTTATCATGTTTCTTATTCAAACTAGAACAAAAAGTAAAGGAAACATCAAATTTAAAAAAATAAAAAGAACTGAACAATTTGGGTAAAGCCATGTGAATGCTTAGAAATACTCTTGAGTTTGTTGTCCCTCTTTCTGGATTTTTCTACTTCCTATGTAAGAACCTGGAAATTTAGGTTAAGTATTAGGTAATTTTTTTTTAAAAAAAGATAGGTTCAATTTAGTTCATTGCCAAGGAAGGAAAGAAAAAATTTGTTTCTAGCCCTTTAGTTTTTATGTCATTTCTCTTTATAAATACACATTTGCATAGGAGGCAATTAAATCCTCCCTAAGTTGTTTATGGAAGAAAATGAATTGGTGCTTTTTTATTTCAATGTAAATAAAATGAGCTGTAATAACCCCCAATTAGCACATTAAAATAAGTTGAAGATTTGTTTTATCATTTCACTGTAGAGAAAGAAGAGGCAGCCAGGAAGACCTTGTATTAGTGACAAAAGCAGAACCCCGTGTTTGCCTTGAAGAGCAGAGAGAATCTAATTTAAAACTCTCTGCAAATCTTTGATAATTAATTTCACACCAAACACACCATTAGAAGGACTATAAAACATCTGATAGTTTACAAAAAACCCAAACCAATGATTTTCCTCTAAACAAGAATGTCGACAATTAAAATTTAATATGCATAATGTGATTAGGAGGAGAGCAAAGCCAAATCAAAAGTTTTTCCTGCTCTTCCTTTTCCTTGTTATTCCTTCAAACCTGAGGACTTCAGGAGTAAGTTTGAAGTCTTTCAGAAGAAGGGCATAATTATGGTGAATTTCAGATGACAAAACATGACACAAGTCTAGAAAGATCTGGAATATTGGTGTGAGTGTGTGGTGCTTCTGGGCATGTGGCTTGAGTGTCTGTGAGTATGCATGTGTACAGCTCCCTGTTAGTGACGTGTTGGCACGAGCTGGTGTGCAAACATGTGTGTGTGTGTGTGTGTGTGTGTGTGTGTGTGGCATGGTATTTGGAGAGAGGAGAATGAAGTGAAGCCTAAATCAGATACAGCTTTGAGGAGGTGTGGACATAAATGCACAGGAAACTGAGACGGGCAGCTTCCCCACGTGGGAAGGTGAGAGACGGATGGATGTGTGTGTTAGATTACTACAGCACTAGATCAAAGGCGTTATTTATGATGGCACTAAGTAAACTCACCCACTATAGAAAACTGTGGGGCCTGAGCCAGGTATAGAAAAGGCAAGGTAAACTCTCAAACATACTCTCACATGCATGCAACATATGTGCATACATTTACATGCATACACGAACATGTGTGTGCACATATCACACATGCTTAAACACATGTGAATCATAGTGCACATGTACACATGATCACATGAATACAGTAACATATACATGGGCACCCAAGCACACACATGTTCATGCATGTGAACTCACTCACACACATGTTCAAAGGCATGCACACTCATACATGTGAACACACATCCACATGCATGTATGTGAACACACACCCATGCAGACATGTTCATGTGCATGCACGCTCATGCATATGAACACACACCCATGCACACACATTCATGCACATATGTGCTCATGCATATGAACACACACCCATGCACACACATTCATGTGCACACATGTGGATGCACATGAATACATGCCAATGCACGCACATTCACATGCAGATATGCTCATGCACATGAGCACATGCCCATGCACACGTGTTCATGTGCATGCATGTAGATGCATATGAATACACACCCAGGTATATGAACACACACCTATGTGCACAGTTTTGTAGCAAGCTTTCTTGACCACTAAGACAATGGTTTCTCAGGTTGGTTTAGAAGGAAATGCCCAGGGAATCATTCCCGTTGCTGAGCCATCTGTGCAATTCCTGGTCTCAGGTTCTCACGCTCAGCCACATCTGCATTTTCTAGAGCAATCAGCAGGTACAAGCCTGGGAGGAGAGGCCTCTTGTCTTTCCCAAGCCTAAGCCAAGGGCTGTGTGGTCTTGGGTCCCCTCTGGCCCAGGGCTGACCTTCCTGGCCCCTCAGCAGCTCATGACTGTGGAGTCTCTGCTTCTTACTGGAAACTCTCCACGCGGCTCGTTCATGCCATGCTGTCTGCTTCAGGCAGCACAGATCTTACAAAGATCTTTTACTGTGACAGAATGCTTCTATAGGCAAACAGCTGGGCACAGAGAGATGAAATCAGAGCAGAGCTGTTTTCTGGGGTCACCTTGAGCAGGCCTCGATTCAGGGACGGGGGAACCAGCAGATACCTCAGAATGAGCAGCAAGGGGGCAGTGATGGAATTGGGAAGGACTGGTGGGCAGCAATCGAATGGTGCCTCTTCAATGGGCCGAGAGTTCTAGGACAGAGCGAGTGCTGGTCTAAGTTTTCCCTGTCCCTTACCCTATTAGGTAGGGGAAGCCGAGGCTCCTGTGTAGATGAGAAGAACATCCTTCCTCCTCAGGAAGCCCAGATGCTGTCACTCCAAAGGGCGTCGGCATTTGCTCCCTCAGCCCCAGGGCCCCTTCCAGGACCTTCACTGTCACTGCTGTACAGAGCAACCAGGTCAGGGGTCCGGGCCAGGCCTGACCTTCCCCGGACCCCCAGCATCACGTCACCAGTGAGCGTCCACCCCGCATGGACACCCTCCAGCTGGCCACTTTGTGCCAGCCTCAGTCTCCTCCCGATCCTGGCTCTCCTTTCCAATCGATCCAGGGTCAGGGGGCCACGTGTGCACCCACAGCCTCCTCTGCTGTCGTCCCTGGGACACGACCCTGCCACCCCCTCTCCCCAGACTGCCCCTCTTCCTGGCTAGGCCTTGGCCCCCTTTAGTGTCTTCCAGACACAATGAGTCAGCCTGGTTCTGACTTGACTCCACACCCCACAGTTGGCTCCAGTATGCTTGGGACAGAATCCAAGGCACGTGGGCCTTCCCCCACCAGCCCTCAGACCGACTCTGCCACGCGCCCCCCACTCCTGAGCCCCCCCTGGGAGCCCCCCAGTGGCTGTGCTTAGTCTGGAAGTTTTCTCCCCGCTGTCCTTCTGCTCAGGCCCCTCTTGGCTTCATCTGTACCTACGCCCCTCCCCCGGGATGCAGGTCAGTTCCTCACCCATTGGTCCATTCTTCACTGCCACCATTGCAGCCATTCGTCTCCCCCGCCCCACCTTGCCTCCAGGTCATCACCTCCACCAGGGAGGGGCTCTGCGGGCAATCAGGGTTTTTATAATCCCATCTGCAAAGCCTCGAATAGTTACCATGGCATGATCAATGCCAAACAATGGTGGTGGAGAGAATTCAGGATATAGCGTCGGTTAAATTAGCACCGTCTCAGGCCTGCAAGGAGCGTCTCATATGCACTGGTTTCTTCGTTATTGCATTCATTTTGTAAATGTTTTCTAAAAATGAAGGTGATGCATGGCTCCTCCCCACTTCTTACACATAGGAATACATTCAGAAAGGAACTGTTATCTAGTGTGAAAATCTCCCCACAGTGAGAAAATCTCCCTACTATGTGGGTCAACCTTTCTGCCGGGTGGCCACGGACAGTTGAGAAATGAAAACCTGTGACTCGGCAGCACCCTTCTCCCTCACCCACTTTCTCCAGGTTTATTATTTATTAGGACTGGTCACTGTTCTGAGCGCTGAGCTCCTAACGTGCACTAAGTTGCTTAAGTCCTTTACCCTGTATGCAGCTACTGTAACTGACTACAAAACTAGTGGATTAAAAATGTAATTTTTTCCCTCTAGTGTGCAGGCCCTTTGGGGCCCAGAGCCCCAAACCACAGTGCTGCCCGGCTAGAGGTCCCAGGGTGGACACTTCCTTCCCTCTGAAGCATCTGGTGGCTCCAGCATCCCTTGGCTTGTGGCCACAGCACTTCAGTCACGCCACCTGTGTGACTGCCTGTCCGCCTCCCCATGTCTCCCACAGGACAGAGCCATTGGATGCGCAACCCACGGTGACACTCCACGGCAACTTCATCTGGAGATCCTTGCAGAGGTCTTTCCCTCCCCCTCCCTGCCTCAAGCAGTCACCTTCAGGGTTTTGAGATCGATGCCTTTGGCTGGGGGCATTTTCCCCTCCGGCCCCCAGCAAGCTGGTGAACCGAGTCTGGGAGAAGGTGAGCAGTCCTGCCCTCCACCGCCCCGGCAGCCAGCGACAGAACCAGAGACCCGCTCGCACGCCCCTTCCACGGATGTCAGCAGCCCGGGGCCTGCGGGGAGCCCCACTCTCGCTCCTGCAGCCTCGCCTCGCCTGCCCTCACTGACATTGGAATGACCCCCAAGGGTCCCCAGGGACCACCAACGAGGGGAGGATGCAAGCTGGGCACGCTGATGATCGGGGTTCCCTGTGGAGGCGTCCTGAGGGCCCTGGCCCAATGGTGTCTGTCTGACTTCTCTCACAGAAGGAGCTGATTCTGTGCTGGCCAGAGGCCCACAAACACCCTGAGAACAGGGGTGGATGAGGAGGAGGAGACTCCCTCTGTGGCCGGAGGAACCCCCCCCCCCGGGCGCCGGACACACAGAGCACTGTTGTGGGGCGCTGCTGAGAAGCTCGGGCGCGGCTCCCAGCTGCTGGCATCCGGTGTGAGACGCGCCCACGCCACAGGCCTGCGGAACACAGGGTCCTTCTGCTCCCCGTGTGCTCGGAGGCCCCACGATGGATAAAGGTCAACTTATTTTAGAACTGAAAAGAATGTGGACACCACCGAGTTCAAGGCCTTCATTTAGAAGCAGGACATGCCTTCTTTAGAAGCAGGACATTGAAGGCCGGGTGCCCGGGAGACCAGCCCGGAGCACAGAGTGACTCATTCTGCTGGCAGCTTGGCATCTGGGGCATGACCTCGGTGGTGCTGGCCACGTCCTGCTCTCCCGGTGCCCTGCACATGGGGGCGGAGGGAGGAACTGCTCACTCCTGTCCTGGCCTGGAGATGGATCCCAGGGGAGCCTGGGGGGGAGGAAGCAGCTGTGGCTTGGAGCCGGTCTCTGTTTAGGGGCTCTTGGCAGAAGAAAGGCCGGCCCAGGAGATGCCTGTGCGCCCCCATATCTGACTCTAGGAGGGTGGGGAGCTCAGAGTCACAGCCAAGGTGCAGGGGGTAAGAGAGGATGCCCATCAACGCCGGAGGAGAGCTGTGCCACACATCGTGGGCTCTGGGAACGGGCAAACCTGACCTCCAGTGAAAGACCCCAGACTCCTGGGATACTTTCGTCAATGGGAGGGCGCCCCAGAAACCAAGACTCCAAACCAGTAGATGCAACAAAGCAAGAGGAGTTTATTCAGCATTTGCGCAAACGGTCTCTCTGCCTGGGCACAGGAGAGAGCCCCGAGCATTCTTAAAGGCAAAAACCACAAGATTAGCATATAACACCAGGTGTCCCTGGGATTGGCCCATTTAAAAGTCACTATGTACCCCAGCAATCATTTTTACTACGCAGGGAAGTTTATAACACTCTTTGTAAAACAGTTGGTTCAGGGCAAGTCTAGGGGGAGCAGTCACCCTGGAGGGGAGTTTACATAGTTACAGGCTTGTGATTGATTAACATTTGGCCTAGTTTGCTGGACTTGCCAGGTGGTCCTTATCTTGGGTCCTTATCTTGGGTCCCATTTGACCACTTGGGGAATTTACTTGTTTGTTCTTTATTTATGACCACAGACCTTGTCCCGGGGCCGGCATCTAGGCTCCAAGACTCTTTACTCAATTCCTTATTTCCAGAAAATGGGGGGTTAGTGCTAGGGCGAGCAAGTTTACAAAAGCAAAACCAGCAGTTAGCAATTGTAAAATGTAACTCTAATTTTTAATTTTTCATCCAGAACCCCTAGGTCTGGCATGCTGACGGGGACCCCACACTGGGTGGGGACCCCAAGGGGCTGGAACATGCAGAAGAGAGTGGTACAGAGGGTGTATTTAGTCCAGGGGGCTTCCCAGCATCGGGAGCAAGCTGTGAGCAGTTGGAGGAGATGTCCAGGCCCAGGAAGAGAACAAGAGCTCTTGATATAACAACAAGACCAGGGACTGGGAAGACACGGGCTTATGAGCTCCCTGTGGCTGCTGAGTGTCTCAGGCCAGGCCAGGGCCATTTGCTTACCTTTCTGGAAATCAGAAGGCAAACGTGGCCTCTTGCCAAGTCTGCAGGTGCCCAGCCCGGGCACCAGAAAGGGGGAGGGTCCGTTCCTCACCTTCTGCGGCTTCTGGGGTCTCCTAGGATTCTCAGGGTCTCCAGGCTACATCTCTCTTGAATATATACTCTGCCTCCTCCTTTCTGTCAGCTTCTAATCTCCCCCCTCTAGCCAGGCATGAGTGGCTCACGCCTATAATCCCAGTGAGCTACTCAGGAGACAGATCTGAGGATCACAGTTCAGCACCAGACCAAAAAAAAAAAACAACCCCATAAAGGCCATAAGTGGAGCTGTGGCTCAGGTGATAGAGAGCTAGCCTTACTTCAAAAGCTCAGAGATGGAGCTCCAAGCCTTGAGTTCAAGCCCCAGGACTGGCATATGCACACACACACACACACACACACACACACACACGCATGCATGCATGCACGCACACACGCACACATGCACGCACGCACGCACACACATGCACGCACGCACACACACACGCGCACACACACACGCACGCACATGCACGCACGCACACACGCATACACACACACACACCTCTTCCCTCACTGCTTCAGAGGACATGTCTGAAGACATTTGTGTCTGCACAGATGACCCAGGAGAAGCACCCCGATCCTAGATCCTTAACTCGTACAAAGTTAGACAGCTCATCCACAAAGTTGAGCTCTCCGAATTCTGTCCCTTTGAATTCACAAGGATGCAGCGGGAGGCTCTCTCCTCAGCTTAGCTGGCATGGGTGACTGGAAGGAAGCTGGAAGGAAAGATCACGGCAGGCCCCACCTCCACCAGGGCCTGGGTCTCCGGTCTCAGCATGCCTTCACTCTCCTCTGATTCAAATGAGGCAGTGTGGGGCAGGGGCGGGGATGTGAAGAATCCTTCACTTGGGTGCTGGGTTTTCTCTGGGATCAGGAGCAGGGTCTTCAGGCTGAGGAATTTAAATAAAGAGATGTTCTCTTTTTCTAATTTAATTGCATCTCTGCGAGTAATTCAGAAACTATCATTTGCACACACATTTCTGAAAGGCTTTTCAAAGAATTTAAACCCGCCATTTAAAATTCTCATTATGGTAGGCAATGGTCCCCTGGGGGCCTGAGCGTTTTTCTCTTTGGTCTCCGAGTCCCTTGAGGTAGAGATTTCAATTTCCAGCTTTCCACGTGGAAACGCTGAGAACGCAGCCTCGCAGGTGCGCTCTCCCCCGCGCTGGGCAGACACACTCATTTCCAAGTCATATGAGGAGAAAACATTCATCAAACTTGCGCAGTGGAATGGGTCCTCACTGCTGGGATTGAATGCAACAGGTAGAGAGAATTAGACTTAATGCATATTTATTGGCTCGTCTCGACGTTTGCAGAAGAACATTAAAACAATTGATCACAAACTTTCTGTGGATTTATAAGTGTGTAGTGAAACCAAAGCGCCCCCCCCACACACATCCTTCCCCCAAACCATGATTGCATTTCTCAGGAGACGCTTGCTTTCAAATGAACTTGTTAGATATTGTTGGGAATGGACAGATTTGCATGCCATAAATGTTAAAACTCAGCTGCCAATTAAAACCATGGAGTTTTTCCCCCTAATTAATCAGTCACGACCCAGAGGTTCCAGGTGTGTTCGAATAGCTGAGCATCAGCCACAGCTCTGTACTTATTAATGCTAATGACCCAACCATCAGCCCAGGAGGCTTGCCCAGAATGAGAGAGGACCCTCACCTGGCCAGCCAGGGGACCCGAACCTGGGTCCAGTTGTGAATCCTATGCACTGCTGATTAAAGTATTCCCAGCTCTGTCTTTACTCCTGATACACTAAACTTCAGAAACTGCTCAGAGTCCAGAAGAAACATCTAGTTATTCCCAGGCTTGCTGGTGATGTGTGCAGTGTGGGTAGTAGAGTTTCATTCTGTGAGTTGTATGAGTGTGTGTGTGTGTGTGTGTGTGTGTGTGTGTGTGTTACTGGGGCTTGAACTTAGGGACTCATGTTCTTGCTTGGCTTTTTCATGCAAAACTGGCACTCTATCTCTTGTGGGAGTTTAAATCTTTTCTGTCGTTGTGGTTGCTTGGCATAATACACCGCCATTTTAAGGCTAGTCGCCATCTTACAGGAAGTTATTTTAGGGAAGCCGCATCCTGTTATAAGAACTATTTTTAGGGGCTTGCAGGCATGCCATAAGTAGTAGAACTCCAGCTGAGTAGGAATTAGGTTTCTGATGAGTCTTAGCCAAGTGTCCTGTTTGAGTTGATTGCTTAAACATTGAACTCCTTTCAAACCAGCCAGCCTCACAAGATGGTGAACCTAGGTTTGAGCAACCAGAACAACAGGCAGTAATGTGTTGAGGACTGAAACCATGGTGGGCTGCCCACCCAGCACCATTGCTTGCTTGGCTTCCTGTCAGTAACACGCCTTTCTGCAGAAGTAAAACCACGCCTGCCCAGCTCCTTTCAAGTTGGTGCTCTTATTCTTATTGACACCCCAATACCTGAAGACATGTTCACATAGATAAGAGCCTCACAGACTCTCCTGCCTGGGTTGACTTCAAACTATGATCCTCCGGTCTCAGCCTCCTGGTAGCTAGGATGACAGGTGTGAGCCACCGGCACCCAGTATCTGTGAGTTATTAATGAAACCCATTACCTTTCTACCTCTGCAGACAGACCGATGGACAGATGACAGACAGATGGAAGGGCATGGACTAGAACCCCCTCCATAAAGCTGGATGTACATCCTGAAATCAGCCATGACCATAACGTGAGGCGAGCTGGGCAGGAGAAGACAAACCTGGAAGGGGGGGAAACCACAGCTCTGAAGAAGGAAGCCGGAAGTACACAGGAACCCCTCCGCGGCAGTGGAAGGTCCAGTGCCCATCCTCCTGACCACGTGACCAGGCCGTCCCGCCAGGCCTGGCTTGCCCCGAAGGTGGTCCCTTCTGAATTCCTTCAGCATTGGCAGGCTGCTGGCGGAGCAGCCCTGCTGTGCCCACTGCTGGGGCTGGTGTTTGGGCCTGGGGCCTGACTTTCTTTGCCTGTTTTGGAAGAGCAGTGTGGAGCAGATGGACTCAGTGGTTGCTGCTGTCCCCTGAGACTCAGAGAATGGATGAACTGTCCCCTTACTCACCACTGAAGTGAGAGGCCAGCGTCCTGCCCAGCTCCCACCACCACTGCAATTAGTGGTTCCAAACCTCAGGGCTTCCCAGTTGGGAGGGCTTAAAGTTCATTAAGAGTTGAAATAAATCCATTCATCCAGGCACTACCTAAAAGACTTGCCGGTAATCTCCTTCATTACATTTTAAAATGGAGTTGGGGAGGGTAGTCATTAGGAAAATGAGCTTCGGCCCCGGGCACCTTTCCTTTGTACACAAATACGTCACCCTGTCACACTGCTGCCCTGAAACCTGGCAGGAACTCAGCCACGAACCCAGCCGCGGCCGAAGCTGTCAGTCACAGCCAGGGAGGCCTGGGAGGAAGGAAGACAGGAAGGTCTACTGCTACCGAGTCTGCCATCAAGGTTCTCTTCCTTCACTCCCTCCCCCCAACCCCCCCCCCCCCGTACCTTCACCTAGAGCTGCCTCCTGGCCTGACTTAAACCCCTCTAGGAGGGCTTCCAACCATGGATGAAGGCATTGGACCATTGCTCTGTATTTGGCTTACCCATAGGAAGACACAGTCCATAATATTATAATGCAGTTAGTTTAGACATTTCATTAAATAGAACATTGTCAACGGGATTCAGGGGGAAAGCCTGTTGTTGTTGGTTGTTTTGGTAACGTAATGGGTGAGGTTCGACTTTAAATGTTCTGCAATAAAAACCTACATGTCATGAATCCCGCCGCAGAGGCAGATAGATCCTTATTCTCTCTGACGTCCTCGGCGTGGCATAATGCGTGTCGTAAACTAGATTCTAATGAAATCTGCAAATAAAATTTCAAACAGGAGTGCCTGCTGTGCTGAGCGGAAATTGGTCCAGTTTCTTGCATCGGGGATGTGGCTTTGGGCTTTCCCAGCTCGGACCCCAGCTGCACTGGCCTCCTTTCTGAGTGGAGGAGGAGCAGGCTCCAAAGAAACCTGTGGGAGCAGCCAGGTACCCTGTAGTGCTCCTGTGTGAGCCCAAGGCCACAAGATCTCAGCCTCAGCTCTGGGTCCCACCCACAGCCAGGGCCTCTAGACCCTGATAGGTCCTGATACCTGCCTATCACATCTGTCTCTCTCCTGGCGGTGAAGATACCCTGTCTGCTTCACAGGCTGATGGCCATTAGGGCAAAATCAGGCTGCACCTGGGCGCTGTCCTTGTCACGGGAGAACCCTCGATCTTTCTCTACTCTCGGCCACATCGCCTGGCACCTGAGGCCCTTCCTGTGTGTCCAGGGCACTGACCACCAGTGAGGCCATCCTTGCCCAAGTGAGATTGACCAAGGCCTAGAACTGTCCTATGAAATCAGAGCGGAAGAAGTGGCACTGTAGCTCAAGTGGTAGAGCACTCGCCTTGAGCTGAAGAGCTGAGGGACAGCGCCCAGGCCCAGAGTTCAAGCCCCATGACTGCCAAAATAAAAGGACCACTGCCACCACTGTTCCTTTTCCTAGCTTTGGGGCTAATACCCGGGTTTGAACTCAGAGTCAAAGCACTCTCCCTTAGCTTTATCACTCAAGGCCGGTGCTCTGCCACTTGAGCCACAGCTCCATTTTCAGCTTTTTGGTGGTTACTTGGTGATAGTTTGTTTGCCTAGATTTGAACCTCCATCCTCAGACTTTGGCACCTGAGGACCTGGGGTAGCAGGTGTGAGCCACAGTGCCTGGCATCTCTGTCTTATTTCATTTTAACCACAGACTTGACCTGAGAGGTGCTGGGTGAGGGACCTTGAGGGCCTATCTCTTGCCATCCTCAAGAAAGGGCAGTGGGCACTGGGTGTGGGAGAGGCATGCCAGGGCCCGCTATGGGGCATGAAGTTGGTAGTGAGCAGGAGCCTGCTCTGGAGATGCGCTTAGATACGGTAGTGGTGGAGGCAAGGAGGTTGGGCTTGGGGAGGCTCCAGACCAGGGAGTGGAGGCTGAGCTGCCAGCACCACTGGGGCTTGGGGCAGGGGAAAGGGGCAGGGGGGCCCTGGGACCGGTGTTCTCTGAAGGGTTCATAGAGGGCAAGACGGCTCCCACAGAGGTTTAAATAAAGATAGATGCCACTTTGCCTGGGCCGCTGCTCCATCAAGTGTGGTTAACATTTGTGCCTTGGCTTTGCCACTCGCTCAGGTGATGTGGAGGCCGTAGGAGGAAACCAATGGTCTGCCCGGGCCGGCAGTCCACAGTGATTTAGGGTGATTAGGGCGCTGTGGTAATGAATACGCATTAAACCTTCCCTTTAGAGCCTACAAGAACATTTGATTCATAAACAAATTACTCTGAGCCCAGGATGCTGGGAAAAGAAATAGCAGCTAATTTAACCCGTGAATCAATGTGGAGACAGCACCATATGGATCATGAGACCGGAAGCACCATGGAGAAAATGAAAGTCATAACAAAAAGCATAAATCATGGCAAGCTGAGCACAGACCAGGGTGGAGGGCCTGCACCAGGAGGAGAACCTGCATGGGAGGAGGGCCTGCGTGGGAGGAGGGCCTGCATGGGAGGAGAACCTGCATGGGAGGAGGGACTGCATGGGAGGAAGGCCTGCATGGGAGGAGGGACTGCATGGGAGGAGGGCCTGCATGGGAGGAGGGACTGCATGGGAGGAGGGACTGCATGGGGAGGAGGGCCTGCATGGGAGGAGGGCCTGCATGGGAGGAGGGCCTGCATGGGGGGAGGGACTGCACGGGGAGGAGGGCCTGCATGGGAGGAGGGCCTGCATGGGAGGAGGGACTGCATGGGAGGAGGGACTGCACGGGGAGGAGGGACTGCACGGGGAGGAGGGACTGCATGGGAGGAGCACCTGCATGGGAGGAGAACCTGCATGGGAGGAGGGTCTGCATGGGAGGAGGGCCTGCATGGGAGGAGGGCCTGCACGGGGAGGAGGGACTGCACGGGGAGGAGGGACTGCACGGGGAGGAGGGACTGCATGGGAGGAGAACCTGCATGAGGAGGAGGGTCTGCATGGGAGGAGGGCCTGCATGGGAAGAGGGTCTGCATGGGAGGAGGGCCTGCATGGGAGGAGGGCCTGCATGGGAGGAGGGACTGCATGGGAGGAGGGACTGCACAGGGAGGAGGGACTGCACGGAAAGGAGGGCCTGCATGGGAGGAGGGCCTGCATGGGAGGAGGGACTGCATGGGGAGGAGGGACTGCACGGGGAGGAGGGACTGCATGGGAGGAGAACCTGCATGAGGAGGAGGGTCTGCATGGGAGGAGGGCCTGCATGGGAGGAGGGTCTGCATGGGAGGAGGGACTGCATGGGAGGAGGGCCTGCATGGGAGGAGGGCCTGCATGGGAGGAGGGCCTGCATGGGGGGAGGGCCTGCATGGGAGGAGAACCTGCATGGGAGGAGAACCTGCATGGGAGGAGGGCCTGCATGGGGGGAGGGCCTGCATGGGAGGAGAACCTGCATGGGAGGAGGGCCTGCATGGGAGGAGGGCCTGCATGGGAGGAGGGCCTGCATGGGAGGAGGGTCTGCATGGGAGGAGGGACTGCATGGGAGGAGGGCCTGCATGGGAGGAGGGACTGCATGGGAGGAGGGACTGCATGGGAGGAGGGTCTGCATGGGAGGAGGGACTGCATGGGAGGAGGGCCTGCATGGGAGGAGAATCTGCATGGGAGGAGGGCCTGCATGGGAGGAGGGACTGCATGGGAGGAGGGACTGCATGGGAGGAGGGTCTGCATGGGAGGAGGGCCTGCATGGGAGGAGGGCCTGCAGGGGAAGGAGGGCCTGCATGGGAGGAGGGACTGCATGGGAGGAGGGACTACATGGGAGGAGGGTCTGCATGGGAGGAGGGTCTGCATGGGAGGAGGGCCTGCATGGGAGGAGGGCCTGCAGGGGGAGGAGGGACTGCATGGGAGGAGAACCTGCATGGGAGGAGGGCCTGCATGGGAGGAGGGCCTGCATGGGAGGAGGGACTGCATGGGAGGAGGGCCTGCATGGGAGGAGGGCCTGCATGGGAGGAGGGACTGCATGGGAGGAGGGCCTGCATGGGAGGAGGGCCTGCATGGGAGGAGGGCCTGCATGGGAGAAGGGACTGCATGGGAGGAGGGCCTGCATGGGAGGAGGGCCTGCATGGGAGAAGGGACTGCATGGGAGGAGGGCCTGCATGGGAGGAGGGCCTGCATGGGAGGAGGGCCTGCATGGGAGGAGGGACTGCATGGGAGAAGGGACTGCATGGGAGGAGGGACTGCATGGGAGGAGGGACTGCATGGGAGGAGGGCCTGCATGGGAGGAGGGCCTGCATGGGAGAAGGGACTGCATGGGAGGAGGGACTGCATGGGAGGAGGGCCTGCATGGGAGGAGGGCCTGCAGGGGGAGGAGGGCCTGCATGGGAGGAGGGACTGCATGGGAGGAGGGCCTGCAAGGGGAGGAGGGCCTGCATGGAGTGGCCTCCACACCAGCCAGGCACCTTCAGGAAGCCCAGACCCAAGGGGACTGATCAGGGGAGAGTTTCGTGGCAGGGAGGGGCTGGGGAAAGGGGATCCCAGGACAAGCTTCAACTGGGGTCAGCCAGATGAAAGTGAGGATGCAGCCTCCTCCCTGACTGTGTGGCCTGGGACAGGCAACAGGTCCTCTGGGTGGGTGGGGGGGGGGGATGCAGCACCTTCCAAACTAAGTGGCTACTTGTGAGTTGAGGCAGATCTAGGAGCAGTCTTAGAGTCCCACGTTCCTCCCCCATTGCCCCTCCCTCCTGAATGGCCCCTCCCCCTGGATAGGCCCTCCCCCTAGAAGGCCCCTCCCCCCTAGATGGCCCCTCCTCCCTAAATGGCCTCCAGAAAGCAGCAAAGTCCTCTTCCCTTTGTGCCCACCTGTGCAATGGGCTCATGCAAGGATTCAAGAATCCACGGAAAGGGCTGGCCTGGCCTCAAGCCCACAGCTGTGTCCCTGTCAGCCCGTGGGCTCATCCTAAGCCACTGAGAGCCAGACCCCAGGCGCTCGGCTAGGTCCTGTCTTCTTCCCCACAAACCCCGCGCCTCCCTCCTGGGCTTTGCCCTTCTCGACACAGCTGTCATTCCTCCATTTTTGATATTCTGGGAACATTTGAGAAGGAACTGCGTGTATCTCCCTTTCTATTCCCACACCCTACCGTGTGAGCAGCAGGTTTTCAATAGCGCTCTCCCACCACACATCCCCTGGGACCAAGTTTCCCTGCATGTGCAGGGAAGAAAAATGACATCGCCCACAGGACCACAGGGGCCACGGAGGGCACAGAACCTGACCCATGGGGCGTGGGCTACTTTGCTCACAGAGGCCTTAAATGATGGAATGGGACGAGCAGAGGTGGAGCTGCCTTTGATCAGCCACTCCACAGCGCTACACGTCCTACCCTTCCAGGGCCATCCTGGTGTCCACGTCCAATGCCGCGAGTCTGACCCTCACCCTGATCCATGCGGCCCGTCTCTTCTGCAGCACCCTTGCTCCACCCTGGCTTCCTGACTCATCCTTCCTTCTCCTTGCAGAAGAGTGGTGGGGAGTGGGAGAGGAGAGCTCATTTCTGACAATATTATGCAAATGCCCCCCCCAGTGTGCCCAAAATAGTTGTCACAATTCGACGGGGGTGGGGGGAGAGAACACACCACCATGTTCCATCACATTTGCTCAACCTCTAAATCAAAATTTTATGATGCCAAAGCATTTGCTCAGTCACCAGTGTCGTGATTTTTATGGCCTTCATTTTTCTGAAGGGAGAGAGGGAGGTGAAATTGGAGTCGTTAGCCTGCGTTTCGGAGTGTAAACACTCAGAGCCCAAACAGGAAGCACAAACGGCTTAAAGGCAACGCACCCAGTGGAAGCAGCCACACAGAAAAGGATGGAGTGTCTTCGTTCTTCGTGGTTGTCAGCCTCATCCAGGAGGCAGACCAAATAGCACTGGGCCCGCCGTGACCCCATCGGAGCAGATTCCCCCGGTTCTTGGCTGTAAGGTCCAGGTGGCACTGTATTGGAGAAGCCAGGTGCACCGCAGAGCTCTCATCTCTACACGAGATTCAGGTGAGGGATGTTTTTCTACCCTTCCTACACACATCCGAAGGGTCACTCTTTGCCAGGAAGCAATTCGGTTCCTTCGATTTAGACCTCTCATTTTCTTAAAGTGGTGTGTTTTTCATTTGGTTTCCACGGCTTGGAGCAAGTGGAATTCCTGCACCGTACAGCTGTGCATTAGTACCTGCATGGACTTGGTTTCAGGACGCCCCTATCGATCCTCGTGTCCCTTTCCCACAACCAGGTGGTGTTTGCAAACAACCTGCCCTGTGTTTGTCCTGTGTGCTGTCCTCTCTAGAACACTTACCATATCTGATCAATGCAATGCACTGCAAACTATTGGTGTATGCATTTTCAGAAGAGGTCCGTGCATGCTCAGTACAGACATTTGAGGGAGTATATTTTTATCTCTGGTTGATTAAACATTTGGGGGAGTATATTTTATCCCTGACTGGTTAGACATTTGAGGGAGTATTTTTTAATCCCTGCTTGGTTCGATGTTTAGGGGAGTATTTTTGAACTCTGGTTAGTTAAATGTTGGGAGAGTAGTTTTGAACTCTGGTGGGTTGGGTCTGTAGATGCAGTGGCTGTGGTCACACAGCTGACTGGACCAGGATGGAAAGGAGAAAGCTATCTCCGGTAGCTAAAGCCACCATTAATCATTTTCCTGGCTGCCAGAGTGATTACCCTGAGCTATCCCACACTGTGTGCGCCAGGAGAGCTGGTCTAGTATCATAGAAACTTGAGTGTGTGGGCAAAGGGTCCACTCATCCTTGCAGATTAAAAGCCAAGGACCAGAGAGGCTGCCCCCACCAGAAATCATGCAGGTACCCCCTTGCCACCCATGGAGGGCCCTGAACCCTTGGGTACTCAAGCGAGCAAAGGACCAGATGACAAAAGGCACAGTCAGGACCCATTGTGCTGACTCCTCAAAGTGGGCGTCCGAGATGTGTGGTGAGACGAAGAAGAGGATCAGTGACAATAAACGGTGTAATGACTACTTCTGTTGTTGGCGACAACAGGAACAGCCCCCATGGTTTCCAGAGCACTTCCCTTCCGGGCTTACCGGTCTCTCCATCCTCAGCCCCAGAGCTACAGCATGTAGCATCCCATGTGGCTGCGTTGGGCAGTGATCACAGGCCAGTCCCCATGGTGAGGAGAGGAGTCACCAGCCTGAATCACCAGTAAAGTCCTGGCAAGGCGCAAGGGCAGATGTGTCTGTCTATGCCTCGAAGACCAGAATCTGGAATGAGGCCGAAGCAGAAGAGACCAGCATCCTCCTGCACTGTGGTGCAGGGCTTCAAAGAGGGAAGGCCATTCGTACTAGACACTAGCCTCAAAGAGGCCTTGGCTCTGGGAGCGACGGGACCCAAGTGATCCTTGTGGCATAATGCCAGAGTGACCTTCATCAATGAACCTAGTGACAGTGACCTGCAACCGTAGGTGTGAGCAGAGCTCCCAGAGAGGACAGGCCGTGTCTTCAGCAGCCTCTGCTTGGATCTGAGCTTGCAGTCAGTTAATAAGAATCTAGCCTCATGTTGGAGAGGAAGAGGGGTGATATGTCTAAACTTTTCCAGCACCCCTCAGTTTTATGGGACACTGGCAGGAGATCAGTGCACAGGAGTCCTGCATCAATATGGATCGCTGTCCATCAATAGAACCAGACCACTACTTAGATACTACATTGCTTGATTACATGAATATGGAAATCCACAGGGAAGAAAATCACCCTTTCTGTCTGTCTGTCTGTCTGTCTGTCTGTCTGTCTGTCTGTCTGTCCGTCTATCTGTGTTGCTTGTGAAGGGCCCCAGGGAACTGGGCAGGGTCAGTGCTGGGCACAGGTGTTTGGGGCTCTCCTAAAAACAGATCTGTGAGCCCCTCTGGCACTGGTTCCCTGCAATGGCTTCATGAATCTTTGAGCCTCAGTTGTGCAAAGGTGAAGGGAGCCACCCGGAGAGGCCGAAGTCCATCATGGGACCGGAAGCTTCCACCAGGGGCTGTGAGCTCTCTGGGTGAGGCACCGAGGAAGTATGGCTGGTGCATTCCACCTTCTGTGTGCTCCCATCGCTATAAGACCACCCATCCCCCAGCCTCTCCCAGCCCTGAGGCCCCCTGGGGTACAGGTGACATGTGACCCGGTCCTCCTCCTGAGGGCCTCCCACAGCCTGAATTCGGCAGTCACGGGACTCGGAAGCCAGACTGAGGAGCTGGCGGCGCTAGCCATTTGCACGTGTAATGGATTGTCATTAAGAGCCGTGTTTATGCCTGTAATTATTCATTTATTTAGCCTGCATGATTGAGAATTAACACTCTTTGGCAGGGCCCATCTTGCTGATGCCGTGATTAATGTGAAGGGCTTCGGTGAAGGAAGCTCATTTTTACCCTGGGTTTAGGACGTCCACATCCTTTGGTCTCTGTGACAGGCCGTCCCCAGGGGCCAGGCTGTGGACTGCCCAGGCTGCCCCCTTTCTAACCATTTTCGAGAGCAGCTTTGCTTTAATTAGCTGTCCTCAGTGGTCATCAGGACTGGAGCCACGTCATTTCAGTACCTGAGGAGCTCTTTGTTTCCAAGAAGACTTGGTACCACAGCTCGCTCTCTCCCTGGCTTTTTCTAGCCAAGCAGCAACTAATTATCTCCACAGTGCCCCTTGGCCCAGGCCTACCCAGAAAAAGCATGCAGCTGCCCATGGAAGCCAGGTCTGAGGTCTGGTGGTAGGCCTGGCCAGAGATGGGTGGACATGACATCCCTGGTGTCTACCCTGCAGTGGGGTTCCAGCACAGTCCCTGGCGTCTCTTCTTCCTCCTTCTCTTCTCCTTGAACCTTGATACCTCAGATCTCCATCTCCCTGGTAGCTGGGATTCCAGGTATAAGCCTCTGTACCTGATTAGTTTGATGACTGTTTCCATGCGTTGAGCTTAAGCTATGCTTTTCTTAAGAAAGGCATCTTTGAGAGAGAGTTCCAGATAGTTGTCTCTGTGTTGCAGATTTAACATGGCTGAGGTCACTTAGAGTCCTGCGTGGCTGGGCAGGGCACGGTGGTCACAAGGTGGCTGGGAGGTGACTGGGGCCCCCTGAGTTCCTTGGAGCAGGCAAGAGGGGGTTGTGCAGGAGATGGATGTGTTGAAGCTGCAAGGCAAGGCTGTGGAAGGCATGGGTTCAGAGTCTGAAAGAACCATTTTCCCCACAGAAGGGCCAGCAGGACCTGGGCAGCAGTGATTGGGCGCTTGGAGCCCAGTCCTGGTGCTCTGAACTTGTCTTCCTAAGCCTGGTGCTCTCCGCTTGTCTTCCCAGGCCTGGCTTCTGGGAAATGAGAGGGCCAGGATCCCTCTTGATTGGAGGTGGGTTTGATTATTTCTGGGATACATCATTCGCTCTGTGTCTGGCGGAGGAAATGCTCCATTTCATGGCTATTTCTAAAGCTAATCAAATCTGCCCTGAGCCCCCAATGGACAAGAAGTTTGTAGGTGGGAACCAGAGCTGAGCTCTCCTGCACCCGAAAAGATGTTCTATCACCCTCCTGTGGAAAGAGAGAAGGGCAAGAGAGGCCCTTTGCAGGGTGTGGGGAAGAGGCGAAGCTCATCCTTCCATAGGAAGTTGTTTCTTCAACTGTGGCGTTAAACCAACCTCCAGGGCACAGGCTCTCATGATCCAATTGCCACATAGCCATCCCACCTCTCAACACCGCTGCATGGGGGATTCAGTTTCCAACACACGAACACCTACAAGGTGACCTTGAAAGGATAGCCTTGGCATCCCCACATTCCCCACTCTTCCCTCACCCAAGCCGGCCGCCATTTTGGAAACCCCCACATAGGGGCTGACTCCTGCCTGGTGGCACTGGGTGGGATACAGCCTGGGTGGTCATTAGATATCCATGCATGTCCATGGATGGCTACACAGGGGTGCATCACAGTCGATTCAGTGAGCAAGGAAACTGACCCACGTGTCCTCCAAGCAGCAGGGACATCCAAGGGTCCCTCCCTCTGTTAGGTGTTTGACTCTCTGGACAGGGCCAGCCACCAAGCCCTGGGTAGTAGTGTCACTGCTGTTGTGTGATTACTATGTCAATATTACTATGGCCATTTAGTTAAATTAAATCCACTCTTCAACTATTTTTGTAAGAAATCAATAAATGGCACATGTATTTCTCTGTGTCCTGTCTTATCCTTTTTCTCTTTGGGTATGTTTTAATGGTCCCGTATAATTCAGAGAGGAAATCGAAAATGAAAGCTGCCAGGATTAATTTGTCACGGATCAATTTTCTTGTATTTGGGACAATCGCTAATGCATGGAAACCCATCCACTCTCTCACTCTGAGGTTGTCATAATGGACTTCAGTCGATATGGCTTTTGATGGTAGAACACACCCTCTGTGACCTCCACGTAGCTCCTCCTGTCATCCTGTCTGGGCCAGAGACAGTAAATGGTTGTGATAAGCGATTTTATGTTATGACATACATTCTGTAATCTGAAATGTGTTGGCACCCCTGAAAACCCACTTCAGAATGGAAGTCGCTTTCGCTCATTGATCCACAACTGCCAGGAGCAGAGGTGAGCTTGTGAACCCTCCTGTCTTGCCTGTGCATCTTAGAGGGACTGGGAAACCCAGTGTGCAGAGGACGTGCTAGGGTACACAACTTTAAGAGCCTAGAGGGGGGCCCCGAACCCCAAAGAAAGAGGTGGAGAGGGCTTTCCTGAGATCTATGGGTCAGTCAAGGATAATTTTGTACCCCTCAGTGAGGAGCTAGAAGGGAGTTGATGGCCAGACATGTGGAATTTTGAAATGTCTCCATAAAGTGGGCTTTATAGCCTTACAAATCTGGGTTCAAATCCCAACTTCACAATTCAACAGAACTGTACTGCTGACTCCCAGCCCAGGATGGAAGGAGGGTCCTGAAGCCAGCTCTAGCTCTGATTCTTACTTCCAGATTTTGTGGTGAATGGTTGTCAAATGGCTCAGGCATGGTGGCTTTGGGCAGGTCACCTTGCTTTCCCTGTCCTATTGGCAAAGGACTTATGCTGACATTCCCTCGTTTCTTACTCCATGTCCTCTCACCCAAGCTGCCCGCCATCTTGGAACTCTCCACACAGGGACTGACTTCTGCCCTGCCCAACTTGTATGATGATCTTCCTTCTCTGGGGTGCAGACGGGGGTGTCCATGACACACTGTGTCTCCTTAAAGATCAGGCCAGGGGAGCATCATGAACTCCACTTGACCCACAAGTCCTCAGAACCACACAGACAGCCCTACCCAACCCACATGTACCTCCACAGGCCTTCTCTATCCCTTCGATGGAAGACACTCCTTGTCTTTCTGGGACCCAAGAAGCAGTGCATTGGTAATATTTTGCCTAAAGTTCTAAGCCTGGGTTCTGAAAATACTAGAGCCAGGTTTGCAGAGCTGTGTTGAGATTTAGGTGAGAGGGTACCTATCATGTCCTTAGTCTAGGGCCCGAGGTATGCATGACTGATGAATGCCGGTCAGCTTCTGTGTTGTCATGATGGGTAATGTTACCACCATTGCTGTTGTCTTCAACCTTCTCAAATGAACCCACCATCATGAGTAACCTCTTTCTGGGAGCTCAGCTCCACCTGTTTCTTGGGGGTGAGGGAAATGGGTATCCTATGGGATGGTACTGTAGCATCTCTGGCTCTACCTGGGCCTGGGTGGTATATGAAACCCAACCCCTGGAGATGAAAGCATGCCATGTAGAGACACAGGCTCTTGTGGTCCAGCTAAGTTCAGAAGCAGCTGGTGGTCATGATAGCACTTTCCTGCCCACCTTCCTGTGCTCACTCCTCTTGTGATATTTTCCAAGAAAGGCCAGCACTGGGCAGGTTCCTTCACTCCCAATTTCAAGAGAAGCTTGGTGAGCACACCAAAATGAGCAACTATTCCCTCCCCCATTCTCTTTTCTTTCTTCTCTTTCTCTCTCTCTCCCTCCTTTTCTCTCTCCCTCCCTCCCTCTCTCTCCCTCTTTCTCTTCTCTCCCTCACCCCTCTCTCTCTCCTTGCAACTGACTCCGTGTTCCCTGATAAAGAAATCATCCTGTCTAAAATAGAATATGGTCAGAATCCCCTCTTGGCTTACGAAAGTTTTTACCCATTCCACCATGCCCTCTTCTCCCAGGACCGTGGAGCTGCCTCTCCTGTCCTCTTGCAAAAGCCAGAAAAAGGTAGATTAAGGTTAGGGCTTTAAGAGCAGGCCACGATAACCTGGACTGAATCACACCAGCCATGCAGAGACTGCGCCTCCTCTTCTCAGCAGATGCTCCCAAGCGTCACCCCACATACCCCTGACAGAAGCGAGTTCCCTGGGGTGCCTCTCCTACTGGACCAGCTCTGTAAGTGTTGTTCTGTCAACTTGTTGGTTGTAGACCTCAGTAGAGACTCAACCTATCACATTTGTCAATGAGATTATTCAATTCTATGCTTTCAAAAACTGTGCTTGCTGTGGGTCTAATTGAGAAAGGAACAGACGAAGCTTCCAATAGGATTGTGGCTTTTTTTATCATCAATTTCTCCCTATAATTCTATCGGGTATTGCCTTACATATTTTGAGGCAATTCTTTCAGGTGAATACAAATTGGAATTGTTTTGCCTTCCTGGGAAATTGAATGATAAATCATAATGCAATAACTCTATTTCTGTTAATGACTTTGTTTTTGTATTACAGGCTATTTTTTTGGTCTGATTGTAACATAATTATCTTGCATACCAGTTTTAAGTATACAGCCTAACTTTTCCACCTCTTTAGATCCAAACACCGTACATCTTTTTCTTTTATAGGTGGGTTTCTTATATATAACATAGACTGAATTTCTTTTTCTTGAACTAGATCTCACAGTCTTTATCTCACACTAGCAAGTTTAGTCCATTTACGTTTATTGTGCTTGCAGAGACGTTGTATTTGTTTCGATCACCCCTGAGGTTTTTGTTTTTAACCATATTCTTTCCATTCTTGCTTTAATTTTTTTGGTGGAGGATGGAATGTTTTCTAGATGTGTGACTTTGGGTGAGTTACTCAAGCTCTCAGTACACAGGTCTGTAAAGATGGTGACATTAATGCACACCAGAGGACACTGTGATTCTTAAGTTTGTGGTCCACACACTGATCATGTCCATCAGCAAGGCTCCCAGGCTGGGATTTACCTAACCCACCCAACCCTGCCCAAGACAGACAAGACCAAGCACACTCAGAGTGACATGATTGAGTGACAGGATAACCCAACCCTGCCCAAGACAGACAAGACCAAGCACACTCAGAGTGACATGATTGGGTGACAGGATAACCCAACCCTGCCTAAGACCAGACAAGACCAAACACACTCAGAGTGATATAGCTTAAGATTGGCGGTAGTTTTGCCTTCTTTCTCTTTCTTCCTACTGCCTTACAATTGAACACTATTTTTACTCGGTTACTAGCTTTCTCTAGAAATTTGCCACAAGCTTGGACACAGTCCAAAGCATCATCCCAAGGGACAGGATGCAGCTGGCTCAGCATTTGTGTAACCTTGAGAACATGCAGACACACGCTACCTTCAGTCACTCTGCATGTAACCTTTGGATCACATACATACATGCTGCCTTGTGGAACCTGACTTGGACAGGGGCCACTTTAGCCTAGTGGAAGTACCAGCATGCCCCACTGCAGGACAGGGTACAGCTACTGCACCTGTGGACAGCATGCTGGGGAATAAAGCATGGCTGCCATTTCTACCGTGTCTCAATCCTGCTACAATCTGCCTGGAGTGAAGGACCTGCATTGCAGCTACTGTTTGAAAACTCCTACGAGGAGAAGATGACTGTCCTATGCCAGGGCCATCTCTATCAAAAGCAACAGAGCCTCGTTTCTGAAAGATAATCCAGCTACCCTCGGGGTCCTCATCCCACACTCATTATCTCCTGGTGGTGGAAAGCACCACTCCATTTTCTTTAGCATTCCCTTTGGCCTCTGATGTCCGGTCTCAAAACAGACTATGGCCTCTCTGCAGACACTTGGTCTCCGTAAGTCCTTTCTAGGCCTCCCTCTTCTCTTTTGTTCTGTAATTTTGTTACAATGTACCAAAAAGGTAGATGTGATTTTATGTTTTCTGTTAAGGATACCAAGTGCTTCCTATAGCTGTGGATCCATGTCTTTTATCATTCTGAAACGTTCTTGGCCATTAAGTCATAAAATATCGTATCTCCTCATTATTGCCTTCCTTTTGTCTTCTGGGATTTCAGGAGGATTTACGTTAAAACACCCAACTGCATTGCCAGTGTATTGTTATTATTTTCCTTCTCTTGGTTTTTTTTGGTGGATTATGCAATGAGGGTACATTGCTAGAAATCTACATTTCAGTTCCACAATCTTTTTTTCTGTAGCTGGATCCAATTTGCCTTTAGATGATTGTACTCTGAGTTCAGGTTCTCCTTGGTTCTTTGTTCAGGAGGGTCTGTTATTCCTTGTAAGTATACTGTCTTCTTTTGTAAAGGTGCTCCTGACATCTTTTATACTTCACCTCCGTACTGGATCCTGCAGGGTCTGCTCTCTTGGGAGAGGAAATCAGGCCGTGTCATTTGTGGGATGCTTGCTGCTGCTGCTGGTGTGCTCGGCCTGTTGTTCATAGTGAATCTGTTGATGATGGATAAGTGAAGGCGCCTGTGGGGTGGATACTGGAGTGAAAATGGCATTTGCACTCACTTCCACCAGATGCCAGGGCCAGCTATCAGGAGGCCCTCCGCAGCCCCGAGCCTGCCCTGGAGTTGCTAAGACCACCAGCCTGGACCGCAGCTGTCCTGATTCTGGAGTCCCCAGCATGGGGAGCTTGAGGGGTAAAGTTGAACCTTTCCACATCCAGCAAGGCAAGAAAAATGAGGTTTGAGGCTGGAGGTCCTTTGGAGTATCCTGCCATCTCTCAGGGCCACCATCCCTGATTAAGCTAAAAAGGTAAATGTACCAGTGGCTCACGCCTGTAATCTTAGCTACTCAACAGGCTGAGAATGGAGATTGCAGTTTGAGGTCAGCCAGGGCAGGAAAGTCTATGAGACTCTTATCTCTAACTAACCCTGTCCCCCTGCTACACACACAAAAGCTAGAAATGGAGCTGTGGCTCGAGTGGTAGAGCACCAGCCTTGAGTGCAAAAGCTCAGAAAGTCTAGGCCCAGCATTCAAGCCCCAGGATCACATACACACACACACACACACACACACACACACACACACACACACAACACACACACACACACATCAATGTACCCCTGGGTATGGACAGTGCTAGGCTGTGGTAGGTGGTGACACTCTAGAGGCTTCTCAGGGAAGCTTTGCTCTGCCTGGCATGGCATGGGCTTCCTTTCTTTCCCAGGAGCTGCTGTGTGTGATCATCGCCTGGAAGCGGCCCCTTGTGGCTGGGGCATCGTCATGGTGCACACGGTGGGAGGCGAGGGCTCTCCCCTTACCAGCCTTTCCTCTGCGCTGCCCCTGGCCCACCGGAGATGCTCAGCCCCTCGTTCTGGCCAACCCTGCCACAGCAGTGGAGGAAGCCGCTGACTGCCGCTCTCCTCTCCACCTCCACTCACGGTGCCGCGGCAGCTGCCTTCCCAGCTCTCCAGGCAGAGGCTCTGGGTGCATGAGTCCACACCTGCTGCGGCTCCCTGAGGCACACAGCCCTGTCATCATCCTTGGGTTGAATATTCCTGGTAACATGTGCCCCAGTGCTGCCGGCCAGAGGCCAGCCCGGGAGCCCTCCCCATATACTTGGCCTCTCTGTCATCTGGAGATGCAGCCGCAGGAGAAAAGGGGTTTCACTCGCTGCCTTTCTGTCTGTTTTGGTTTTTTTTTTTTGCAGTCTAGGTATATTCTCCTCATGCTTTAAACATCTAGTTGAGAGCTGGGCCCCCTGGTTCATACCTGTCATCCTAGCTACTTGGGAGGCTACAATGGAGAGGATGGTTGGTTGAGGCCAGCCCGGGAAGAAAAGTTCTCAAGACTCCTTCTCACCCCAAAGCTGGGGTGTCATCCCAGGTTACATAAGAAGCTGAAATTGGGAGGATCACTGTTCCAAGCCAGCCCAGATAGAAAAGTCCACAAGACTGTCTCCGGGAGGAAATTTAGATTCAGGGGTACACACTTTGGATTCAAGTCTGGAAGTTAATGGATTATATCTCAGGCTCACCTGAGGCAGGAAGAGAGACCTTACCCAAGACATAACCACTGAAGTTGAGTGTTGGTGCCTCAGAATTACAGAATTCTGGCTACTCAGATAGGTAAGATCTAGAGGATCGCAGTTCAAAGACAATGAGGGCAGAGACGTTCTCAAGACTCCTTCTCCAAAATAACCATCCCAAAGTAGGACTGGAGGCTTGTTAAACTGGTATAGTGACAGCCAAGGAAAACGAGTGAGGATGAGGCCCTGAGTTAAACTTCAGTAGCAAAATAAAATGAAATAAAACAAGTACTAAGCAAAAACACAGAGCTGGAGGCGTGGCTCAACTGCCAGCCTCGCAAGTAAGAAATCCTGATTTCAAATCTCAGTAATAGCCAAAAGAAAAGAAAAGGAAAAAGATCCAGTTGAACTCTCACCCACAGCCTGGGATCCGGCCTGCTGTGGCACTTGGAAGCTCCATCCTGGCATGAGCTCCCTGAATATCCACTTAAGCAAAGAACCAGCGCAAGCGAGGAGAAGCAAGCTGAAGGGTACAAATTGCCCGTTCGCATATGCAAATGTGTCATAATCAGTGCTTTCAGCAGCACATCTTTTATCCAGCCCCTTCTGCAGGGATGACACCTCCCGCGTCGTTGTCCTGGGAAGATTGATGGCCTCGTGTGGGCCTGTGACAATGGCTCTCCATGTTCCCTCTCGTCCCCCCTCATCCCCTCCACCACCGCTGGTAATAAATGTGCTCTAAGAGATGGGGGTGTCAGTCTAATTAGTTCTTCAGCAGCAAGACGGCTGATGATTTATGGGAGGGTGTCCATGTGTCCCTTTGTTCTTAACCCGAAGTCAATCGCAAAATGAGAAAGTCCGACGGAGATCCGGGACAAACTAGTTTAGTTTTCTTATAGGCAGAATGTAACGTACCAATATAACATTATTACCATCCGAGGAAGAGAGAGGATATTAGAAAACACTTCCCTCATTTTTCTTGGACTAATTATGACATCTGAGCTCGGAGTCCTTAGCAAGCCCCTCTCTTCTCCCCTCCTCTTTCTCCCCGGCTTCCTTTTCTTCCCCAAATTGAAGGCCCCTCCCTCTGACGGACCCTCACATACTCAGACTTCAATAGGTCACTCAGGAACCTTTGAGTTTTGTGAGGGAACAGAACCCATTTCTGTCTGTCTGTGCAATTCCCACCTCCTGCTCCTCTTCATTGGGTTGAGATGGACGAGGTTTTAAGGTGCAGTAGATGAAACTCAGGCCACAGACTGAGAAAATTCGAGCTCTTCCTCCATCCATCCTCCCTGCTCCCCTTTTGTCTGTGTATAGAGTCATGGGGTTTGAAGGATCACCGAGGGGTCCAAAGTTCATCTGATTTCTGTAGTTATTAAGTAACATGGCAAACAAAAAAAGCAGCAAAAGAAAAGAAAACGTTTATGCTGTTATGACCGAGAGAGCAGATGCTAGAGAATGTGGCTTGAGTGTGCAGGAATGAGTGTCCTAGCTCCAAGCCCCTAATAAAACTTGTCCACTCATCCCTGGGCTGCCAGAGGCTTGGAGGAGCAGAGACCGAAGGAGCCAGGCCAGGGTGGAGCTAAGACACGGCTGTTTGCCACCCTCCCTTTCCCAAACTCAGTGGCACTTATTACAGGGAGACCAAGAGGAGAGAGATGTTATGGTGATTAATGTCCTTTCCCTTGGAAATGTGAAGCCAAGAGCCAGAGGTTCCACTCTGCACACATGTGGAAAAGATTCCTGAGTGACCTCTCGGGAGGACTGGAGAGCAAGGGAGGAGGAGCTGCAGCCTGGGGGGGGGGGGGGAGATAGGAGGTGGGCGGAGCCACGAGTGGGTAGGATGAAGTCAGAGACTTCCTGCTGGGCATCCAATCCTTTCAGAGACCCTCTTCCTTCAGAGACGGCAGCATCTCACTAAGAAACAGGGGACGCGGCTCCGCCTTCTTGCTGCAAGGGGACAAGGAGGGCGGATGGCGGAGACCCGGTGGAGGTGTCTTCAAGTCTTGTTTACTAGCGGCTGCTTGTCACCGTTCAAAGGGGAGGCACCTAGTGGTAGAGAAGGGAAAGCAGGCCCGGTCCCTCCTCTCAGTGGCCCCCGGAGGCTTCCACTCACTGCCCAGTGGTCCAGCCCATGCACGTCCCTTTCCACGGAAAGGAATGGGCCACTTTGTCGTCACCAGTGCCCACTGAAGTTTTGGAATAAGGAATTGGTCTGGTTTTACCACCATGGTTAAGGTTCTTAAAAGAAGATGTCCCAGTGTGACTTGGGACACTAAGAAATAAAAACTTCCAGGACAGCCGGGCACCGATGGCTTATGCCTATAATCCTAGCTACATCAGGTGGCTGAGGTCAAAATCCAGCCTGAGCAGAAAAGTTGGTGAGATTCTTATCTCAAGTTAATCCCCCCCAAAGTGGGAAATGGAGGGAGGGCTTGGTGGTAGAGCTCCTACCTTGAGCAAAAAAGCCAAGGGAGGACATAAGGCCCCAAGTTCAAGTCCCAATACTGGTGTGAAACAAAACAAAATAAAACACAGCAACATGAAGCAAAGGAACTTCCAGGATAGAGTGCTGTGTGGTGAGAACCATAAAGTGGGGTGAAGAGGGAGGGGAGGGGCCCCAGCCCTGGGGAATGAGCGTCTAAGAAGCAGGGCAGTGTACCTCAAAGCCTGCCAAGCCTGAACGCTGTCCCCAAGAGCAGTCCAGGTCTTTCTCCCTCTGAAACGTTACTTAACATGTCCTATGCTCTCTGGTGTCCTCCTGGGTTCCTTTCTCTGCTCAGGACTAAGTCTTGGCTTCAAGCACCCCTCCGGGGAACTTTTTGGTGGTCGGATGAAGAGCTCCACTCACTGCAAGCTTTTGCTGCTACTGGGTCATATGAATGCAGTCCCGCTGACCCACACTATGTCCTCACCCAGGCATTTGACAAAGAATCTTCCAACGATGATGGGAGGCCCCTTGCTTGTGGCTAACACCCAGCCCAGACACTCTCTCTTCCTTTGTCTCTCCTCCAGCTACTGGTGCATCACGATTGTATTAAGCATCACTTGCATTCGGTCCTGAGCCCCCCGGGCTAGAAGAGCAGAATCCAGAGTGTGGTAAATAGCAATGGCAGTGTTTATGCAAATGGCTTGATGGATTTATGTCTTTAATTAAGGTGACGTGTCTGGGAACGCACTGCTGGTCTAGGAGCAGATGTAGCATTGCCGACTTTACCACACGCTACTTCTTCTTTCCTTTTAATTACAGCTCCAAGGGCAATGGTGTAGCGAGCATTTCCGGTACATGCAGACAACTGGCCAGGCTGTGGTTTAGGAGCCTCACGTCCCTGGGTTTACCTTGAGCCTGGTCAAATGACAGCACCCCTCCCTTTGATCTCCACCCAAGCAGACTGAGGCAGGAGAGGCTGGCCTTTCCCTAGAATAAAAAAAGACTTCTCCCCATGTAAATACGATTGTGCGTGCGTGCCCAGCAGCTAACATTCTAGAACAAGTAGGGAAAATCCCTTCCGATTACAAGATTCTTTTTTGACGGGTAATAGCTCACTCTGAAAACAGCTTGAAGGCTCAAATCGTTTCCTGTTGGTCTTGGCCAGAAAACAAACTCTTCTTCTTTTTAAAAGCTTTTAGAATTTAATACAGTTAGGCATCTTGGGAATATGGAAAAGCCATAGGGGGAGAAAAAATAAAACCCTTCAAAAGACAATGGTTGATTGTATTTAATGTTCCCAGAACTTAAGAGCCGGGCACAGCTGACGCTCTGGGTGGAGATGGTGGCAACTGAGCCCCCGGCACCTGGGAGGAAGCGGGGTCCGGCCTGGATGGAAATGACAGAGCTTTGCCTGAGGACTGGAAATGGCTTTGATGAGGAGCCAGTTACATAATAAAACCCTGAGCTGAGCCTGCCTGGCTCTGTTCTTGTCCTTTGACCAAATTAATTTCTCATGGAGATCAACACATTCTGCTTGGCTCGCAAGAGGGAGACATGGGTTTCCTTTTTTATCTTGGGACAGTTCATCGTCTAATGCGATGGCAATTTCTGTGGCTGTGCATGTGGCTGAGGCCCACACCTCTGCTTCATGCACATTGTCCAGTCTTTCCTTCCATTCTGTTTTGTGTGATCCAAAGCAATGCAGATGAGGCTGCTGGAGACCCTTTGAGCAGACCTCCTGGGTGCCCAGCACAACGCTCTTGGAAGGCCACAACTCTTCACAAACTCCAACAGGAGAATTCACTTCCTAGGTCTTGCTGGATGGAATTCAAAATGAAGTTCAATTCCATCAAGCAGCTTTTTATACTGGCAGAGCAAAAGAAAAAAGGTTGCCTCTGAGAGGCGAAGGGCACCCAGTGAGGCCGAGCCAGGAGATCCACGCCGTCCTGCCGGACTTCGGCTGCAGCCCAGGTCCTGGCTTACCACTCCTGGCATGAGGCCATGGCATACACCCGGTGTGTGGAAGTTCTGCATTCTGTCTACTGCGAGTAACTAAACCCACTGTGCACCTTCATGCTTACATCTGAAGAGTGGCACACACGCACACGAGCATACACCTGTGCATGCGTGCACGTGCACACTCACACAGCCATGTGCACACACACCTAGTACATTCCTGCCCGTGCACGTTGACCACACACCACTGCCATGCACACGCACATGCACACATACAGGTTCACATATTCATCCACCTGCGGCTGTTCATGCTCTTGATATTGACTCCGACTCTGTTCACTTTGTGGCATTGGAGGAGCTGGCCCCGAATCCTTGCATGATCACACTTCGTGCTCTAAGTTTTGGTTATTTTGCCGTCCTGTGTCTTCACTTTTCAAAATTAACTCTCCTGGGACCATTTCCCCCAAATCCCAGGAAAGCACTTGGTCACAGACCTCTGCCCTTTCAAATGACCCTGCCAGCATGGGTCCACAGCTGTTCCTGGGACTCCTTTGGTAGGTACTTGTTCTCTTGTCTCTGGGCTGGCCTGTGACCTCCTGACTGTGTAGAGACTTAGGTGTCTGATATTTTCCTCCTCTTTGTTTTCTCTTTGAGAAGCAGCCTAGCCTGGTGGCTAGGATGCAGCATGAAAGTCAGCAGCCACACAGCCTTCAACCCAAATTGTGGGATGAAATTTTATGCTCTTCCATCAGAAAGAACAACATTGTACCATTCATAAGGAAATGGAAAGACCTGGAAAACAATTATTCTAAGCAAAGTAAGCCAGACCCAAAGAAACACAGGTTGCATGGTTTCCCTCATTTGTGGCAACTAGAATGTACCAATAAATCTCCAAGTAAACACACTGGGTGTTGAAAGACCAAAAAAATACAATTGGAAAGGATAAATTATATGGGACACTAGACTGTCACACAGTGAGACCAAAAGAGGATATTCTTAGGAGAGGATCACAAGGGCTCAATAACTACGTGCACAGGATCATATGAAACGATGCTCATTGAAATGAATTCCAAGAAATGGAAACAAGAGGGACTTTTTTTGTTAGTTTGTTTTTGCTTCTGTTTTATAACCTTTTGATTTCTGTACTTTTGTCTTGTAAGTTTATCTGTTCTGGGGAGGGCAAGGGGGAACACAGAAAAGGTGGGGCAAAGGGTGAACAAATGCAGTGATACTACTAGACACCATGTTGAAAATGAACTGTGCAATTTGTGGTTGAGGGAGGTTGGAGGGAAAAACGGGGAGAAACTGAAGAAATAAGTGACACTGTTCAAAAAGAATGTACTCATTACCTGATTTACATAACTGTAACCCCTCTGCACATCACCTTTATATTAACAATAAAAATAGATTTAAAAAATCTGAGTTGTGGGAAATGGACATGGCTCCCCAGACTGCTGGGGAAGAGAGGAATTGTCATGGGGGGTGGAGGAGATGCTTTCATCTAAAATTATTTGTATCTCATTTAATCTGTTATTAAGCACTTAATTCTGACTTCATGTGGTCTGAAATCACCATTGTAAATGACCGCGGAGACCAACGAGGGTATGCATAGTCCACAGAACCTCCATGTCTATGACACTAGGAGGTTTATCCCATCGGAAGTGACCTCAAGAAGGTGCATGGGGAGGGAGAAGACAGCCACACACCCATTCAGGGGAGAGAGTGGGGTCAGGCAGGTCATGGCTATGTGAAGCTGAGAGGGTCCAGAGCTCCAGTGCTCAGAATGAGGTCATGGCTAACAGCAGGTCCTGTGCTCCGGTGTCTGCTCCCTGAGTAGACCCAGTGATGTGATGGCTTGGGAAAGTTGATTGGAACGACTCTCAAGCATTCTCTGGAGCTGTCCTCTCTCTGCCTGTCCTCTCTCTCTCTCTGCCTGTCCTCTCTCTCTCTCTCTCTGCCTGTCCTCTCTCTCTCTCTGCCTGACCTCTCTCTCTCTGTCTTTCCTCTCTCTCTCTCTGTCTGTCCTCTCTCTCTCTCTGCCTGTCCTCTCTCTGTCTGTCCTCTCTCTCTCTCTGTCTGTCTTCTCTCTCTCTCTGTCCTCTTTCTCTGTCTGTCCTCTCTCTCTCTCTGTCTGTCCTCTCTCTCTCTCTGTCTGTCTTCTCTCTCTCTCTGTCTGTCCTCTTTCTCTGTCTGTCCTCTCTCTCTCTGTCTGTCCTCTCTCTCTCTGTCTGTCCTCTCTCTCTCTGCCTGTCCTCTCTCTCTCTGTCTGTCCTCTCTCTCTCTGTCTGTCCTCTCTCTGTGTCTGTCCTCTCTCTCTCTCTGTCTGTCCTCTCTCTCTCTCTGTCTGTCGTCTCTCTCTCTGTCTGTCCTCTCTCTCTCTCTGTCTGTCCTCTCTCTCTCTGTCTGTCCTCTCTCTCTCTGTCTGTCCTCTCTCTCTCTGTCTGTCCTCTCTCTCTGTCTGTCCTCTCTCTCTCTGTCTGTCTTCTCTCTCTGTCTGTCTGTCCTCTTTCTCTGTCTGTCCTCTCTCTCTCTGTCTGTCCTCTCTCTCTGTCTGTCTTCTCTCTCTCTCTCTGTCTGTCCTCTCTCTCTCTGTCTGTCCTATCTCTCTGTGTCTGTCCTCTCTCTCTCTCTGCCTCTCTCTCTCTCTGCCTGTCCTCTCTCTCTCTCTGTCTGTCCTCTCTCTCTGTGTCTGTCCTCTCTCTGTCCGTCTGTCCTCTCTCTCTCTGTCTGTCCTCTCTCTCTCTGTCTGTCCTCTCTCTCTGTCCTCTCTCTCTCTGTCTGTCCTCTCTCTCTCTGTCTGTCCTCTCTCTCTCTGTCTGTCTTCTCTCTCTCTCTGTCTGTCCTCTCTCTCTCTGTCTGTCCTCTCTCTGTGTGTCTGTCCTCTCTCTCTCTCTGCCTCTCTCTCTGCCTGTCCTCTCTCTCTCTGTCTGTCCTCTCTCTCTCTGTCTGTCCTCTCTCTCTCTGTCTGTCCTCTCTCTCTCTGCCTCTCCTCTCTCTCTCTGTCTGTCCTCTCTCTCTGTGTCTGTCCTCTCTCTCTCTCTGCCTCTCTCTCTCTCTGCCTGTCCTCTCTCTCTCTGTCTGTCCTCTCTCTCTCTGTCTGTCCTCTCTCTCTGTCCTCTCTCTCTCTCTGTCTGTCCTCTCTCTCTCTCTGTCTGTCCTCTCTCTCTCTGTCTGTCCTCTCTCTCTCTGCCTGTTCTCTCTCTCTCTCTCTGCCTGTCCTCTCTGCCTGTCCTGTCTCTCTCTGTCTGTCCTCTCTCTCTCTGTCTGTCCTCTCTCTCTCTGCCTGTCCTCTCTCTCTCTGTCTGTCCTCTCTCTCTCTGCCTGTCCTCTCTCTCTCTGTCTGTCCTCTCTCTCTCTGCCTGTCCTCTCTCTCTCTGTCTGTCCTCTCTCTCTCTGCCTGTCCTCTCTCTCTCTGCCTGTCCTCTCTCTCTCTGTCTGTCCTCTCTCTCTCTCTGCCTGTCCTCTCTCTCTCTGCCTGTCCTCTCTGCCTGTCCTGTCTCTCTCTCTGCCTGTCCTCTCTGCCTGTCCTGTCTCTCTCTGTCCTCTCTCTCTGTCTGTCCTCTCTCTCTCTCTGCCTGTCCCCCTCTCTGCCTGTCCTCTCTCTCTTTCTCTGCCTGCCCTCTCTCTCTCTCTGCCTGTCCTCTCTCTGCCTCCTTCTCTCTCTCTCTCCCTCTGTCCTCCCTCTGCCTGTCCCCCTCTCTGCCTGCCCTCTCTCTGTCTGTCCTCCCTCTGCCTGTCCCCCCTCTGTCTGTCCTCTCTCTCTCTGTCTGTCCTCTCTCTCTGCCTGTCCTCTCTCTCTCTGTCTGTCCTCTCTCTCTCTGTCTGTCCTCTCTCTCTCTCTCTCTGCCTGTCCTCTCTCTCTCTCTGCCTGTCCTCTCTGCCTGTCCTGTCTCTCTCTGTCTGTCCTCCCTCTGCCTGTCCCCCCTCTGCCTGTCCTCTCTTTCTGTGTCCTATCTTTGTTCCACTTGAGATGCAGGGCCCTGCTTGCATCATGATGTGTGCCCCTTATTAGAGGCTAAAACAAGAACTGCCTGGACTTAATGCTCTGTACATAAGCCTCTGTCCAGTTGTGAGCTAAGGCAACCTCCTCTCTGCTAAGTTAGTTTCACTGTAGTGCTGCACATCTGACTGAGACAGAGCACTGTCATTAAGGGTGGGGGCCGTTACTACAGCTCCACCCAGGTGGAGAGGGAGCTCTGGAACTGGAGGGAGGCAGCTGGGGGAGATCAGAGGAGCATGTAAGAAAGCTAGAACACTGGACACAGAGCATCGCAGCGTCCCTGGTATGGCTGGTGGAAAGAGGGGCAGCGTGATCTCTCATGGGGCTCTGCCAGGAACCAGGAGGAGACCAACCTGCACCACCACGGCAGTGATCTGGTTCTACCATGTGCCAGGCCTGAGACTTCGTGTCAGGCCACACTCAACAGAGACCATGGGACTGGCAGAGGACCAGACCTGCTGAGCCCCAGGCAGGAATCCCGGCTGAGGAGGTGACCGGTGGCACAGCCTGTCTCTAGGGTGTGGCTCTGCTGGAATTGGCACCCTCACCCCATGGGTAGTCTGGGTTAATAGCTGTGCTGTGGAGGGACCATGGGGAGAAAGGAGCCATCCCCGGGCTCTCGCAGTGTTGCAATGGTGGTCAGCTGGGAGACAGATGGCCTCCTGTGTGGCTAGTCCCTGTGTCCTGACCATCTTCCCATGCGGGCCTGTTACGGGGGTAAAGAATGGCCCCACTGTCACCCGTGCGGGGTGGGGGGAGGGGGCAGGTACTCACTACCACCTCCTAGAGACTGATGAGCGATCTACATTGTCACGGCCAGACGCAGAGCCCAGTCCCCGTGACACCATGGAATTCTGGCACTTATGTCCATTCACTCAGAGCAAAGCAGATCACCCTGTACAGGGGCGTGGGGGTGGGCTGCTTCTAATCGGTTGGAGGCCCTCAGGGGAGGTGACCAGGGTCCCATGAGGAGTGAGTTCTGCCTCCAGAAACTTCAGATCCCACTGGTAGCACTGGCTTCTCCTGGGGCTCTGCTGTCCCTGCCCACTCTGTAGTGCTTCCCTGGGGAAAGGGTGAGTTTATTCTTTAGAGACAGTTCCTCTCTCTCTCCCTCTGCCCATCTCCCCTCTCTCCCACCTTACACACAGAATCTGGGTGGTGAAATACAGGCACAAGCCTGGGTACAGATAGACGTGGACATGCAGGTGGAGATGATGGCAATAAAGAACCATCTGCTGGGCTCTGTTTCTCTGGAGGCCCCTATTTATGAATGGACCCCTTAAAGCGCCTGGTGGCTTTCTCTGGGGGGTTTTCTCTGGGAGGTCCCCCTCCCCCTGCCCCCACCAGGACAACCTTCACCTGTTTCAGGTGAAGCATGCTTGGGCTGCAGAATCCTCTCTGCTCTCCATGTGGAGCAGTGACAGCAGGCGGTGGCTGGGGTGGGGCATTGTGCAGAAGGCCTCGACCCTGGGAAGCCACATCCAGGTTCTGAGATCCCTCCCTCCACAAGCTGACCTGTTAATCAACTCCCTCCACTGCCCAGGGGCCTGAGCACCTGGGGAGTCAGAGGAAGAGCCCTGTGCACACATGCGTGCAATGTTCACCTGCGAAAACCACACCTGCCTGTCCAAGCCCAAAGGAGGAACTCTGGAACAACACATACAGCAAAAGCAAGACTTCAGTGCAGATCTCACGAGACCAGCAGGCATCTGTCTGATGGCAATAGGAATTTCATACCTAGTGCCTGGAGGTCCTGCCTCCCAATTCCTCATTGGCCTGATAAATGTAGGTTCACATACTCTCTCAGAATTTGCCTAAGTTAGCTGGGCGGCAGTAGCTCACACCTGTCATCCTAGCTACTCAGGGGGCTGAGATCTGAGGATCAAGCCAGCCCGGGCAGGAAAGTCCATGTGACTCTTATCTCCAATAAACCACTAGAAAACCAGAAGTGGTGCTGTGGCTCAAGTGGTAGAGCGCTCGCTTTGAGCTGAAGAGCTCAGGGACAGCGCCCAGGCCCAGAGTTCAAGCCCTATGACCAACAACAACAAAAAAGTTGCCTAAGTTATATTACTTTAGATTGTGTGTGTATGTGTGTGTGTGCATGTCTGTGCATGAGTATGTGAGTGTGTGTGTGCATGCATGTGTGTGCATGTGTGTGCCTGTGTGTATATTGTGTGCATGTGTATGTATGTGCATGCATGTGTGCACATGTGTGTGCATGCATGTGTGCATGTGGGTGCATGCACGTGTGTATGTGTGTGCGTGCATGTGTGCATGTGTGTGCGTGCATGCATGTGTGCGTGTGTGCATGTGTGCATGTGTGTGCGTGTGTGCATGCGTGTGTGTGCATGCATGTGTGCATGTGTGTGTATGTGTGTGTGCATGTGCGTATGTGTGTGCGTGTGTGTATGTGTGTGCATGTGTGTATGTGTGTGCATGTGCGTGCATGCACATGTGCGTGTGTGTATGTGTGTATGTGCATGTGTGTACGTGTGTCCATGCACATGTGTGTGTGCATGTGTGCATGTGTGCATGCATGCGTGTGTGCGTGTGTGCATGTGTGCGTGTGTGCATGCGTGTGTGTGCATGCGTGTGTGTGCATGCGTGTGTGTGCATGCGTGTGTGCATGTGTGTGTATGTGTGTGTGCATGTGTGTATGTGTGTGCGTGTGTGTATGCGTGTGCATGTGTGTGCATGCACGTGTGCGTGTGTGTATGTGTGTGCGTGTGTCCATGCACATGTGTGCGTGCATGTGTGCGTGTGTGCGTGCATGCGTGTGTGCGTGTGTGCATGTGTGTGCGTGTGTGTGTACGTGTGTGTGTGCGTGTGTGTACATGTGTGTGTATATGTGTGTGCATGCACACTTACATGTGCTAGCATTTGGTCTTGAACTCAGGGCCTGGGCATGCTGCAGTGCCTTTCTCACTCAAGGCTGGCACTCTACCATTTGAGTGACAGCTCCTTTTTTGACTTTGTTGTTACTGTTCATTAGAAATAAGAATTCATAGACTTCCTGTCCATGCTGGCTTCAAACTGTGATACTCAGATCTCAGCCTCCTGAGCAGCTAAGATTACTCTATTCAATAATTGAAATACATACACTTCCTGCTGTGGGAAGGTGTCTACCCATTTCCTCATTTATTGGGTCCTTTCTTTCTCTTGGCCCCCTTTGAATCCATCTTTTTGTTTACAGGCTTTCTGTTACATGAACTTTTCAATAGGTTGGACTCTGTCACATCCACAAGTCTCTATTGCGAGCAAGCTACTGGTAATTTCCCATTCAGAACCAAATGCCTCCACTTGAAAATGGACCCCCACTGACTTGGTTTCTAACACACGGCATGTCACATTTGCCATCCAGTGTTCTGGGGACTCGTGTTTTCCTTTCACAAAAGCAAGGCTCCTATTTTTATGACACGAAGAGAGCTAACACTTCAGAGTTTGATCAAAAAGAAAAGTGACACTCTAGGAAAAGGAACACCCTGATTGAACAGTCGTGAATATTGCTGTATTGTCTCAGAGTGGATGCAAACCACGGTGCCCAGGGACAGCTCGTCTTCCCAAAAGGTCCCCGCATTTGAGCAGAGGCGGCTGGGCTCTCATCACCCTGGGGTCCCAGGTTCACAAGGTGGTGGTAAATCCCCCGCCCTCCCTTCGCCGTATCCATTTGCAGCAGCCTTGGCCACACCGGGTCAGACGAGAGCCTCCATCCAAATGGTCCGTCTGGGTGCACTGATTGGCCAAGCTGAGGGCTGTTAGGCTCGGAGGCAGTCCTGGAACTGAGGATAAATGAAGTAAATTAACCATCTGATTTGGAAATGTGCTGCTGAAATGGGTCCAGTCACAAATGACGGCTCATCTGAGCCCAAGGTTCCCAAGCCAGCAAGGGAGGAGGTCAGAGCAGGAAGCGGGGAGTGTGCAGAGGCCAGTGGTTTCCATGGGCTGGACAGGGACTCTGGCAGAGGTAGGCCTGTGTCCTCCGGGTGGAAGGGGCCTGTGTGCCTCTGGGAGAGGCCAGCCACTTCCAGCTGAGGCTGCGTGAGAGCATCCCCTGGCAGCCGTCTGTGGGTTCGGGTGGTGGGCCGCAGAATGCCACCGTCAGACATTTGGAAACTGTCCCTGCACAGCTGTTCCAGCTTTTTCTGGAAGTGGCTGGAAAGATCACCTGTGCCTCATGGTGGGGAGATCACTTGGATCCTGTGCGATCTTCTGTGTGCTCCTGCGCGATCTTGTGTCAAAAGGGGGATGTAGTTCCCACTAAGGGATTGTAAGGAAGTCAGTGAGAATGTACGCAAGGCCTGCTTGGAGCTGACTCCTGATAGATAGATGCACAGGGGTGAAGCCATGGCATGGAGGAGCTTGTAGGGGTGAGGCCACTTTGTGGGCGGGGCTTTGTGGTTGCTGCCATATTCCCTCTGCCTCCACCCCCTCCACCCCCGGGTCTCCATCGGCTTAGTGTGGCAGTGGACAGTCATAGATGGAGCACAGAGCTCAGCCCTGTGACAGCTGAGCTCCCTCCTGGGTCCCAGCACCACCCTGCCACTCAGCGGCAGCACCTGCTATGCTCCAGGTGGGGCCGGGGACCTCATGGAGGAGACATGAGGGGCAGGCGCTGCTGGGCACAGGGCCGGTGGGACCACCAGCGGGTGCCGACGGGTGCCTGAATCTCCAGAGCAGGGCTGTGTGCCTGTCTGACACCTCTGGGGCGATGATGGGCTCCCCTGGGAGAGGCTAGTGTGGTGTCATCCAGGGAGGTGCTGATGCCCCTGGGCTGCCTTTCCCTGTAGGGCCCAGGTGAGCAGCACCGGGCTGATGGCAAGATCCAAGCCAGTCATTTAGGGACCTAACTTCACAGGACTCTCAGCAGGACTCCCCCGGGAGCAGGGCATCCCGGAGGATGCTCCTTGGGGATTGCCTTCGGCTTGGGGTCCCTTCTGCTGGAGGAGGCCACCACACAGGGGCCTGGGGTTCCCAGACACTGTCAGGGAAGTGGTTTTGGACCCAAAGACCTCTCCCATCAGCCCCTCAGAGTCCTTCTAGTCCTTTCTGGGTTTTTTTTTGGGGGGGGGGGATGTTGGTCAGTCGTGGGGCTTGCACTCTGGGCCTGGGCGCTGTCCCTCAGCTCTTTAGCTCAAGGCTAGAGCTCTACCACTTGAGCCACAGCACCACTTCCGGTTTTCTGGTGGTTAATTGGAGATAAGAGTCTCATGGACTTTTCTGCTCAGGCTGGCTTTGAACCGTGCTCCTCAGATCTCAGCCTCCTGAATAGCTAGGATGACAGGCGTGAGCCACCAGTGCCCGGCTCCTTCTAGTCCTTTCTAAAAGCAAGGTGGTGTGGGTGGTGATTGCTTCAAGTCTATTAAGGTCCCAAAGTTCTATGAGCCCTGGGATGCTGGGATTTCTGCCACCTGGGCACGAGTCTCCAAGGGAGACAAGGAGTAGCATCCTAAGGCTTGGCTGCTGCCTCTGTTTATCTCCCTGCACACATCTCTCCTCTGCCCCCTTCTCCTAGAGCTCATCTCCACTGACTTTGGGTACTGAAGGCAGGCCACAGCCTGGCCATTATCTAAGCAATTCCAGCCGTGTCAGACATTTGCTAGGAGACAGCGACGGGTGAGTGGCTGGCTTGTCACCTGCACGGCTGAACAGCTAGGGCTACAGAGCTGGGTTGCTGTGCATATGCGGCAGAGGGGTCATAAAAGTCCCTCTTGGAGCATGAGGTGGAGCTAAATGTGAAGAATTTAGTGCGGAATGGGAGAGCGACGGAGAGAATCATAAATACTCCACTAATGTGATCTACAGCGACTTCCTGAGCCAAATCCCCAGCCCAGCCGGGCGTCTGTGGCAGCCCAGAACGGCAAAGTTCCTGCTCGAAAACCCCATTTGTATTCCACCTCTCCCCCCCCTTTCTTTGCAGCCTTAATTTTATGAGCGAGTGCTTTGAATAGAAGGGATTATCACTGGTTTGCTGAGAGGCCTTGTGGAGATTTCTCCATCTGTGTGCAGCCAGCTTCTGTCCTAGTGTCTTCATTTTCCCCTTCTGGACGGACCTCTTCCTCTTCGCCTTCCACCATAGTTGGTGCCCACCTCCTTCTCCTGCTACGGCCCTGCCTGAAAACCTGGAGGTCCAGCTTCCTTGGACAAACTCATCTCTGTACTCATCTATCCCAGCATCAAGGCCCAATGCTACTCTGACCCAGCCAGCCCAGTGCCCTCTGCTCTATTGTCCTGGAATGTTCTTCACAATATCATCCCATGAGCAGCTCCTCCTTGTCTTTTCAGTCTTGGCTCAGCTGTCACTTCTATCCAGCCTGGAAGGCCCCTGAGCCCTTCCTTCCCTTACCCTTCTGCTTTTTACCCATGACCCTTGCCACAGTAGCTGACACAGCTGTCATGTGGCCATGTCTGTGCTGTTGCTGCCCATGGAGAAGGAAGCACCAGGTAGGTGACACAGATCTAGACTGTCTTGTTCATGGAGAGTCCACAAGCCTAGAAGATGGGGCACAGGTCTGGCGCAGAACGTGAGATCACATTCCCAAGGTCTGTCCCCTGCTACCCTGCTACCCTGCTACCCTGTGGGGAGAACTTCCTTTCCTCCTGCCTCCCCCTTCTGTTTTACCATCCCTCCCCATCCATGCTAAGCCGTGGGAGTCCAACCCAGGCCCACATGACATTGCACACTCAAGCCTGGCTAGATCCTGGGCTGCTCTGTACTTTGTGTCCTTCTCCAGCTCTCAGTCTGTTCGCCAGCCTGCTGAGGAGCCCCAGGGGCCCAGGGGTCCCTGGCTGCAAACCCCACCTTCCCACTGATGTCTCACCCTGTCTTGAGCGTCTCCCTCTCTCTTCCTCACAGTTGTCTCCGCTTTGGCCCTGGAAGGTGTCACCCAGGAGCTGTGCACTTCTCCCTGGGACTTCTCCCTGCTTGCCACCTGGGTGCCGGGTGTGTCTACTCCTTGTCCCAGTGCCCTCCTGCACTACAGGACATTCCTCCATGTGGTGTTCTGAATTTGAGAAAGAAAAGAGAAAAAGAAATGCATCATGCTTCTCCAAAATAAAATTCACCGTGGACTATTTGGGTCTAATCTGGAAGAGATGGAGGAAAGCAGGTCATGAGTGCCCCCAACTAGACCCTGACACCTGGAGGGGCACAGTTGTGACATCACAGATGAGGGGACGGAAGCTGACTTCTGCAGGACAATGCTGTCATCCACAGCAGCATGCTGACATTCATGGCATGACACAGGCGTCAGGGAACCAGGGGCCAATGGTGACCTCATGGGAGGACACCATCATGAAGGGAAGGACACTGTCTATTTAACCAAAGTGAGCACTTTGGCTGGTGGAATAGCAGGCCACTGCTGGATCAGAATGGAAGAGGCACAGCCAAGAGGAGGCCAGGGCAGCTAGGGTAACATTGAGCAGTGGAGGCTGTGGGGGTTCCGGCTGGGTGAACCATGGTGAGGTGAAGGTGGATCCAAACTCGGAGACAAACCTGGGTGGCAATCTCATGTGAGTTAGAGCAACTCTAGAAACAGCAATGGAAGTCAAAGGACACCCCTGTCTTAATTAGGGTATTTAAAACTTCCAATCATCGCACTGTCTGCCTTGGGTGCGGCTTGGGGTCATCACTTCAGCTATAAACTGGATACAAATGCTCACTATAAACAGAGGGAGATTACACTGTTGGTGGGAATGCAAACATGTTCAACTACTCTGGATAGCCAAAAACCAAAGCATAGAACTTCCTTATGACCCAGCAATCCTGGGCATCTATCCAATAGAACACAAACAAAGCCACACTAAAGCTACCAGCACAACCATGTTGTTTGCAGCATTGTGATTCACCATAGCCAAGATACTGAATCAACCCTCAGTGGACAAATGAATCAAGAAAATGTGGCATATATACACAATGGAGCTCTACTCCTCCATCAAAAAGAGTGATACTGTACCATTTATAAGGAACTGTAAAGACTTGGAAAAAATTATATTAACTGAGGTAAACCAGACACAAAGAAACATACATTGCTTGTTTTCCCTCATTTACTTTAACTAGAATGTGCCTATAAATCTGTAAGTAAACACTCTTGATGGTAAGAAAAAAATACACTGATAGATAATTTATACAGATTTCTAGGCACAGAGTGAGACCAAAGGAAGATATTCTTAGGACAGGTTCACAAAGGCACAAAAGCTATGTGCATCTGATCATATAAAATAATATTTATCAAAATGAAATACAGGAAATGGAGACAAGAGGGTTTTTCCCCTTTGTTGCTGATTTTGTTTTCTTTTCCTTTTGTCTTGTTTGTTTATCTGTCCCTGGTAGTGTTAGAAACAGGAGGAGAAAGGAATGGGCCAGACTCGATCTCACTAGGCTTTCCTTATTGAAGGAAAGTGAAGGACAGGCAACCTTCCCTCGGGAATGGAGGCTGTGCCGGGAGGTGGGATGAGAGTTGGGCTTTTATGAGGTTTGAGCAAGGAGAGAGAGGTTATTTAGTGCAGTACAAGGGAGGTGACTACAGGTATGGACAGAAAATAGGGTATCAATCTGTCTTGTGGTTACAACCATGAACAAGAGGTATAGCTGGTATACATAGTGATCATTGACTCCTGTATTGTTAGGGAGCAGAGGGGAGTGATCTTATTTCAAGATCTCAAGCTTTTAATGGCCAAACAGCTCTAACTTAAACATACTTAGGGTAGTAATTTATACACTTGTCCTGCCTTGACTGACCTTTTTAGTCTAGTTCTCATCCCTGTGAATACTGACCAGGTGGCATTGCAACCTTTTTCACCCTTTCTTGGTCTCACAGCTCAGCCTCAGAGTTTCCTAAAGGTTAGGCCAACAATAGAATGTTTGCAGCCAGGCTTAGGTCGGATTTCCCTGCCTGCTTCAGGCACATCCATGCATACTTGGGGTTTTGCCTGTTGTCCATAGACATCTGGGATAATAGGGTGGGGGTCAGTCCTTCAGAGAGTGTAAGAAGGGGCAGAGAAACGATGGAGCAAAGGTGAGCAAAGGCAGCAGTGGTATTCACTAGGCTACCACTATGTTGAAAATGAACTATACAATATTTGTGTGGAGACATGAGGGAAAAACTGGGAGAGAGCGAGGGAAGGCATGACCTTGTCCAAAAAGAAATGTACTCTTTACCTGACTTCTGTAGCTGTAGCCCCTCTGTAATCACCTTTACAACAACAATAAACAAATTTAAAAATAAATAAATAAACAGAGGGAGAGAGGGAGAGAGGGAGAGAAGGAAGAAGGAAGGAAGAAAATGGAAGGAAGCAGGGAGAAAGGGAAGGAAAGAGGAGAAAGGAGGTGTGCGGATCTCGTTTTTCCTTCTCTGACCTTCTTTTCCTTTGCCATGCTTGGTGGTTTCAGGATGGACAGCTGCAGGCCTGGCTGGACCCTGCTCAGCCCTCTCCTGTCCCAGGATCTCCTGTTGCCTGGGAGCCCCTGTGGCTGGTGGGGGCAGGGAGGTCCAGCAGTGGTGTCTGTGGGCATTCACGTCCTGACCCCAGCCAGCTTGCTGTGTACGCAGGACCTGATCTCTCAGAGGAATGAGCACCCCTGGCAGTCTCTTGTTTTTAGCAGCCACATTTCTGTCTTCTTTTATTATTTTTTTTGGTAAAAAGAAAAGGAAAAAAAGAAAGGCAACGCTTCACTTTTTTGGATAGAAATGTTCTTTGTATAAATGTAAATCTAACGAAGAAGCAAATAAACATCTCCCCAAAAGCATTTGCTGTTTTGATTCAAAACACAAATGGATTCCTGCACCTTTTGAGTTGGATGGAAATGTGGTTATGAAGAGAAAGAAAAGGCAGCCAGCCTTTTTGAAAGTAGTAAGTCCTCCCCCTCCCTCCTTCCCTCCCTCCTCCGTGTCTTTCTTCCCTCTTCCCCTCCCTCCCTTTCCAGCTCATCTCCATGAAGAACCAGTCCCAGGCTGGCCACAGCACTAGGGGGTGTACAGAGACTCAGCTCTGCTGGAGAGAAGGGGCTGACCGGCTGGGGCACCGGGGCTGTGCAGAATTAATGCTCCTGCCCCATCCAAGCCACCACACTGGGCTAAGCACAAGACATCACCAGATTTACTGTCAGTAATACAGTCGGATCTGCACCGTCAGTGTTCACCTAATAAACAGCATGTGTGCCTACCCGGGCCAGTGACCAGGGGACAGTCCGCACAGTTCAGACCCCAGCCTCTCAGCCAATGCAGAGCCTCATTCATGGAGGATACGGCTCCCCACCCCTTCCTCCCACATCTCAGTTCCAGTAGCTGCTTGGGTCTGCCCTGACCCCTGATAACGGCAAGAACTGGAGACACACGGGGCTGGCTGGGTGATCACAGGCCCTCACACTGCAGCCCACCCATGTTGGGATGAGCACATGGCCTGTGGTGCCCAGGGAAGGGGTTGTACCTAGGAAGTCTAGGGTCCCATGGCTGTAAGCAACAGCTAGGGCCGTGCTTTCTCCTTTGGACAGGCTGCTACTGGACAGGCCAGTACTGGGACTCTCCGTCCTCTTCCTTGACATGCTTTCCAGAGCTGGGATGCCAGGCAGAGCAAGGAAGTGCTCCCACGCACAGATCTGCCTATGGTGGGGAAGAAGAGGAAGAGGGAGAGGAGGAAGAGGAGGAGGAGGAGCAGGATCAGGAGGAGTGAAGGCCTGTCAAGTGTTGGGTGGGATTTTTATTTTCTAAGGCGAATGCAAAACAGATCAAACATCCTTTATTCCACTGCCATTTCCCAAATGAAACAACTTTCGCCTGAAGGAAGAAATCAATGTTCAAAGCCCTCACTCATTTTGAAGAAGATAATCGCCGTATTTAATACATGACAGGACGGCTGCTCGAGTGCCCATCCCCCGTGGAATTGAAGGGATACAGCCGGGCAGACCGTGGATGAAGCCAGTCACTGGTCCAAATGCAGAGAAAATGGACTGGCGAGTGGGGGCAGGGAACGGGGAGCCAGCAGAGGGGGCTCAGGCTGCCATAGGCTGTGCCCCGCCCGGTCACCTGCAGCCAGAGCTCAACCCATCCCTGGCTCTCCTCAGGCTGTGCTGAGTCCCTGGGTGATTCTGGGTGGAGCTCTCGGGAGCATCGCACAACCCCCCTCAGGCTACACGCCCAGAGCACCTGCTTAGTGCAGGATGGAGCCCTAGAAGGGAGACAGTCCTCAGAGCCTTAGAGCTGCCCATGAGGAAAACCAACACCACGGTCGCCACTCACAGTTACGCCTGGCCACCGTGGTGGGTGTGTCACTTCCTTTGGCCATTAGGGTTGACACGGGGGAGAACCTGAGTGGAAGAGCGGGCGTGCAGCATGGTGTGTGTGCACGTGTGCATGTCCATGCATGTGTGTGCATGGCTGTGCACGCGTCACATACTTGGGTCTATGTGCACGCAGGTATGTGTGCATGCATGCGTGTGCAGTATGGTGCACATGTGTGGGCTCATGTGTGCGTGCATGTGTCTGCCCGTGTGTGCATGTGTGTGCATATGTACATGCGTGTGCATGAGAGAGTGCTTGGTTGCGTTGCTGACAACAGCAGGACACAGGAAGAGTCCCTCATTCTCTCCCAAGTCCTCTTTCTCATTTTCCATGCCTCAGCACTATTAATGATGAGAGCGAGCAGTCCCTTCACTGGCTTCAGCAGTCAGCAAAAGCCCTACTGCTCTTTGGAGCCAGTGCTGTGTAGCTTGTAGCTCAGAGCGGAGAGGGAAACTGTACCCTCCTCCCTCCATGCTGGGCCTCGCCCCTCCACCACCCTGGGCACCTCCTCTGGCCTGTCCAGGCCCTCCAGGCAGGGTCTCCGGGTTCGCTTCAGTGGCCGAGGTGCACAGCTGGTCCGCTGAGCCTCGCACCCGCCAGCGCTGCGGTCCTGAGAGATGGGCTCTGGCTTGGCCTTGGGGCTCTTCCTGATGGCCACATGCTGTCTTTCCAGTTGGGAGCCCCTGGGTTTGAGCTTCTTTTTCCCTTTGTCTCCCTCGAAAGTCACCTTTCACTGGGCACCAGTGGCTCATGCCTGTAATCTTAGCTACTCAGGAAGCTGAGATCTGAGGATTGTGGTTCAAAGCCAGCCAGGGCAGGAAAGTCCGTGAGACTCTTATCTCCAATGAACCACCAGAAAACCAGAAATAGCATTGTGGCTCAAGTAGTAGAGAGCTCACCTTAAGCAGAAGAGCACAGGGACAGTGCCCAAGCCCAGAGTTCAAGCCCCATGACAGAATAAAGAAAAGACAAGAAAAGAAAAGCGTCACTTTTGCATTTTGAGCCTCCTGCACAGTCCCTCGAGTTCCCGCATTGATGTCGATGCCCGAAGGCCCTACTGTGCACCTGGCTGAAGGAAATGCAAGAGGTACATGAGGATGGTTCAGGAGGCGGTGGCTGGGGCTCTGACAAAACACTTGTCACTGTGAAGAGAAATTCCCTAATTCAACGCCCTCACAGAGCAAGACCCCAGAAAGTCAGAAGTGGATCCAGTGGGGCACTCAAATGCACCTCAGCCTTGATCCTATGGCCTGGTGCTGAGTCCACAGACGTGCCCACCGGCCGTGTCTTCCCCCGCCATTCTGCCCTTCCCTCCTGGCCACTTGGCAATGACGAGTCTCAGGGGAGGGAGGATTCTCTCTCAAATCCCCGGGCACCAGGATGCCCTTGAGAAGCACCAAGAAGGGTCATGCGTCGGAGGTGGTGGGTGGATCCAAGAGCAGAGACTCAATCTTGGAGCTGCAGAAAGTTAATTAGTTTTCTCTCCCATCTATGGAGGCTGAGGAAGGCTGGCTGGAGGCCACGTTGAATGTCGTCCACCACATCCCTGTCTACATCCGGCCTAATTTAATTTTGAAATTACATTGGGGGAAAAAAAAGTGTGAAAATACCAATTGCATGGCGTAATTTAGAAAGCCCATTATCTGCAAGCCACCTGCCAATAAAGAACATTCTGGCTGTGAGGGCTCCACGGCGTTTGGCTCCAAGAGATAGGCCCTTCTTTACATTCTCCACCTTTCTATGGGTGACAGGAAGAAACAGGAAGGATGTGCCCACAGGCAGATCTGAGGCAGCAATTTATCCATGCCCCCAGGAGAATCATCTATTGTCAGCTAGAAGATGGCTCTGAAGGGGAAGCTAGGGATCTGGGGCTTCCCTCTGTCTTCCCCCAGATCTGGACAGAGTGAAGGCAGAGGCCAGCGTGGAGAGAAGTGATCTCCTGCAAGGCCGCGTGGTTGGTCTCCCTTCCCCGGATTTATTGCAAATAAGTTGTCAAGCTTCAGGAAGCTTAAATTCTGCACCATCAACTTTTGGCATAAAATATTAGGGCAAAGTGGTTTATATCTCTCATCATGCTCGCTGAGGGTTATAATTCTCCTGGTGCCAATTAGAATTTGGACAAATCAATGCAGACCAGACACCAGTTCACCCCGAGTCTCTGGCCTAGTACAATTCCAACCTTTCATTGTGGTTGGTGATGTACAATTGAAAAAAAAAACGTATTTTTAATCTGTGCATTGCCAAGATTTGATTAGAACTACCTTCCCCTATCAAGAAATATATATATATATATATATATATATGCAAATACAAGACCGCCCACAGAATTCTAAGGATTCTACAAAATCATTTTTCAGCCCCCTAAAAATGTTGGCTGAGGCAAGTTAATTTTCTGAACAGATACAGTCCAATAAAGTTGGCCATAAATTGAGCATCTGTATTTAAAAGTTGTTCCTTCCCACTCACCTGTGTAATTGCAAATCGGATCTTCCCTCAAGGGGGTCACTGATATCTTCATCAGGTCTGGCCGAGGGGAACGCCCACTCCCCAGGTCACCTCTGAGCATTTTTGTAGCAGGGCATCTCAGATACTTCCCTCTCAGTCCCCCATTTGCCCAAAGACCATGTGCCACCCATTCTGTGGTGGTTTCTGGTAACCAGAATCTGTGGCTGGGGAGAAGGCCCTGGACGTTCCGGGTTCCTTAGCTATGATGTACCCTCGGCAGGGGATGGAAGGTCCCCTGTGTGCCTCAGCCCCATCCCGCCAGAGCCCCCAGCTCCTGGTATGTGGGTGTCGGCAGTGAAGCCCAGAGGATGGACATGCTGGTGCCGGTGGTGTCTACACGGGCATACACGCACTCCGTGGGGTCCCTGCTAGAATCTGAACTTCTGCCCACACAAGTTGCTCAGTTGAGCTCAAATGTAGTGACACTGTATCTCTGTGACGTGCAAAAGTCCTGACTGTTGATGGGTAAAGTCGGAAGCAGCGAACGAGAGCTGGAGGCGGGACAAAGGCCCTGGTCCTGTCAGCGATGCACAAGTGTGGGTGTCATGTCCTCAGGATGAGGACTGCTCAGACAGCTGTGGAACTTCACCCCTGGGGTGTCTGTGAACAGGTTCCCAGAGAGATGGGCATGAGAATGAATGGCTGAGAAGACACCCCAACAGTATGGGGTCCCTTCTAAGCCAGTGAGCAAGGAGGTGGAGGAAAGGTGAGTTATCTCTCTTCTTCCCCCCCTCCTCCCTCTTCTTTCTCTTCTCAGTCCCTCCTTCTCTCCTTCCCTCTTCCATCCTTCTTTCTCCTCCTCCTCCTTCACCTTTTTCCCTCCTTCCCTCCCTCTCTCTTCCTCCTCCTCCTTTTGTTCTCTCTCCCCTCCCTCCCTCCCCCGCCCTGCTCCAGGATGTCCACAGGCCTGCTTCTCAGGATGCGCATTCTCACCAGGATTCAAATATCAAGGCCTAGTCTCCAGGTGGTCCTACCCTGGCATTCCAGATGTCCAGCTCACAGCTTCGAGGCTGGACCTCCGAAGTCACAGAAGCTGCATCCTGAAAACCACTGTCCTCACCTCTGGGTAGAGATCCCGTGAAGCCTGGAGGAAACCCACACGTGTACACCCTGTGGGTGACGGGCCCCACACCCCAGCCCCTTGGGCTGCAGGACCGCTCAGCCACACAGAGATGGTGCCCCTGGTTGTGTGCCCTGCTCTGTGGGACATCAGCGCTCAAACCAGCTTCCTCTCCCTCTCTCCTGAGCAAGCTAGTTGTGGCTAGATGGTATTGACCCCAAGTTTCTGTGCAAGTCTTGACTCAGAGCAGACTCAGGATGTGACCGTGGTTGGAGATGGGGCCTCTAAAGGGTGAGGAAAGTCGGCGAGCTTGGTGGTGGCTCCCTAGGGCCACCAGGGAGTGGCCCGGTGGCTTCCACAGTACATGTTTATAGTGCCACAGTCCCAGAGGCCCAAGTGTGAGGCTGTGGGTGGGAATGGACCCTCCTGAGCTCCGCCCTGGCTCATGTGTGGAGTCCCGCGTGGACCCCCCTCCCCCCCCATGGTGGCCCTCTTTGGGTCTGTGTCCTGCTCACCTCTTCTAAGGACAGCAGCCACAATGGAGTAGGACCGGTCCTACTCCCTGGTGGCCCTAGGGAGCCACCACCAAGCTCGCTGCTGCATGCTTCCCAAGGCTCCGGCCCTCTCTGTTCTCACAACTTGCTCTCTGCTTTCACAGCTCTCAAACTTGTTTTCTCCCGTGAACACTCAGAGCAGCACCCTTGGGTGCTCAGGGCCTGGCGATAGCTGGAATTCCCCCCAACCCTGAGGTCTGGGGAAACAGTTTCTCCTTGAGCATCTGATGTCGGCCCAGTTCATACCGTACCAAGTTGGCCAGCAAGCGACAGGCAGTTCAGCTCAGTTTCCTAGGCAGAGAAAAGTTTCTCCAAATGACTCCTGAATAGAGTAATTCCATTTGCTAAGAAGTAAAGTTAAAAGTAAATTGTGCTAAATTAATATTGATTCAAATTAAGCCATTTATCTCTTTATGCATTTCAACTCCACATCAAATACAATCATTGCTTTACTACTCCACAGCAAATAAAATTACAAGTTAAATTGCATCTTGTGCTGGTGTTTCTTTACTGGGAAAGGCACACACACACACACACACACACACACACACACACACACGTGCACACTCAGTCACACATTATCACAATCCAAAGCTTAGAGCCCAACCAGCAGTGGCCAACACCAGGCCAACTCTACTGCTTGAAGCCCGACTTTACCACCCCTCTTCCCAGCTTATGTCCTGCTGGACATGGTCCTGTTGTTCCAGGCACTTTTGAGTGACCACTTTCCAGTTCTGTAGAAAATAAAAATCTGATCCTCCTGAAGACTTTGCCTGAGCCTTGGGCCCTATCTGCAGATCCTTTGCCGCATGTCCATAATCAGAGCTCCAGAGCCTGAGCCTCCCTTGCCTACCACCAAGGCCAGGCCCGGGGCCCGGGGAAGCTCTGAGCTCCTGCCCAGACCCCCGAGCTGGAGCCTGGCGTGTCCCCCTTGGCGACTAGGGCAGATCTTTACTTCACAGAGGACAGGTGTTGGAAGTGTTCTGCCTTTGCTTCTAGAAACAAATAAGAGGAAAACGTCACAGACTAAAGACAGGGTTTTCCTGAGCAGAATCGAGGGGCAGCAAGTCTCCCAGTGACCCCGTTTCTTCTTTCCTTTGTCCTTCTTGGGGATGGTAAATGCCACAGTTAAAGGGCACTGTTCCTAGGCCCGGCTCACTCTCTCCTCTCTTTCTCCACCCCTCCTGGTGGGAAGATACATTGCGCTGACTTCTTAAAGATCAATTCTCATGGAGAGAAACTCACCAAAAGGCAAACATGGATGGCTTGAGTTTGTTTTCCATGACAACTCCCACCTCCGACCCAGTTAGAGGCAAAGGCAAAGATAAGCAGAATGGCTCACATGTATGATCCCGGCTGGAGGCTAGTCTCTGAGGGTCAGTGAGACCCCACCTCAACAGAACAAAGCCAGGTATGGTGGTCCATCAGCCAGACAAGAGCACAACTGTGCAGTAAGCCATTCATGGGGTGGAATGCCTGAGACCACGCTGCACACGGGCCCCACACCCAAGGTGGGGCACACCCAGCGTGGCGTTCCCACCCTGATGCCCTGCCCTGGCAGGTCTGCACCCACCTGGGCAACCTGAGAGACCCCATCTCTACCTCCACAGCACTAACACCCTCTGAGATGCAAGTAGACCAAGTGTCTTGAACTTTCTAGAACAGAGACCCAGACTCAAGAACCTACCCTTCCCCCAGCCCCACACCAGGCAGACTGGTGGCAATGCAGTGTCAGCCACAGTCTGGGAAGCCAGGGCGGTGCTCTTCGGGGAGGCTGGAGGCAGGGACAGTGCTCAGGTGATGCTGACCCCTGGCCGGGGAGGGGCAGCGGAGGAGGCCGGGCTCAGAACAGCTTTCATCTGTCCGGCTGCTCGGCCACTCGGTGGGGGGTGCCATGGGGGCCATGGGAGCCAGGTTTATGGGCCTAGGACAGGAAATCACCCTTTGCCCAGCAGAACAACAAAGCTGGATAGGCTGCCGGCTTTCTGCGGGTCAGCTCTTTGCCCGGCCTGATTTTACAGAGCTGGCCAAGCAGTTTGGGGTTTTCAGATGGTCACGGAGCCGGTACGCATCCCGCCAGGGCCGATCTGTCACCGGATCCTCCAGGCAGCATGGAAACCTTACACAAAAGTCCTTGCTGCCTGATCCGGGCTGCCTGCTGCAGGCCCTGGGCCTTGTCCCCCTCTTTGAGACATGCCCTGCTTCCCTGCACCTGCTGTAACAAGTCATCTGAACCTGCCGACTAGACACAGCACACCAGTCAGTGTCATGAAGCAGAATCAGGGTGTCCACAGGGTCCTCTCTTCCCCGTCTACAGCGGCTGTCCCCAGACCCAAGCCCCTTCCTTGTTTCATCCACAAAGCTATCACGTGCGGTCTGCACCAGCCTCCACTCCTCCACGGCCTCCACCATCGGGCTGCCTTCACCTCCTCCTTCCAACACCCTGGGACCACTCCACAACTCATGCCAGTCGCCCACACCACCGCTCTGAACTGCAGCAAACCGGACACAGATGGTGGCACTCACACGGTCAGAGTGTGAGGAGGGGGTTGGTGGTGGAGAACAGGGTCAGGACTGCGACCCTTACCTGACCCCCAAGCCACGACCCCATGCACCTAAACTGGACCTTTTGTATCTCTACCACCAACTTAGGGCTCAAACTGGGTTCTTTCTTCTTCTGGGAATTGTGAGGTCAATAACCAAACTGAGTGGATGGAGGGACAAGCTTGCTCTTTGACCACAGAGAAAGGAGAAGCACAGAGAAATTACACACAGGGGCCTTCCCCTTCTCCCAGCAATGAGGGTGGACCTTCTCAAAGCTAGAGAAGGGCCAGGAGTATTATTAAGCATATGTCGAGGGGAGCTGAAATCAATATATAAGACAAACACCTGTACCCCCTGCCCACTGCTGTGCTGTTCACACAGCCAAGGTGCCCAGCCACAGACCAGCGGACAAAAAGACGTGATCCATACCCACCATGAAGTACTACACAGCCATTCATGACACATATGCACCACGGAGTATTACACAGCACACGTGACACATACACACCACAGAGTATTACACAGCACACGTGACACATACACACCACAGAGTATTACACAGCACACATGACACATACACACCACGGAGTATTACACAGCACATGTGACACATACACACCACGGAGTATTACACAGCACACGTGACACATACACACCAGAGAGTATTACACAGCACACGTGACACATACACACCACAGAGTATTACACAGCACACGTGACACATACACACCACAGAGTATTACACAGCACACGTGACACATACGCACCACGGAGTATTACACAGCCATTCATGACACATACGCACCATGGAGTATTACACAGCCATTCATGACACATACGCACCATGGAGTATTACACAGCACACATGACACATACACACCACGGAGTATTACACAACACACGTGACACATACACACCACGGAGTATTACACAGCACACGTGACACATACACACCACGGAGTATTACACAGCACACATGACACATACACACCAGAGAGTATTACACAGCACACGTGACACATACACACCACAGAGTATTACACAGCACACGTGACACATACGCACCACAGAGTATTACACAGCACACGTGACACATACGCACCACAGAGTATTACACAGCACACGTGACACATACGCACCACAGAGTATTACACAGCACACGTGACACATACGCACCATGGAGTATTACACAGCACACGTGACACATACGCACCATGGAGTATTACACAACATACATGACACATACGCACCACAGAGTATTACACAGCCATTCGTGACACATACACACCACAGAGTATTACACAGCACACGTGACACATACGCACCACAGAGTATTACACAACACACGTGACACATACGCACCACAGAGTATTACACAGCACACGTGACACATACGCACCACAGAGTATTACACAGCCATTCGTGACACATACACACCACAGAGTATTACACAGCCATTCATGACACATACGCACCATGGAGTATTACACAACACACGTGACACATACACACCACAGAGTATTACACAACACACGTGACACATACACACCACGGAGTATTACACAGCACACGTGACACATACGCACCACAGAGTATTACACAGCACACGTGACACATACGCACCACAGAGTATTACACAGCACACGTGACACATACGCACCACAGAGTATTACACAGCACACGTGACACATACACACCACAGAGTATTACACAGCACACGTGACACATACGCACCACAGAGTATTACACAGCACACGTGACACATATGCACCACAGAGTATTACACAGCCATTCATAACACATACACACCACAGAGTATTACACAGCCATTCATGACACATACGCACCATGGAGTATTACACAGCACACATGACACATACACACCACGGAGTATTACACAGCACACGTGACACATACGCACCACGGAGTATTACACAGCATACGTGACACATACGCACCATGGAGTATTACACAGCACATGTGACACATACACACCACGGAGTATTACACAGCCATATAGAAAATGGAGGTTGTATCATTTGCAGGAAAATGGATGGCATCGGAGAACATCATGTTGAGATAAATCGAACTCAGAAGGCCAAATGCAACATTTTACATGTACATATATATACACACACATACACACCTACAGGTATGTGTCTGTGTGTCCACACACATATATGTGTGTAAATGCACACACGTATATTACACACACACCTCATCATGGGCATGACCGGGAGCTGGTCTGCCAAACTTGGTGACACGTGGATTGGCGTGGTGTCCTGTGTTTCTTTTGCTTTCCATTGTAACTGTGCATAGCTAGAGTGAAATTCTGAACTGCATACTGCTCAAATTGTTCCTGAATATATGGACCATGTTGGAACAGTCCCTGACCCGCAGAGCAGCTGTGGCACAGGTGTGGGGGGGGGCATGGAACTCTCCCCTACCTGCCTACAGGAACTGAACTCTCCTAGAGACCCCGAGGGGTGGGGGGTGGGGTGCTAGCCTTGTGCTGTGGTCTGGTCTGCTCACACCTACTTACACACACACACACACACATACACAGACCTTGCCATACCCCAGAGGAGCAGAGCCCACTCTGCTGGACAACACGATCCTGTGCAAAGAGGCCAAGCAGTGACAAGCACAGGCGGGACCAGAAATAGGGGCGGGGAGGAGTGGGGCATGGCCCAGATAGGGAGGCCACGTGATTAAAATGACCGATGTGTCGGGCAGGAAATCGGAGCTCCTGACATGGACCTGGCGTGGAGAATCAGGCCTCTTATATCACCGCAGGAAATGGGCAATTTTATGCCAGCTGGGAGCAGTGTGTCTGGCAGTAATGGCGAGCGTAACTCACGTCTCGGGCGCTGGCGGGGCTGCTGGCAGAGAGAGCCCCGCCCTGAGCGCAGGTTTCCTGGGCTCTGGATTGAACGCCAGATCTTTGAGGGACAGGTTGAAAAAATGCTCAAACATTTGCTTTGCTCTAAGGGAAGCTAAGTGCCTGTGAGAACGGCCACTTTGACGGTGTCTAGAGATAAAAGTCACCCTCCTGGATCCAGACCAACCAGCCTCGGGCCCAGCCCAGTCCCCACTCAGCATGCCACACACGTGAATGTACATATACACATGCAAACACACATGGACACACTGCATGCTCACACGTACATGTGCGACACATGAGTGTATGTGGCATGCACACACATATAATCTGTGCTGCACATGGGCGCCTGTGGCATGCATACACACATGTGCACACTGGCACAGGGCACATGCAGGTGCATGTGAACACACATGTGCACTGGTGCACACAGCATGCGGGTGCACATATACGCTCAGGCGTGCGTACACATGCGCAGATACACACAGACACGCACATCTCTCCAGTTCTCACTCTGCATTACCCATTTGTTTGTATGTGTCTATCTGCTTACTAGGTATCGGCCCACATTGGCAATGGCTCCGGGGTGAGAAAGCAGGAAGGCCCCGGCTCCAGGAGCCATCCTGCATGAGCTCCAGGCACCTCAGGAAATGGCTACCTTGAGCAGTCAGCTTGGCCTCCCTGGAGAAGACTTGGCTCCGGATAAAAGTGGCCAGGCTGTCTCCCAAGGGAGAGATGAAAAACTAGGACTCGGCAAAGTGGGCTGAGAAGGAAGTTCCCCGGAGATTCCTGTACCATTAGACTGCTTTTTAAACAAATGCGCGTTTCTCCAGAGTGACCCAGTTTCCCACAATGAACTGTGTTGCAACTACAGAAAGTCACAGCAGCTAGCCAGGTGCCAGTGGCTCATGCCTGTAATCCTAGCTACTTTGGAGGCTGAAGATGGAGGATCTTAGTTTGAGGCCAGACCAGGTAGAAAGATTCACCTGACTCATCTCCACAACAACAATGAGAAACCTAAAAGAAGGCAGATAAAGGCTCAAAAGCAAGATTCTATCTCAAAAATAACTATGGGGCTGGGAAGGTGGTAGAGTGGTTGCCTCACATGCATGAGGCCCTAAGTTCGATTCCTCTGCACCACATAAACAGGAAAAGCTGGAAGTGGTGCTATGGCTCAAGTGGTAGAATGCTAGCCTTGAACTGAAGAGCTGAGGGACAGTGCCCAGGCCCAGAGTTCAGGCCCCACGACCAACAAAAATAAAATAAAATAAAAATAACTAGTGAAAATCAGCATGATTCTGAAGAAGAGTACCAGTCTAGCATGTAGGAAGTCCTAGGCTCAAACTTCACCATTGCAAGAAAACTAAAATCATAGAATCTGGAGTTTAACTGTGATCCAATCAGGTGAAAAACATAGAATCCAGAGTTTAACTATGATCCCATCAGGTGAGGTTGGTCTCGCTCGGTTTGCTCACTGTGGGCCTGAGCTCTGCCTCATTCATGTGGTCTCAATGCAAACACATGTCCGGTCATAGTTTGTAGTCAGCATCATCTACTTAACACAGTATTAGCTACAGTAGATACATCTCCCTATAGGCTGGAGACATACTCAAATATAATTGTGTATCTAGAAAGGTTTATTGACTCATATTGTAGCCACTCTCACTGACTTCATTGTTTAAACCATAGCCCCTGACTGCAGAATGCCCTCAGGTGGGAAGGAAGGGCCGTTCCTGGATCATTTTGATGAACAAGCAGAGGACGAATGGTCCTTAATGCTCTTGTGAGGACCAGCAGTGTGTGTGATACAGTCTCAGGCCACAGACCCGGGAGAAAGGCCTCTGCACAACTCTTCCTGGAAGACCTCTCCCATCTGTGTTCCTCACCCCACACCCAGCCCCGCCAGCCGCCCCTCCTCATTTCAGCCCAGAGAGCACCATGGAGGACTTGGCTTGGTTTTGCCAACCTGACAATAGAGACACATAAGCCTTCCCTTTGCACTTAGGTCTCTGCACACGATCAAGATTCTGTGAGGTGTCCAGGAAACCACTGCGCTGCTTCCTCTTGGGTCTTACTGTTGCCCTGCTCCTTCTTTTCCTCCTAATGGATGATGCCTAGATGCCAGGGCTCTGTGATGCCCTGGGCTCCTGAGCTGGGGTCTGCATCCATCCCCACACAGACTGCTACTTCCCTGAATCTCTGGGTGCCATGGCCCCCAGAGTGGCTTTGTACACCCATGGTCCCACCTCAGCCCCGACTGCGTTTATCACTTGCTGCCACTGGCTTGATCTCTGCCCCATGTACACACATTCCCCCATGTACCCCAGGTCCTGCCCAGATCCATCCTTCTATCCTCCCTGCCCCCACCTGTCCGCCCTCCACCTCCTCCATGCCCCCCACCCCCCTCATACTCCTCCCCTGCCATGCTCCTTCTTCTCTACACCCTCCCCACTGTCTCTCCCCTCCATCCTCCCTTCCATGCCCCCACGTTGGCCCTCCTTTCAGCCACTCAGCCCTCCCCCTCCTTGACCATCTTCTCCTGCATGCCGAGCTCTGGTTGGGGTTTCTTCAGTCCTGGGATCCCCAGAGCTGATGGTGCTCAGTGGCTGGGGGAAGCTGATGGCAGGGCTGGCCTGGACCAGCCTGAGGGAGGCCTTGTGGAAGAGGGGTGTCAGCCCTCACCTGCCCCAAGAGCCCTGAGCATGACCTCGCCAGAAATGGCTTCGCCACCAGTGTTGCTGGTGCACTGTCCTTCTGCTACTGACGAACTGATATTCCTGAGGGAAACCAGGAAGGGCCATGCAGACAGATGACAGATGACAGACAGACAGACTGACGAAGGCAGGGGCTGGGGTGACAGCTCTACCACCAAGGGACCTCCTAGACTACCAGGGAGGCCAGCAGGTAGGACAGGACAGGAACCTTGCCTAACCTTGACCCCTGACCTCTGCCTTCCAGAAGCCTGATAGGGGGAGTCTCGCTGAGGCAGCCACCGGGGTAGGTGTGTCACAGCAGCCACAGGACCCTGGAGGGTGAGAGCTATGTCTTAGGGGCAGCCACCCCTGCTCCAGGGCCCTGCCGCTGCAGCAGGCCCTGTGCCAGGAGGGGTGGTGGGAGCGGAGATGAAGAGCAGACTCTGTGGCTGGGGTGGGGGAGGCCCAGAGGGCCAGGGAGCCCTGGCTAACTCCTTCTAGAATGTGTCTCCCCACTCCGATGCAGGACTGCCAGACAGAGGCTGTCTGTGCCCCGGCGGCCAGCGGTGGGGGATGCTGGCCCCCAGTCAGAATGCAGCCATATGTCCCCGCTCAGGGCGGTGGGCAGCAGCTTGGGGCGCACAGCCAGGCGGGAGCTTATCTGGGCCTCATGCATATGCATTGGTGGACATTTAAAGCGGCCCATTGCCGGCATGCATATTGAGCAGACTTGTACAATGTGTTTTATTGCCTGTGTAGGTCCTTTTGTAATATCCTCTGGAAATTCACACTAAAGGATATTTCAAGTCCAAATGACTGACCCGGAAAGCCCTTATGGTCCCTGTCTGGGAGCAAGTTTTATTTAATAACAAAGTGTCTTATTTAAAATTTTGCCTATTGATGAGGCTGCCTGAGCAGGCGCTAATGCCTCCAGAATGCTGTATTACGTGTGTGATGGCCAAGTCCGCCACTGGGTTTCTGTCAGGCCAATTTCCCTTTTATGCTTGGGCTGCTTAAAACCCCTTCGAAGATTCAGATGTAGTTTTTCAGCAAGAGCTTGCTGTGGATTTCTCACTCTCTTTTGAAAATGTAGAAGGGCTGTGTAAATCACCCGGACGCAGTCCAGAGCAAGAAAGGAGACAGACAATGCGTGAGCTGGTAGAAAGGCAGGTTCTGGTTGCTCAGCACAAGACAGGACATTGAGAGCGTGAGTACAGCTGTCCGGACCCAGGGGCAGGTGTCAGCTTTAGGGGCATCTTTTGAACCTCGCACAGGAAGGGAGGTATGATTTATCTCAGGGGAAGACTGCTGTCCATGATGCCTTACCTGGGGGACAGAAATAAGCGCTGTGTAAAATCCCTGTGATTTGCTCTGATCATGCCATACAGTAGCTAAGCAGGGGGCTGTTCAGTGTCCCTGAGGGAAATAAAAAAAGAATGAATAGACACTGGCTCTTATGGACTTCAGGGCTGGATGTCCATCTCTCCAGGCTTGTCATGGGTAAAGAGGGTTCTTGGTATCTGTTAACACGTCAGAATACTCTGGATTTCATTTCTGAAAACACTTCGCTTGCCTTAAAAAACTGCTAGCCTTGAGCTGAAGAGCTGAAGGACAGCACCCAGGCCCAGAGTTCAGGCCCCACGACAGGACCCCCCCCCAAAAAAAAGCTAATTGATGCCAACTAGAAGAAAATAAATGATATGTATATAAGTTCCTCAAAAGACTAAACATAGAGTTTCCCTATGACCCAGTTATCCTACTCCTAGGCATTTACCTAAATGATCACAAACAAGGCCACACCAAAGCTACCAGCACAACCATGTTCACTGTAGCTGTTTACCAAAGCTAAGATATGGAATCAAGCCAGCTGACCCTCAGTAGATGAATGGATAAAGAAAATGTGGTCTATGTACACAATGGAATTCTATGCTTTCATCAGAAGGAATGGCATTGCCCCACTCATAAGGAAATGGAAAGGCTTGGAAAAAATGGTATTAAGCAAAGTAAGCCAGACCCACAGGTTGTATGGTTTCCTGCACTTGTAATAACTATAATATGTCTAGGATACTCTTAGTAGAGGATTACAATGGTGGCTCCATAGTGATTGTCGATATGACCCTATAAAATTATGCTTATTGAAATGAACGCCAAGAAATGGAAGCAAGAGGGCTTTTTTAATTGTACTTTTTGCAGTCATGTCTCTTCTTTCCTTTTGGTTTATTCCTTGTTGTCCCTGTTTTTTTTTTTATTTCTGTCTTATATGTAAGTTTATCTGGTTTGGGGGAGGGAAGAGGAATCACAGAAACAGTGGAACCAAGGGTGAACCAGAGTAACAGTGATACTCAGACACTACAGTGGAAATGAACTTTACAACTTGAGGGGGAGGAGAGTCTGGGGATGGAGGGAGTGGGAGAAAATGAGAGAGGGTGGTAATACTCATCAAAAAGAAATGTACTCATTACCTTACTTATGTAACTATAATCCTTCTCTGTACATCACCTTTACAATAACTTTTTTAATATTTGCAGCACAAAGAAAGAAATTGCTGACCAGATGCTAATGGCCCATTCCTGTCATCCTAGCTACTTAGGAGGCTGAGATATGAGGATCTTGGCTGGAAGATAGCTCAGGCCAAGGAAAAAAGTCTATGAGACTCTTATCTCCAATTGACCAGCAAAGGGCCTAAGTTCAAGCCCCAATACCAGCACGCACATGCATGCATGCACATGTGTGCACGTGCACACAGACACACAGACACACACACATCAATCAATAAGAAAGAAAAAGAAAAAAGAAAAACACAGACTAGATGTTATTTATTTAGTGGCTGCCTGATGAGAATCAGAAAATTAGAGCAGTCAGATTTTAAACATGCTCTTGGTATACATACATTTGTGCACACTTGTATATACATACATGCATGGCAGCGAATTTGTGTCTATAGAGGCACATGATTTGTAGTGGGAAGGGTAAGACTCTGTGTTTGCAGAGATCTGCAGTTGGCAGGAAAATGGGGAAGAAGAGGACAGTAAAGAGAAGAGGGGGCTCCCTGAGGCTCTTTTCAAACACTGCCCAGGAAGTGGGGTTCCAAACCTTCATCACTGCACCCCCCCCCCGTTCCCTCTATGCAGAGGTTGAAGCTCCACCCCCAGTGTGGCTGCACTTGAAATAAAGAAGGAACTGAGGGGTTCGATAGGGCCATGAGGATGGGCCCTGTTCCAGTGGGGTTAGTGTCCTTGTGAGAGAAGCCATGGGAAACCATCACTGCCCTCCACCAACACTCTCAGGAAGGGTCTTGTTAGGACTGGGAAGGAAGCAGGGTCTGCCAGCCAGAAGCAGACCCTCCCCAGAGTGTGTCCTCAGCAGCTTGGTGTTGGAATTCCCGCCTCCAGAACTGTGAAAAAAAAAAAAAATGAACGTTTTGGTTGGAGCCCCCAAATCCCCAGTTACAGGTTATGGTCACCCTGGAGGCTGGGCTGGGTCCTCAGCTCCCAGCGCCATCTCTCTGAGCCCTGCTGTAATCTTGCCATCCCCCCACTGGGCACAGCACATGGGGCCACCCTGAGCCCGGGACTTTGCCATCTAGAATCCTGCAGCACTCAGAAGACAGAGGCCGGAAGGGGGTCTCTGCGTACAATCTAGCTGAGCTCCTTCCTCATCAACCCATCCTTCTCCGTCTCCCCTGTCATCACTCACAGATGCTCCTGCTTGATTTAATACAAGAGAAAGATGGCTTCCAAACATGCCCTGTCACCCTTTAAGAACTGTTTACTCAAACCCAGAGAGCCAAGAAGTCAACCACCAAGAAGAGAGCTGAGAGGGCAGGTGTGACGCTGGCTGAGATCGGACAGGAGAGTGATTCCTCCCCTCCTCCCCGTGCCTTCCCACCCCGGCTAGGGCTCCCCTCAGTCTGGAATAGTTCATAATACCTCAGGCCCACCCGCTGGGCTTCCTGGGCTGTGGTGCCAAAATGTAAAACCCATACCTCAGGCCCACCTACTGGGCTTCCTGGGCTGTGGTGTCAAAATGTAAAGCCCATGCAGTCAGGCTGGCATCCTGACCTGCTGGTGGCAGAATAGTGAGAAGGTAGTGAGCACAGCAGCTAGCCAGGCTGTGGGGCTGGTCCTGCGGCCCCACCCTGGTTTCCCTCCCCATGTGTTCTCAGAGCTCCTCCCAGTCCCACAGCCCGTGGGGGGCCAAAACCTGCCTGGGCCCTCACCTCTGCGACCAAGCCACAGCCCGGGTGGTCCAGGCTCTGCCCAAAGGGAAAGCAGGATTGATGCCAGCGATAGAAAGCAAAATTGATAACCACCAGCCCCAGGAATCAATCAGCCACGCCTTTGTAAGGAAGCCCGGGGTCTGACCGAGCGCCCTGGACCCAGGCTTTCCTTTTGTTTTGTGTTACTGTAACAAATGGCAGAGTCTGGGTACTTTGTAAAGAAAAGAAATATGTGTGGCCCCTGATCCTGGGAAGCTCCAGCCTGGGCCTGGCATTGGAACCCAGCAGGTAGCATGGCGACCCCATGGGTAAGAGAGGGTGTAGACAGAAAGCCTTGGGTGGCAGGGCTCTGCTGGGTGGGGGCTGGCGACGCCCCCCCCTCCAGGGTCACACCCTCTGAAGAGAGGGCATGGGGGCCACCAGAGGGCACAGAGAGCCCTTGTCCTTCCCACCCGCCGGTGGGGCTCATAGACATGAGGGGTGCTTTGTGGGGCTCAGATTCTTGATGCCTTGTGCAGCTGGGGGCTGTGGAATCTGGCCTGGTTATTTCCTAGAGACTTTTCTAGAACCAAGTGCATGGGCGGAGTGCGGGGGAGTGGATGGGCTGAGGATGGCTGAGCCTCACCCCTGCCCCCGTCTGGGTCCTGGCGAGGGGACCTGCGGAGTGGAGAGGTGTTAACCCAGTGTGTGTGGGAGTCCGTACTGAGGGCATGGCATACGCTGTTCTGTGCTTAACCCACTGCTCCACATCTCAGTGCTCAGCGACAGGAAATGCCTGGATCACAGAAGCCCAGGGCACCCGGGTTGGCCCAGCCCCGTCCGGCACTCCATTGGGCGTCCACCAAGTTCCTTGACTCCCCAGCACAGTGCCTGGTTACAGGCCAGTAAAGGCTGCTTGGACCTGCTGCCCCAGGACTCTTCCTGCTCATCCTCGGGGCCGTAATTCATGTCCCCTCATCCCCTTCTGCAGGGGGCACCCCTGGCTTTCCATCCCCAAACAGTATCTGACAATCCTCCAGAATGCTGAGGTGTCTTGTGAAGGAATTCCGGCGGCGTTTGCATAGTCCAGCGGGAGGGAATGTCCAATCCTTCACCGTGCCACTAAATTGTGGGTTCGATTTATCTTCCGTCAGGCCAATATTAATATTAAAATCCTCTAGGAATCATAAATCTATCGTCTATCAGAAAGAGCAGCTCCTGGAAGTCAAAAGACACCCTCATTAACAAAGACAGAGGGAGTCCCGGGGGCGTCTTCCGTGGATGAACCAACGGTTTATAGGCTGAACTTTGGTGTAACGACCGTGCTGTGGTACCGGGTGTGTTTTCAACATAAATTGGCCAGTGAGGGGCCAGGAATCACCACCAGCGTGTGTTAGTGACTCGGAGGCTCAAAGCAGCTAGCCAAGGAGAGAGCCCTCGGGGCTGTGGGGTGAGCATGGTGTAGCTGTCAGTGGGGTCCCCGGGCTCTCCACAGAGCACTGAACCCCTGAGTGGGTCTCTTGTCACCACGTCCTACGTCACAGTGCTGCTGCCCAGTCCTTGGGCTCCATGAGCAAGCACGTGTCTCTGAGAGGTGGAAGGTGAGATGGGCAAAGTTGTACTGGTACGGTGGCACATGCCTGTAATCCCAGCTCTCCAGAGGTTGATGCAGGAAGATGTGCAGCCATGGGGTTAGCTTCCTGAATAGCTAGGGATTCAGGCATGAGCCACCGGCACCCGGCTCCACCTCCCGGGTCTCAGTGACTCATCATAACAAGGCCCCAGCTGACCCGTCCTGAGACACTCCAGACACCGCTGGCTTTCTGGTTTCAACTTCGGAGTCTGGCCCTTTGACATCTGTTGAAAATATTGTGATTTTTCTGTATCTATTCACCTCCAGAGCAGCGACCCACATGGTGAACAGAATGAAATAAGGACAGATGTGCTTCAGATGGAACCTCTCTGAATCCGGTTCCTGCGTGTGGGACGTCGAGGGCTGACTTGGTGAGCGACTGGGAAAGCAGCCTGGGAGAGCTGCAAGGGGCTGAACCTGCACAGAGACGGGAGGACATGGCGGGAACTGCCACGTCTGTGCAAAAGACACGCCGAAGGGGACACACGAATATGGGACGGAGTGAAGACACTCGGAAAAGCAAACAAACAGCTTCCAGGTTTTTCTAAGTAGAGAAAGATGCAAATGTTCAGCTTTACGAAGTCACAATCTCATGCAAAATAAATCAAATCCACACATAGACACCTCAGTAATACTGCTGAGCCTCCTAAAGGAGAGAAAACTGTAAAATCCTCAGAACATTGGACAGAAGGGAGGACTTTAAACTCTACGAGAGGACAGAATGTTAAAAAGAACAACATAAAGACGGAGACTAAACCTCTAATTCAACAGAATGAGCCAGATACTGGAAGAACATTTCTTCACCCAGAAATCCTGGGTTTGGTTTACCTTCCCTTCGGATGATTTCAAGCCCGGACTGAGAGGTAAAATGACCATTTACCCTTCGGAAACTCTCTTGGAAAGAAGTGTTCAAGGATATCCTTCAACAGGTAGGAAATTAAACCCCAAAGAGAGGAGCAAGATACAGGAAAACCATGAAATAAAGACGCTTGTGAGCCTGTTGGTTACTCTAAGTAAGAAGCACTGTTTCCAAAGTAAAAATGAAAATAAGATGCTGGAGATTTGAAAACAAGGGCACGCCAACGGATTAGTCCAGGAAAGTCAGGAGTTGGGGAATGGAGGAAATTTGGAGCTCTGCCTTCTAACTTCAGGCAACATGTGCAAGGTCTGCTTTGTGCTTTTAGTCTTCGCACACGGACAGGCTCACATTCTGAATAAGAAACCACCAAGGGAAAAATGTAGAAAAGTCGAAGACCAAGCTAGAGATGATGGAAGCGCAATTCTGTCCGAGGAACAGCAGCAGACACATCAATGATCAAGAAACAATGGATACCCAAATGAGCAGGTTATATTGTAACCCCCTTTAGATTGTACAACCAGTTGGTGTTGGGGGAGATGGAGGGGGAGGGATCTTCTAACAAGATGTCTTGCACCATCTTCCACTTCTTAAGGACTTGGGTTTCAGTCTAAAAAGAACTCTCCCCAGGGAGTGGCTACCCCTTTGGTGGCAGTGGGAGGGAAGAGGGAGGGCTGAGGTCCCCAGGTCCCCAGGCCCCTGCCGATCTCCAGCCCCTTCCCTTCCCCAGGGCCTTTCCTGCCCCCTGCCCTATCCCACTGGCTCACCAGGCCACAGACTGCACCTGGCACTTCACCTCGATCTCTCAGGTATGTGCTGGGCCCCAGGCTTCCCAGAGCAGCCTCCCAGTGGCACTGCCTTCTGCCTGGAGATGCACCCTGGGGATGGACTGGGGAGAGACAGGGGTCACTCTGATCAGGGAAGGGGCGGTGAGTGGTGCTCACCTGCTTGGGACCCAGAGAGGCTGGGCACATGGGCAGGTCCGTCTCATCCATCCTTGAGGTCACTGCCGTGGACGGAAGGCTGTGCCCCGGGCCGTGAGGAGGTGAGTTAGGGAGGATAGGTTGTTAGGGTGGCCCAGTCCAACACCACGCTTGTGAGAGGAGGTCGGGACACGGATACACAGAGGAAACACCATGTGAGGACTGAGGGAGGAGATGCCATCTTCATGGCAAGGGGCGAGGCCTCAGGAGGACCCAGCCCCGGGACTCCCGGGAATACCCTGCCGCTGGGGCACCCCGTTCCTACCCGGGACTCCCTGGGAATACCCTGCCTTCTGGGCACTCCGTTCCTACCCGGACTCCCCGGGAATACCCTGCTGCTGGGAAACTCCGTTCCTACCCGGGACTCCCTGGGAATACCCTGCCTTCTGGGGCACTCCGTTCCTGCCCGGGACTCCCCGGGAATACCCTGCTGCCTGGACACTCCGTTCCTACCCGGGACTCCCCGGGAATACCCTGCCGCCTGGGCACTCCGTTCCTACCTGGCCGTGCTGTGACCGTCCATGTGCACTGCGTTTCTACCACCCGAGGCCCTGTTCTGCCCTTCATTGTTGCTGCCACCTTAGCAGACTAACAGAGATGGCCGTGAGGGACCCTCTAAGGAGATCCGTACCACACATCCCATGGAAGCCAGCCTTTTCTGCACCCCATCCAAGACGGGAGCAAGGGGAATGGCAGGAGATGAGGTCAAAGGGCAGCAGGCTAGAGACGGTTAGCCCAGCTGTAAGACGCCATACTACCAGTGTGGATTTTCTCTCCTATTCTTAGAGCCCCTAGCTTCTCCTCCCTTCCTTTTCCCTCCCCTCCCCTCTCCTCTCCCATGCCCTCTCCCCTCCCCTATTTTTCTTACCTCCTCCCTCTTCCCCTCCCCTCTCCTTCCCCTCCTCTTCCCTCCCCTTCCCTTCTCTCTTCTCCCCTCCCCTCTCCCCTCCCCTCCCCCTCTCCTCTCCTCCCCTTACCTCCCCTCCCCTCATCTCCTTCCCTTCCCTCCTTTTCTCTTCCCTCCCCTCCTTTTCTTTCCCCTCCTCTACCTTTCTCCCCTTCCCTCTCTTCCCCTCTCCTCCTCTCCCCTTCCCTTTAACTTTTCCTTCTTTCCTTTTTCTTTTCCTTTTGTGACAATACTGGGGCTTTAACTCTGGGCCTAGGTTCTGTCCCTTCACATTTTTTCCCCCTCAAGGCTATCACATTACAATTTGAGCCACATTTTCCATTTCTGGCTTTTTACTGGTTATTTCAAGATAAGAGTCTCATGGAGTTTCTGCTCCGGCTGGCTTCCGAGCATTACCCTCAAATCTCAGCCTCCCGAATCGTGAGGATGAGAGGCGTGAGTACCCAGCATCTTTCCAGAGCATTGTCCTGCTCCTATCCAGAGGACAGAGAGGTGGAGAGAAGGATGGTGACCAGCATGGTGGGCGGAGTCCGCAGAGCACCCCAGGGGTGGCAGCAGCAGCTGGCTGAGCCATCCCGACCCCAGCTCAGCTCTTCTGGGATGGAGGAGCGAGAGGCCCCGGAGAGTCACCAGCCCTGTGGGATGCATCTCTGTGTCCGCGCCGGCACTGGCCCTGCCTGGACGGTGAGACCCGGGGGCGCAGGCGGGCATTGTGCCTGGATTTAGTGCCTAGGCACAGTGCATCTTTCCGCCTCTCTAATCTACCATGTGAGAAGCAAGATCTGAGCCCTCCCCTCACCACCTTGGCTGGTGTCACTGCTGGCGGCTGTGAACCCAGGGCGGCGGAGGCCTTTGAAAGCTGTCTGAAGCCAGAATCCAGAGGGACACTCTTTTTACAGCTGTCACTGCTGCTAATCCTTCCACCGGGGGTGCCAGGGGTCCTGGACAGAAAACAGAACTCACAGGTATGAAGAGCTAAATTTAGCCCAGGACACAAAAGTCTGGCGCTTTGAGCCTGCACGCGCTGACAAATGATGAGCCTGGAGCGGCTGCCCATCTTTTGATTTGGTTCCCCCGGTGGCCCGAGGAGTCACGAGAGAATTATTTTCAGACAAGAATCTTCGGTGTTTGCATGGCACACATTTCCATGAGGCTGCGGGAACATGCTTTATTAAATTTCCTTTGAAATACAGTGCTTTGATTTGAGGGCAGGAATGTTTTATAATGCCACCAAAATGCCATGCGAGTTAAAGCCAGAGGCACCTAGCTCTCGTAATATGAGAGCCAGACAGAGAATTTCAGGGTCCTGATCCTCTCTTCTGGGTCCAAGCAGTCTGCTCACAGAACCTACAGGGTCCATACAAAATGGGCACTGGAGGTTCAGGCCTGCAATCCTAGCTACTCAGGAGACTGAGATCTAAGGATTGCAGTTTGTAGCTCGCCCAGGCAGAAAAACAAAAAATAAGAGATGCTGCTTTCAATTAAGCAGCAAAAAGCTAGAAGCGGATGCGTGGCTCAAGTAGTATAGCACCATCCTTGAATGGAAGAGCCAAGTGAGAGCATAAGGCCTTGAGTTCAAGTCTCAGTACTGGGAGAAAGAAAGCGTGAAGGGAGAAAGAAAGAAAGAAAGAAAGAAAGAAAGAAAGAAAGAAAGAAAGAAAGAAAGAAAGAAAGAAAGAAAGAAAGAAAGAAAGAAAGAAAGAAAGAAAGAAAGAAGGGAGAGAGGGAGGGAGGGAGGGAGGGGGAGGGAGGGGGGGAGGGAGGGAGGGAGGGAGGGAGGAAGGAAGGAAGGAAGGAAGGAGAGAGAAGGAAGGAAGGAAGGAAGGAAGGAAGGAAAGTAGGAAGGAAGGAAGGAAGGAAGGAAGGAAGGAAGGAAGGAAGGAAGGAAGGAGGGAAGGTCCCCAGGGGACCACACAGAGGCAGGCAGGCACAGGAGAAAGATGATTATAAGGTTTATTAGAGGAGCCATATTTCCCCCAAGAGGGAGCACATGGCCTCCGTCCCCATCCAGGTAGCGGAGGGTCTGGGGGATGGGAAGTGAGGTAGATGGGAGTTCGGGTGGGTCTGGGCGGAGAGGGAGGGGCCTGTATGGAGGGAACTCCAGGAATGGGAGGGGGGCCCTCTATCTGGGTGGAGCTAAGGACCAAAGGTGAGCAGAGGGCTGGGATGTAGCTCAGTGGCAAAGCGCTTGCCTAGCAAGTGCAACGTCCTGGGTTCGATCTCCAGTACCAAAAAAAAAGAAAAGAAAAGACGAAGGTGAGCAGAATACTCACATTCTCCACTCTGTTGTTTAATAAGAATAGGGGGTACCACGCCGGGGGGTATGGGCAGAGGCTGTTTCTTCTGGAGCTACTTCCTGCTGTCAAGGCGGGGAGTAGTCAGGGGTCTCTGCTTTGTTGCTCAGCCGGGTACAGTCCATGAAGCATCTGTTTGACAGTTTGGTTGATAAGGGTCCTCCTTTTTCCACGGCAATAGTTATCTAAAATGGAAGACACAAATAATAAAAGGCAAAAATGGTTGTTAGTACCCCAAGAGAGGAATATGCCATGGAGGGATTGATTCCCAGAAGGGCTATCAAAGACCTGAAATGGCCTTTTCTGTCTCAGATTGGAGACAGCGAGGTACCTGACTCCCGGCGTTCTGGAGGAGGGGCAGTAAGACTTTCCTGCTTTAGGATCACAGTAACCTGAGGAGGGGGTAGCAGAGATATTTAAAGGTACCACAGCCAACTGGTGTCTTGGGCTCTTTTGGCTACTTCCTGCTGGACTGGGGGCATCAAGGAATCCCTGGAGCTGGGGTCTTTAGGGTCCAGGTCTGGGCTGGGCAAGGCAGGGCCGTGTAAGTGATGTCTCTGGTTGCCTGTATGTAGGAACAGGATGGCCTTGACCTGTTCCCTTGTCCTGAGCAGGAGATGTTATCCTGTTGAAGGAGACTTTGGGAAAGATCAGGCAAAAAGCTGACAACACATCACGCAAAAAGCTGACAAGGTGACAAGGTCAGTTCACATGAGTGACATAGGAGATCACACATTGGCCATGGGCCAGAAGCGTTGCATTTGGAGTATAAGCACAGTTGTAGCCCATTACAGGGAAGGTGGAATAACTGGATTCGGGGCAAGAAGGCAGAAAGGGGTGTCTAGGGTCTTTTGAGTAACTGGGTAGGGGGAGCATAATGGAGTGATTGGGAGTACCAGTCAGAGGCTACTACAAATACAAATAGCAGACAACAAAGGCAAGACTGCCAACTTCTTTTCCAGTTAGAAGGTAGACAGGTATGGACATTAGGTGGGCAAGCAACTATTCTCTTGAGAAAGAAAGAAAAGAATGAAAGAGTGAAAGAAAAGAAAGAGAAAGGAAGGAAGGAGAGAGAGAAAGGAAGGGAGGGAAGGAGGCAGGAAGGAAGAAAATAGAGGGAGGAAAGAAGGAAGGAATGAAGGAAAGAAGGAAGGAAGGAAGGAAGGAAGGAAGAGAGGGAAGGAAGGAAGGAAGGAAGGAAGGAAGGTAGGAAGGAAGGAAGGAAGGAAGGAAGAGAGGAAAGGAAGGAAGGGAGGGAAGGAAGGAAGAGAGGGAAGGAAGGAAGGAAGGAAGGAGGGAAGGAAGGAAGGAAGGTAGGAAGGAAGGAAGGAAGAAGGGAAGGAAGGAAGGAAGGAAGGAAGGAAAGAAGGAAGGAAGGAAGGAAGGAAGAGAGGGAAGGAAGGAAGAGAGGGAAGGAAGGAAGAGAGGGAAGGAAGGAAGAGAGGGAAGGAAGGAAGGAAGGAAGGAAGAAGGGAGGGAGGGAGGGAAAGAATGAAACTGTTCAGATAGGTTTACTTGGAGCTACGGTCACTGAAGACTGCAGTCCCAGTGATCTAAGCAACAGACACTTACCATCACTGTCTTGGAGCCTGAAGTGTAAGGCAAGGTGCGGGCTGCACTGCTCTTCTGGGCCCCTCTCCGTGGCCCGATTCTCTGGTCACATGTAGCTGTCCCTCTGTGTGCATGGTGGGTCCCCGTCTCCCTGGGAGTTTGCCAGTCACATTGGGTTCAGGTTCACCACAGAGATCACTTTCTTTTCATGACTTCTTTACAAACACTATCTACAGCCAGGTGCTAGCGACTCACACCTGTCCCCCTAGCTGCTTGGGAGGCTGAGATCTGAGGACTCCAGCTGGAGGCCAGCGGGTCCAGAAATGTCGGAGAGGCTCTCATCTCCAGTTGAGCAGCAAAGCATCAGAAAGGGAGAGTTGGCTCCAGCGGCAGTGTGTCAGCCTTGAGTGAAAAAGCCATGTGAGAATAGACGGCCCTGAGTTCAAGCTTTGGTAACAGCACTCTCTCTCTCTCTGTCTCTCTCTGTCTCTGTCTCTGTCTCTCTCTCTCTCTCTCTCTCACACACACACACACATACAGACACACACACACACACACACACAACCCCATCTGCAAACGGAGGTCTTAGGGGTTCGGGTCCCGATAAATGGATTTTGGGGGGGAGAAAGGCATAATTTAGCTGCACATACTGGAGATGGAGAAGTAATGAGAAGCCGGAGCCCCTCCTCGGTGATGGCACCGACGCAGCCCGAGCCCTGAGGACGCTGCAGTGGTTTCTCCATGGTAGTGACTACTGCGGGGTTCTTCTGGGGACGAGGGCCTGTCATTCACCCACCAGTGGGTGGGTCAGCTGCCACATGGCCCTGGAGGAGCACCCGCACCCTGAACCTTGTGTGGGTGTGTGCTGTGATCAGCCCCTAGAGGAGTACAAATGGGAGAGGAAGGGGAAAGCCATCGCCCAATAGTCTGGGCGGGAGCAAAGATGATTGATTATGTGCCAGGCCGGTAGCTGTGGAAAATGGACTTAATTTTTTTTTAGCTCAACATTTATTTGCAGTACATAGTATAAAATTCAATTAGACCTTAATGAGAAAAAGTGATTAAAAGTGTGAAGATGTCAATGCTTACCATTTACATGCAAAAGGTCTCCTTTTATAAAAAAAAAAAAACAAAAAAACAACTCCTACTCCAAAAAGAAAGGGGCAGCCGCTCATTCTGAGTTAGACGTTGCTTTGGCAGGAGCCCCAGCCTGGCTGCTGTAACAAAGCACCACACAGAGATTAACTAAAGACAACAGACACTAACTTCTCATGGTTTTGGGGGCTGGAAATCTGGGCTCAGAGACCCAGCATGGTCACGCTCAGGTGAGTTGCTCTCATAGGCTACAGATTGTAAAATAGTTTATCTTCCAAAAGAATGGCCCAGTGAAGCAAGGCTTCCCTCCTCCTCTCCTACCTGGGCATGGAGAGAAAGGAGGCCTAGCACGGGGGATGGCCACCAGGCATCTGTCATAGCAGCTGAGGCCTGGCAGGAGTCGCCGGTGTGAGTGTGTGTACGGTGTGATGTGTGCCCGTGAGCACATGTGTGACATGTGTGGGAAGTGTGATCGTGTGAGTGCTTTATGTGTATGTGTGTGGCCTGTCATGTGTGCCGAGTGCATGCATGGGCTGTGTACACAGCGCGATGTGTGTATTCATGCACACACATGTAGCTGTGTGATACATGCATATGTGTGTGTTTGGTGCATGCACAGGAGCATGTGCACATGCATGCATGTGGCATGCATGTGCATAATTGTAGTGTTGCAGTGTGCATATGTAATGTGTATGTTGCATGCTGTGCATTTTGTGGATTGCATGATGTTCACATGTGTGTGTGGCATAAGCATGATGTGTATGTGTGTATGGTATGTGTTGGGTGGTATGTGTCTGTGTGAATGTTTGTGGTGTGTACATGCAAGTGTGTGGCACCTGTGTGTGTAAGTAACATTTGCCTTGTGTGATACGCAGATATCTGTGTAGGTATGGATTGCATGCTACATGCGAGTGCGTGTGTATAGCATGTGTGCACACGTGCACATATTTGACATGTACATGCACATGTGGGTGTGCATATGCGTGTATGTGCCGTGTGGTGTGTGCCTATCTGTGCACGCATGCATGTTTGTGTGTGCACAGACATGGCGTGTGGAGTGTTCGTATGCATGTGTGTATAGACACGTGGTCCGTGCATGTGCCTGGTTTCTGTACACAGCTGTGCTGTCTTCCCAGGCAGACATCAGCAACCCTCACCTCCCCAGAGCACACGCCTGGCAGGCGGGACTCCTGCCACCTCCTGGTGGACGGAGTCGGAGGTGGAAAAGCCTGGGGCAGAGACACTACAGCATAACACTCGTGTGGCATGATGAACGGTCCTGTTCAAGCCCGGGGCCGCGAGGCTGGCAGGGTGAGGAAGTGATGGGCGCAGAGCCCCAGCCGGTGGCCCCCTGACCTACAGGCTCCAGTCAGCCGATTCATCTTATTTGTACAAGCACAAGCCAACAACTGGAGTTCAGGTGACTTCTGTCTCCATCATTTTTCTGCTGCTAATAGACAGGGCCATTCTTCCTGATAATTAAGGCACTCATAGTCAATAAGACCCTGCTATTAAATGTAACTAACATTGACGTCCGGATGCAGGGCGTGGTCTCTGCAGCCCACGGTCCGGCTACCACCCTTTGGGGCGGGGGGGCAGCTCAAGTGTGGCTTTTGGGCTTCTTCTGCCTCATTAAGCTTCACGTCCTTATAAATCACAGCCCTCCATCCCCAAGAGCTGCCGGAGGAAAATGGGGCACACACGAACCTCTGGGCACCTCCAGAAACGATACTCAGTGACCAATTGTTTTAGGTGAACCCAGAACTGTTTATCAACAAACCAACATTCTTCACACCCTGCTAATGAATCCCAGATGCTTCTCAATTTACAACAGAGTTACATCCTAAGGAACTAACTGAAAATTAAAAGCAGAAATAGAAAATGTACTCATGTTGGGTGTTGGTGGCCCCTGCATGTAATCCTAGCTACCTGGGAGGCAGAGATCAAGAAGGATCACCATTCCGGATCAGTTCGCCAAACACTGGAGACCCCACATCAAACAAAAGCCGGACCTGGTGGTACATGCCTGGCCTCCTCACAATGCTGGAAGAATAAACAGGAAGCTTGCAGTCCAGGCTGGCCTGGGCACACAGAGGATACCTACTCAAATAAATAAGAGACAAAAAAGGGCTGGGTGTGTGACTCAAGAGGAAGAGCACCTGCCTTCTGCACAAGGCTCTGAGTTCAACCCCCAGTGCCACACACAGGAGAGTTGAGGGCATACAGCTCACCTAACGCACGCCCAAGCCTAGCAACGCAGCACATCCTGCAGCACAGTTGTGCAGGCTTGTATTCCTGGACTCAGCTGGGACCTGCGTCTTGCTGTCCTGCCCAGCGTGGTGAGGGAAGACAGGACCCCATTTTGCTGCCCTAGGGAGGGATCCAGTTCAGATTCAGTGTGTCCCTGCAGTCACCCGGAGGCTGACCCCCAACACCTACACTGAAACTCAATGGCCATTTTTAATAGACCCCAGATAACATCTTCAAGAGGTGATTCGGCATGACAGCATCTTCCCCTGCTGGATCAAAGCCCTGCGCGTGGCTATGGGCTGCTTCCTGTGGGAAGGGGCTTCTGATAAGATGCATGTGGCCTGCCCTCTGCCTGTGCCCTGAGGACCAAGCAGAAGGCCTTGGCCCGATGCTAGCCCTGTGCTCCCGGACTGCCCGGACTGCCTGGACTCCCAAACTATAAGAACTGGACTGTGCTCTTTAGAAATGGTCTAAAGCAAGTGTTTTTCTGTTGTTAGGAGGAGACACAGTCAAGATCCAGGACACGGAGTGTGAGCAGAAGGGCAGTAATTGAACGTGTAGAAGGTGCGCAGTCTCAGACATACAGGGGAGGCTAGGGATGACCATCCGTGTCCTCCTTCAGAAGAAGTGGTACCCAGAGACCCCGACTAGCTCCAGTGACATCTCTGATTGCTCCCTTACCCTGCATGTGGTTCATCTGCACGGAAGCATCAGATCACTTGATAAGGGGGCGAGAGTATGCATCTATGGCAGGCAGGCTCAATCAACATGTTCACACCACCACAGAAATTTCTCCTATTTTCCCCTTGACCCTGAAATCTGCCCCCCACCACACCCCTTGCTTCATAGGTGATGATTTCTGACATCAGGCCCGGCAGACTTCGGCCTGTCCAGGAGCCTCACGCTGACGGCAGAGTGTGCACTCGGAGGCGCGCATCCTAGCCCTTAGAGCCACACCTGTGGAACCCTCCGTGGCGTTGTTGCTCGAGCCTGGTCTTGGCGTAATCCTGGGGAGTTGGTGTCGCGTGAGCCTGTGGCTTGTGGGTGGACTGAAAGGATGTTTGGATTCTTCCCGTCTGGAGACGTTCTGCATGGGGCGGTGGTGAACACGTGTGCGCTGGATTCTTGTAAACACCGCTTCTCGTTTCCCTCAGGTCGGTGCCCCGGGGCGGGGAGCGGGAGGCCCACTGGGTCTCGGGCCAGTGAGTTATATCTGCAGGCTGCTGAGGCTGCCAGTGCCTGGACCGCTGTACCTGCCCACCTGCTGCTCCCAACCACCTGCAACGCTGCCTGTGCCTGCACGCTGCTGCCCGCTTCCCCCCCCCACCCGCTCCTGCCTGCTCCCCCCCCCGCTCCCCCCCACCTGCAACCCGCAGGCTCCCACCGCCCGCTCCTGCCTGCTCCCCCCTCCACCCCCCCACTCCAGCCTCACCAGGGCATTTTTTAAATTAAGTTTTTATGTATCCTTATGGTCTTAATATTTCATTGTGGCTTTACTTTATACATTTGAGGGGGGGAAATAGCATCTTTTCCTGTAATGGGTTGATTTGCCTTTTATCCCTTTCTTTCTTTCTTTTTACCTTTTGTCTTTTCTCCTTTCTTCCCTTCTTTCATTCTCTTTTTTTCCTCTTGCCCTCTTTCCTTTCCTCTTTTCTTCCTTCCTTCTTTTTCCCCTTCTTCCTCCCCTCCTCCCTCCTCCCCTCCTCCCTCCCTCTATTTCTCTCTTCTCCCTTCCTTCCTTCCTTCCTTCCTTCCTTCCTTCCTTCCTTCCTTCCTTCCTTTCTTTCTTTCTTTCATTCTTTCTTTCTTTGATTATGCTTTTAATCTTGAACTGGAGAGAGGAATGTTCCAGTCTTTGACTTTTTATCCTCCGATTGTAAAAGGCACTCCCTAAGGAAACCAGTGGCTGTCCCCATGAAGTTCATGTAGAGGCCAGCGCCTGCTCCCGTGGGGGGAGAAGCCGTCACCACACGCCTGAGGGCCCCAAGAAGCCAAGGCCACAGGCCTGAGAGCCCGCAGGCCCCACGGCGCCCTCCCCTGTTGGGATGTGACACTGTAGGTGGGAGGCTGTGTGCTGGGGTTGTTTGTAGCAACAGGCCTCGCAATGTGAAGAGCGCTGTGCCCGTGTTCTTGTGAAGAGACAAGCAATCTAGAACACTACTAGCAGGGCACTCGTGACTCACGCTCATAACCCCAGCAACTCAGGAGAAGGGTCTCGGGAAGATGGCAATTCTAGGCAGGAAGTCTGCAAAGCCACCATCTCAACCAACAGCAGGGCAGGGCAGCACTGACCTGTCATTTGAGCTGTGGTGGGAAATAGCAATGGAAGGATGGAGGTCCGGGCTGGCCTGGGCAGAAGAGAACAGGGATCCGCTGTCTCAAAATGACTAGGAGCATCAGAGGACTGGAGGTTTGGCTCAAGCTCAGCCAGCCTGTCTGGCAAGCATGAAGCCCTGAGTCCTGATCCCCAAAGCAAGGTAGCCTGGCATTCCCAGAGCCGGTGGGAGCCTGTGGAGAGGCAGGGGCGCTCACACCGTGAGCAAAGGGGAGTGGAGAGAAGGCGGAGTCCCCAGGCCCCTCCACGCCTCGCCCCCACGACCTCCAGACCTGGCCCTCCTTGCTTCTTAGAGGCCCTGCTGCCTTCCAGTCGGGCCGCCCTGGGATGAAGCTCTGAACGCATGGGCCTTTGGTACTTAAGAAAATCAGCCTCCAATTTATATATGCACATCACTATAAGCAAAAAATACCTGGCGGTGCTAATGGTGAGGATGCTGAGCTCCTTGGCATCTCCTTGTGAGTACAGTGGGAAAAGAGGGAAAGGAAAAGGGAGAGCCTGAGCCGTGGAGGTGGGCCCCCAGACGAACGCAAAGCGGGGCTCCAGGAGCCTGTTCTGCTCAGAATGCTATTTGAAGGAAGGCGCAGTATATGCCAAGGTCCTGGGGCACTGTGCGACAGAAAGGAGAGTGTGTGGGGGCCTGCATGAGGCGGGGTGCAGTGGGAAGGGGAACGAGGCCAGGCGGGCACCCCCAAATGACAGCTTCTTTCTCTGTCTTGAATGAGGTGTAATGGCCACCCCCCCCAGAGCTGTTCGGCGGCCTCGATGCCGCAGGAGAGCAGCGGCAGCTCCCGGGGTGCAGGTGGGTGCCGGGAGAGGTGAAAACAATACGTGAGCCGTGTCTCATCTCCGACTCGACTGCCACAGATGAAGTAACAGCACAAAGAATCTCTGGGACACAGTCACCCGTCAGATCTCTGGGACACAGTCACCCGTCAGATCTGGGGTTCAAGAGGTCCCCAGGGGGGCCTCAGAGACCTCACGAGCCCTCTTGTGTCTGTCTCAGAGTCCTGGGGTCTACCGCGGTCCCCCTTTCTACCCTTGGAGATCAGACACCAGCTTCCCGGAGACACCATTTGCATTCGGAGACGGAGCCGTCTACAAAGCGTAAATCTGTATTATGTCACGTTGGCAGGTCTACCCAAGACTCATTTGCCACATTTTTTATTTTTAAGCCAGGTAATGGGGTGCAGAGATAGATAGCTTGTGATCTGCGGCTTCCTTCCAGGCTTTCAAAAATAATAAAAGTCTGGAGCCTAACAATGATTAAATGCACTCCCTGGGAATTCTGACGTCTGCCGGGCGCAGCAGACCCGGGCCTTTGGGGGGGTGGGGGGCTGAGCAGCCCGGCCGTGAGGCCTAGAGCTGCCAGGAGGCAGGGGGCACCCCAACTTTGAAGTCTCCTTGGCGAGGTGGGGGTGTGGCGCCAGCCCCGCCATGTGGGGAGATCCTTGTTCATGCTTGGCTCATTCTCAGCCTTCCCCTTCGGACCAGAGGAACACCAACTCCAGCTGAACTGGACTGCCCATTGCTTCCGGGGCAGAGGGCGGGCAGGGAGGAAGCGGGGCCTCAGCTCCGCCGTCTCCGGGGGAGGTGGGGGGTTGCTGGTAGACTTTATCAGTTGCCTTGGTGTAAGTATAGGCACCCCAGGTAATTCCAAGCTGCTGCACGATGTCATGGAACTACACTAAGCCGGAGGAGGAGAGGATGATGGCTGGTTGGAAAGAGACATACATGGCACCTAACCACCCCAGGAACATTCTAGTGTGTAGTATGCACTGCTTGGGGGAAGCCCTCCTTCCCGTCTGTCCCTGAGGTAACATCTACTCTCTCCTTGACCGTGCATGTTGGCCTTGCCACACCAATTCCTCCAGGAGCTCAGCCTGCAATGGGGGGGGGGGGGGGAGCAGGCAGGGGTGGAGAGAAAAGGGGTGCTACTGTGATTTTGTTGAAGAGCTCCTCAGACCCTCAGAATGGGGACCCTGTCACCACCACACTCAGAAAAAGATCAGGACAGAGTGGAGAGGAAGAAGCCCATGCTGCCATACTGAGCTGCCCCTGGTGAGTCCCATCCAGTGTTAGAAATGGGCCAGGGCAGGGGGTGGGGTGGAGGGGCAGCTGAGGGCTGGGAAGTCCCCCCACACCCCTACTCCTCTGTGGATGCCTGGGCTGGCTTCTGTCTCGCCACCCCCACCAGCCCATCTGGTGCTCTGGCCCCACTGACCACCCTGACACCACCCAGACCCCCAGACTTCTTTGACCGATGTAAAGTGGACCCGTTCCCTCCTTACAGCCCCAAGTGGCATGGATACTGTCTACTTCGGGCTCCAAGAGGGCAGCTGACATGGCGTGGGAAAGGCAGGTAGTGTCCTATTCTGGTTTTCTCCCCCCAAACCAGGTGATGATGAGATGACACCATATATAGACGGCAGTTTTTGGAGGAATTACAAAAGACCCTCGCTATCTGACCAGCCGCCTTCAGGATCTGCCGTGTCTCCTGCGAGCCTCGCTTTGATACCTTCACCCACAGAATCTTCTTGCCTTCACTGTTTCTTGTCTGTCTTTCAGATGTGTTCACTGATGTTTGAAGTCACGATGGCAGGTAGCCAGCTGGGGTATTAATTCGATAAGGTTTGTGATGCACATCCATAGTCCTCAGTTAAACGCCTGTTCATTTCCCATGGGCCACCATGTTCTGCTTCTTAGCTGTGTCTTTTGATGCAACTGTTCATGTTTATAGAGAATGTGTTTCTACTTGACGATTTATCACCATCAATTGAGACTGTTGGCTCACCACAAAGGGCCTTCCCACCCCACTTCATTCACCCCCAGCCTCAACACCTTCCCGGTGCGGTGGGAGCAACGCTGCACCGCCGGCTCAGATCTGCATTTCCGTGTTCCATTACTAGAGCCTTGCGGATGGTTGTGTGCGTGAATCAGTTCACTGGGTCTCTGCTCCCTGCAGGACTGCTCTCTCTCAGCAGAGTTCCTTGAGTTGGTGTTGATTTGCTTTGGGTCTGTCTCCATTTCCACCTTCCTGTACAAGCATTCCTCCGGGGGTCTCCTCATTTATCAGAACACTCTCTTGGAGAGATCCTTCACAGTCTTCCAACTGGATACTCAACATTTCTGGAAACTTCTACCTTGTTATCCAAGAGCCTGTTTCTCTTGTGTTGTTTCCCATGTCCCTAAAGGTTCTCCTCTCTCTCTGGCTGACATCCTCTTGATAACAGATTGTCTCCTCCCTCAGGTCTCGGAGAAAACACATGTGGACCTGTTGGATCTAAAAACTCACGCTTGACCTGTTGGTTGAACACCGATGCGTCATCTGAAAACTTCCTGCTTGGAAGCTTGAAAGCTTCTCATTATTCCATTTCTTTCATGTTTCCAGTATTTATCTTTTTTTTTCTTTGTTGGTCATGGGGCTTGAACTCTGGGCTTGGGCACTGCCCTTGTGCTCTTCAGCTCAAGGTGAGCACTCTACCACTTGAGCCACAGCACCATTTCCGGTTTTCTAGTGGTTTATTGGAGATAAGAGTCTCATGGACATTCCTGCCCAGGTTGGCTTTGAACTGCGATCCTCAGATCTCAGCCTCCTGAGTAGCTAGGATGACAGACCTGAGCCACCCGTGCCCGGCAAGTATTTATCTTAAGAAGTTGGGTGTCACAGGATTCTTGATTTCATAGGAAATTTGTTCTCCACAACCCTGCTGCTCATCTCCTTCCAACTTTAGGGTCTCGGCGTTGTCTGAGATTTGGTCTGAGATCTACAAGGCAGTGATTTCAGGGCAGCTAATCCCAGACACTCAGAGAATCCTTTCACTGTGGAAACACACATCCATCAAGCCTCAAAAGAAATCTAGAATCGTTTCTAGAATGTTCTGAAACTTCTTAACTAAGAAGTGGTCTGTGATGCTGGTCAAGGGCTTGGAAAAGGAGGTCAGCCAGCCTGGCTCTTATCACTGCTCTGCCTTTACTAGCTAGGTGGCCTTGGGTAATCTTTCCTTCCCATGCCCCGAGCCTTGGCATTTCCGTTGTCAATGGGACAGAAATAATGCCCTTCTCAGAGTTTTGTTCTCCAGATTCCCTGAGGTAACTCGGGAGCAGAGTGGAGCATGTGGAACCACGGCCTTATCACAGCACTCTCCTGCTTGTGCGCCTCGTTTCCGTCCCTGTGGCTGCCGTGCTCCCCTCCTCTCACTGGTGGCTTAGCCTCTATTTTTTTTTTATTAATCTTCCATATCTCACTTTGTCATCTTGAAACTTTATGGGAGATGTTTTAGCTTTATCTTGAAACTTTCTATCGCCTTTCAAATTTTCACTCTTTTTTTTAAATAACATCCCCGAGTTATTTTGTTTTCTAAAATGCCTTTTGAATAGCATCCTATTCTTGTTTTATAGCTGTAAGACGTTCTCTTATCTCTTGGAGGTTCATGTGGACGTGTTTCTTCTGTATTTGACTTTGATTTTCATCTTCCTCCGTAGTTGCTTCTTCCCCGGAGCTCTGCTGGCTGATTTGGCATCCATCTATGTAACAAGCTCTCAAATGTCCTGTCAGGGCTGCTCGTGCTTGATGGTGGCCCCAGGGGCTGCCGTGAGATGCACCTACCACACGGTGTCCCCCGCACAGTGGGCATCCCTTCTCCACAGCTCCACGTTCTGTGCCCCGGTTACTCGTGGTCAACTGTAATTCTGAAAGTATGAAACAGAAATTTCCAGAAATAAACAGTTATGCATCTTAAATTGTGCAGAGTGGTATGACAAAATTCTGCTGCTCCTGGTCCCTCCTCCCACTGGGATAGGAACCTCGTCCTTTAGTGGCCACCGGCTCGGCCAGGCTGGCTGTCAGGGCCTGGACAGAGCCCCCACTCTCCACAGAGCCTCCTGCCGTGCCCCAGTGCCCGTACCTGGCCAGAGGTACACTGGCATTTCACCCCACCACAGCTGAGGGGGAGTGCAGCCACAGAGCTGTTTTGAAAGGGAAGCCTCGTTGAAACAACAGTTGTGTATTATTACAATTCTTTCTCTGTATTATTATTCATATTCATCTCTTACTGTGTCTAGTGTGCAAATGACAATTTACTGTGTGTGTGTGTGTATGTGTGTGTGTGTGTGTGCGCGCGCGCATGTGGATGAAAAAATGGTGTGCAAGGAATTCTTTACTCCCTAGGGCTTCGCAGGCTTGGGGGCCTGGAATGCATCCCCGTTCAATGAGCATGCTGACCACAGCGTGTATACGCTGGGCCCTGCATGGAGGAAATGGTAGTTGATCTTTTTCACAAGTCTTTCAAAAAGTCCTTGAGAAATTGTGCACCCAGAGCAGTTCAGATAAGCGCTAGGAATGAGAAAGACTTCTCTTCCTCCAGGGGGCCCCTGGGACTGGATGCTATCATTCCTGACACACACGTACAAACAACACACGCACAACACACATGCACACATAACACACATGCACGTTAACACGGAGATACCCACAAAACACAACTCACAGAGCAAACACATACGTCCTGTCTCTGTCCCATCCACGTGTCTGAGTGTGAAGCTGTTGCCCCTCTGTCTTCCTGCTTGGGCTCCCTCACTTGCTTTTTGCCTTTGCACACTGCCTGCCTGTGTTTTTTGCCCATTTAGACTCCAGGCCCCCTGCTCTGCCCATTGCTTGGCTGGCATCTCTCAAGGAAAGCCCCTCTGCAGGGAGATGCAGGCTGGCTGTGGAGTCTGCCTGCCTTCCTAGAAACACCTTTCATCAGAGAGCTCCTGACCTGTGGCAGGAGCCTGGATGCCAGTGTTGTTGGAAAGGCCGTGTCCCATGGAGGCTCTGCCCCCCAGAGGGACCCTGATCTGCAGCTGAGCAGACGGTACACACCAGCCGCCGTGCGGGACAGAGTGAGATGCTTGCTTTCCCCTCGTCCAGGAGGGTGAAGGCATGGAGGCCCAGTGTCCCCGGCCCCTCTCGACCTCCCCACCGGGCCCTGCCGGTGTGACAAAGCTCTCCCCACCCTGCAAATCTCCGGCAGGCTTTCTGTGTGAGGTCCCGGGGCTGCGAGGCTACAGAATGGCTGCCAGCTGTTCTCCAAGATGGAGAAGTCACGGGCGGAGCGGCAGAGTCGTGGATCGGGGCAGAGCCATCTTTCTTTTTGACAACTGTTGCCGCGGAGGGAAGGCAGCAGCCCTTGTCTGGCGCTTGGGGAGATAGGAAGGAGACGCAGCCTCCGACAATGAACGCCAGCCGGGCTTTCAAACCAGGAAGCAGAGGCCCAGGGAAAGATAGAAATGCTGCGGCAATGATCCCGATCTGCAGGTGCCAGTAACAGCTATGCAGAGACCTGTAGCCCAGATGGAGAGACAGAGGAGAGAGAGGGAAAGACAGAGACAGAGACAGACAGAGACAGAGACAGAGAGACAGAGACAGAGAGACAGAGACAGAGAGACACAGACAGAGAGACAGCGAGACAGAGAGAGAGAGAGGATAAGAAGGGGCTGTGGACCCCCTCCCTGCGCCGTCCGTGGGGAGGGAAGCCACTGCACCTCTTTGTTCCATTTAAACGCATTTTGCTGAGTACCAGCCCCCACTCCATCGTGGGCCATTAGCAGGTCAGGGGTTTCACAGCTGCAGGGAGCCTGGCCAGCAGCGGGGAGAATATTTCTCAGAGGTGTTCCTGTGGAAACTAGCAGAGGGATGATCCCATAAAAACGATATTCTCCGGTCAGATCCGCCTTGAGCTCCGTAAACCACACTTCTCCACGTGCACGTTCCCACATCAAAGATGGCTGGACAGCCTCACGTTCCAGTCCATGTTTCTCCTATCCACCATCTGCCCAGGGAACCGGGCTCCACACACCTCTCATGCTCCACTTGTATCTATAGGCACCTATGAAGCTTGTCTTTTAACGAAGCTTCTCCACTGGCTAGAAACTAGTCAGGTTCCAGAACCTTCTCCCAGGCCCATCTATGCACCTCCTTATGAAATCTAGTTCTAGTAAGACCTTTGGAAAGTTACATAGCAAGAGTTATCCTCTCCCCATCCACCCCCCATACCTAGCCTGGTGTTCCAGCCTGCACCCCCGGGGTGGCTGATCACCCAGAATCCTCTTGAACCCCTGGGTCTTTTCTCTCCACCTCACCTGCCCCCTGCTGTTCTGACAGCTGAGTGCAACCTCCACCTCTCACTGAGAAACCCTATTGCTGGTTCTAAACCCATCTCTGGTCCTGAACATCGTCTAGCGTCTGCCTTAGGATGCCTTAACAGGCACCACTGAATACTTTTTTCCCCCTGAACACGTCTCATTTGTCAGGGTCAAAAGAGGAGAGAGCTGCTTGACCATTGCCACACCGGGGGGAGACCAGGGGTCCTGGGAGCTGGGGACTGGCCACTTCCTAATGTTAATTAACCTTCCCAACCACAGGTTAATGGCCACACCTCCACAGCTACCGGGCTCAGCAGGGGGAGGGTGGGAATGCATGCAGGGCTGTGCATGTACACAGTCATACTCAGTCAAACCATCAACCACACTTTGACCAGCCATGGGCAGCCCCTCCCTCCCACACCCCAGTCTCTCCACGGGAACCAGGCACTCAGCAGCCCCTGGCTGTCCCCACATGGAGGCCTGAGAAGTTAAGGGCTGGTGACCTGCCCAGCTGCCATAGGCCTCTCCAGAGCCTGAGCCCAATACCTGGCCTGCGGGCGGCGGCTGCCACTCACTGAGTAAGGAGCTCAAGCCAGGTTTCTAGGGAAAGAATGGTGGTTGTTGCAAGCTATGGAGTGGGCGTACACCTTTACCTTTGTAAATGATCAGTGTGGGGGAAATTCCCAGGCCACATTGTGTGTGTGTGTGTGTGTGTGTGTGTGTGTGTGTGTGTGTTGGTACTGGGGCTTTCACTCAAGATGCCCAGTATGCAATTTAAAAGTAAAATAAAATGAATAACAAAGAATTCATTGTCTAGACCACAAAATTAAGAAAAACAAGAGGTGGGCAGAAAGGGGGTGAAAATGTAGAAGGGGCGCCAGATCAAGATACGTCGCATACATAAACAGCTTTGTTAAATGGCAAAAATAATCCAATGACTAACCAACAAGATTAAGAAGGGGGGGCGGTCTGGGGGGCCTAGGTGGGAATGTGGAAAGGGGTGACACAGATCACGATGCATGGACTCACAAACCACTTTGTTCAACGCCAACTCCTTTGAACAACTACTTAAAGATATATATATATATATATATATATATATATATATATTTAATTTACAGAAAGGAATAGTGTAGTCATGACATCATGGCTCAGGTCAGAACTGTCCTCAAAGGCTCCTGTGTGTGTCACCCACTTGGTTCCTCCACAGTGCTATAGGGAGCTGGTAGGAGCTTTGGCTCATGAGCCCGGTGGGAGAAGTTAGAAGCTGGGCAACTGGGGTGCGGTTTGACGGGGACACAGGGACCCCACCCCTCCCGCACCCCTGCTTCCTGCAGGCCTGAGTGAGCAGCGTGGCTCTACCGCTCACTTCCTGCCACCGGGCTCTCCCTCACCACAGGATAGCCAGAGCAGCGGGGGCCAAGCAACCATGACCAAGCCTCTGCACACACATGCCAGCGTCAACCTTTCCTCCTTTGAAGTGGATTATCTCGGGTGGTTTTGTCACAGCAGCAGAAGCTGACTCATACATGTGGCCAATCCATGAGTCCCGTGAGTCTTAGCCTCCATGGGGTCCCCTGGGGAGTTGGCCTGTGATGAGTGAAGCTAAGATGTGTTTCCAGACAGCAGCACAAACCCGTAGGCCTGTCCTACAGCGCCCTGAGCGAGGTTCTCTGAAGAAGACCATCGCATTGAAGCTGCTGCATTCACACAGACAGACAGACAGACACTTGGTAGACTACATATGGAGACTGTGAAGAGATGGGATGTCACAGACCAAGAGCCATCTCTTGGGCTCTTGTTAATCCCTTGTAAAAGCCATGTGGGGAAGATATCCATTCTACACTTTAGAAAAAAATTAAAGAGAAGGAATCAGGTAGACAGTATTAGGAATGAATTACCAATCTCTATCTGCCCTGGCATCCTGGAGACTATTCCATAAAACCACAGGAATATGCTGTCCAACTCAGCCGGCCACCTAAAGCGAAGAATGTTCTGGCACTGAAAGGGCCGCTGGTGTGGCTGCCTGCGGTGGCCCTCACCATGTTTTTGGTGAAAGCATTGGTCTGTGGCTTCCTTCTGCTGTGTCTCATCCCTCACCATAGAGCCCATGACGCAGGACAAGGCAAACCCAGGATCCTGGACTGTGTTCACGCCCCTTTGGCTGTGAATGGACAGTCTCTTACTCCCTGGAGCAACCTGAACCCCATTTCTACACTCCTGCCTAGGCTCCCTCCCCCACCCCGTCCTACTCAGAGGAGCGGGTCCTCTAATCTGTCGAGATCTCTGTCACAGAGCTCTTGGCTCAGCTGTATGCAAAGGCCCCTTGGGACCAAACACACCTGGCTCTTCCCCAGGTGTCCTCCGGGCTGGGCACCCTGGGAGTGCGTGAGGAAGAGGGTCTTCCTGTCCTCTTCCCACCTTGCTCTTCCTCCTGGGGCTCAGGCTACCCTGAGGAAAAGCCTCCAATGGCCCTCCGCAGGTCCCCTCATCCTGCCAATGTCCCCATGAACCCAGGCTAAATGGCCAGGTCCACCCAGGGATGCTCTCAGTCCCACGTCTGTCCCAGAATGCCACAGTGAGAGCAAAGAACACTAAGTTACAAACACACCTGGAGGAGAGGGAGAAACACCTTCTGCTCCTGGTGAAGGAGACAGCGAACTGAGACAGCGAAGGTGGAATCACCTGCTGGACTTTTCCCAATAGCCCACGTAGGTTGTGGCGGCTTAAGACGTCAGGGGATCGCCCTGAGCTTTGACTAGAAGACAATCTGGGTCCTGCTCCTGGGGCTTCCAGCTCAAATGGATCAATCCCCTACTTGGGGTGGAGGTGGGGATGATGATGCAGGGCCTGCCATGCTGGGGACCACCTTGATATGACTGCCCCCCCCAAGTCTCCCTGCTGAACAGAAACGCCACCCTGAGCCATCATTACCAGCCCTTTCAGGGTTGTCTGTGCAATGCTTCTCTTAAGCTCGGGTTCGGGAGTTGTATCTAGACCAGTGAGCAGATCCAGGATTCAGCCTTAAGATCCTCAGGGCTATGACTGAGCCAGAAATGCCCTCTTCCCCATCTTCTCTGAACTAACTTCTTCCCTTCCTTCCTTCCTTCCTTCCTCCCTTCCTTCCTTCCTTCCTTCCTTCCTCCCTTCCTTCCTTCCTTCCTTCCTCCCTTCCTTCCTTCCTCCCTTCCTCCCTCCCTCCCTCCCTTCCTTCCTTCCTCCCTCTCTCCCTCCCTCCCTCCCCAGTACAACACTCCAAAGCTCGGCCTCCCGGGGGCCGTATGATTTTCAGTGTCCACTGGCTGATTCTGGTGCTGTGGTGCTGCCCTGGCTGCCTGGTTATGTGGAGGGATCCTGCAGCCTGTGTGCTCACGCCTGTGCCCCCAGCATCTCAGCTCTGGGTGCTGTGGGGTTCTGTTCTGTGCTGTGGGTACCTCACCCCTACCTGCCATGGACGCTGGGTTCACACCTGCCCCTTCCACCCACATCTGTGCCCAGGAGTCACAGAGACTTGGTACTTGCCATTCCAAGGCCGTTCATTCACTCTTGTGATTCTAGAAGCGTCTCTTGAGGGAATGCTCTGCTCAGTCTCCACCCACACTGGCTAAGCTGAGCAGGCAGAGAGTTGAACCTCTTTTCCTTATAGGTCAGGCCTTCCTCCTTTGGTCTTGCTGGAGCTTGTCATCTTCTGGAATGTTCTTGTAGTGAAGGAACCATTTCTTTCTTTCAGTCCTCATCAATTCTTAGAACCACAGAAAGGTTAACAGGAGAAAAGCAAACAGAATTTCTGTCACTTTTGGTTCCTTTTTAAAAAGCAGGCTGAGTTTGTACACCTACCGGAGACCTTTGGGGAAGGCACAGCTTCCCCAAAAGGCATCTCTGAATCTGGCATCTAATGCCCCTCCAGCATGGGGAGAGACAAGATGAATGGAGAAGCCTTCGAGTCTCCAGGGGCAGCAAGGTGAGGAAAGGTAAATTGGTGGCAGACAGAAGCCAGTTAGTGCCCTCTGCTAATGTGAACTCCTCCAGGACATCGCCAGGTCAGCCAGGGGGGTCCAAACCTGTCTTCAGTGATTAACCTTCATTCTCCCCAGTAACAAGGGGGCTTGACACCATGTGCCTTTGTAAAGCCGTGTCTACCTTCTAACCAGGCAGAGGGAGCTCAGAGAACTTTCCTGTACACAGCTCTTTTTATTTCCTCCTGGAACTGGGGATTGAACTCAGGGCCTTGAACTTGCTTAGACCCTTGGGCCATGTCCCCTGTCCTTGTGCATGTAGTTATGGTTCACTTAGACTCTTGGGATTTTGTCCAAGCTGAGATTACAGATGTGCCCAGTCACATCCAGCTCTGTGTGTGTGTGTGTGTGTGTGTGTGTGTGTGTGTGTGTGTGTGTGATAAGATTATTGGTATGAGCCACCAGCCCTTGGTCCAGCTTGGTTTTTGTCTCTTTTTTTTGAGAAAGGATCTCTTTAACGTTGTGTCATGACCTCTGATTGTCCCAGCCCCAGCTTCCAAGCAGAGGGGTTACATTTCACGTATTACCACCACGCCTGGTTTATCAGCAGTCTTCAGCAAAACATACCTGGTATTTTCTACGGCATGTTTTGGTCTCACATACTCCCAGGTCTTTGCAGCTTGGAGGCCTCTGGGCTTCTTGGGGCTAAATATCTCTACTGCCTGCCTGTTAAGTAGAGCTAGGCTTTGCTTGAGTGTTTGCAGAAAATTTGGAAGAATTACATCGTAGAGCCAGATCCCGCATCTTAGAAATAGGATCAACCGTAACCCAAGGTCTTTGTGAACCACAGATTTCGGCACTAGAACATTGGGTTTGCCATGAGTGCAGGCATTCAACAGGATGAGCACTGGCACCTGTCTGCTCCTGGTGTCTTGAGGGAAGTCTCAGGGGCTGGGAGAAATGACCCATGGTTGCTTGGTGTTTGATCCCTGCCTCCCTATGTACAATTCCACAGAGGTCCAAAGGCCCTGTACGCTCGTTCCTGAGGCACTGGTGCAGAAACACATGACTCTGTTCTCTAAGACGGGAATAGATCTTTCTCCTTGGCTTTGTGGAGTAAGATAACCATGTTACCAGGGGAACCAGCCTATAGCCGGTGCCAAGAAGGTCACAGCCTTCTTCCCGTGATGAGAGCTATGCCATGCGTGCTGGACAGTGACCCCCAGGCCTCGGTTTGTCACCAGACGCTCTGTCCTCTCGTGCCTCTGTTGGATCTCTTGTGACTGGGCTAGGAACAAAACTTCATGGAATAGCTCACTCCCATCCACGCTGGCTGGCCAGGACTGTGCCCATGACATGCTAAGGGTCTCCCAGGCTCCCTAGTAAAGAGAGGGAACTACAAGCCACAGAGACCAGGCTTTTTTTAAAAAATAAAGGAGTGGAAGTCTCTCTCCTGGCCGGTCCAGTCTCAACCCCAGGCTCCCAGATCTCTCGGGAGTGTGTGGTGTTGAGGACATGAATCTTACCCCACCTGCCTGTGACATCCACCGGACAGGCCACCCTGCAAGGGCTCTCAGACCCACCCTGACACGGCCTCTGCTGGGAAAGGCCCCCGGGGTCTCCCCAGAGTCTGCCATTCAAGATGGGAAGAGATTGGAGTTTGTATTCACCATGCTCAGCACATATTACCATGCTGGCTGCACTTGACAATTCCCCTTTTCTCCACAAAAGGAAGTGGGGATTTCCTCTGATGTTGAGCTGCCTAAAGTATGGATCGGGGAGGAGAGAACCCAGAGCAGAGCTCAGTTCTTTATGTAACCCGAGGACAGGACTCACTCTCTCCCGTGAGCTGTGGACAGGACTCTCTCCCTCCTGTGACCCATGGACAGGACTCACTCTCTCCTGTGACCCGTGGACAGGACTCGCTCCCTCCTGTGACCCGTGGACAGGACTCACTCTCTCCTGTGACCCGTGGACAGGACTCACTCTCTCCCGTGAGCTGTGGACAGGACTCACTCTCTCCTGTGACCCGTGGACAGGACTCACTCTCTCCCGTGAGCTGTGGACAGGACTCACTCTCTCCTGTGACCCGTGGACAGGACTCACTCTCTCCCGTGAGCTGTGGACAGGACTTGCTCTCTCCCGTGAGCTGTGGACAGGACTCGCTCTCTCCTGTGAGCTCTGGACAGGACTCGCTCCCTCCTGTGACCCGTGGACAGGACTCGCTCTCTCCTGTGAGCTGTGGACAGGACTCGCTCTCTCCCGTGAGCTGTGGACAGGACTCGCTCTCTCCCGTGAGCTGTGGACAGGACTCGCTCTCTCCCGTGAGCTGTGGACAGGACTCGCTCTCTCCCATGAGGTGTGGACAGGACTTGCTCTCTCCCGTGAGCTGTGGACAGGACTCGCTCCCTTCTGTGAGCTGTGGACAGGACTCGCTCTCTCCCGTGAGCTGTGGACAGGACTCGCTCCCTCCTGTGACCCGTGGACAGGACTCGCTCCCTCCTGTGACCCGTGGATAGGACTCACTCCCTTCCATGAGCCGTGGACAGGACTCACTCTCTCCCGTGAGCTGTGGACAGGACTCACTCTCTCCCGTGAGCTGTGGACAGGACTCGCTCTCTCCCGTGAGCTGTGGACAGGACTCGCTCTCTCCTGTGAGCTGTGGACAGGACTCGCTCTCTCCTGTGAGCTGTGGACAGGACTCGCTCTCTCCCGTGAGCTGTGGACAGGACTCGCTCCCTTCTGTGAGCTGTGGACAGGACTCGCTCTCTCCCGTGAGCTGTGGACAGGACTCACTCCCTCCTGTGACCCGTGGACAGGACTCGCTCTCTCCCGTGAGCTGTGGACAGGACTCGCTCTCTCCCGTGAGCTGTGGACAGGACTCGCTCTCTCCCGTGAGCTGTGGACAGGACTCGCTCCCTCCTGTGACCCGTGGACAGGACTCGCTCTCTCCCGTGAGCTGTGGACAGGACTCGCTCTCTCCCGTGAGCTGTGGACAGGACTCGCTCTCTCCTGTGACCCGTGGACAGGACTCGCTCTCTCCCGTGAGCTGTGGACAGGACTCGCTCCTCCTGTGAGCTGTGGACAGGACTCGCTCCTCCTGTGAGCTGTGGACCGGACTCGCTCCTCCTGTGACCTGTGGACAGGACTCGCTCTCCCCTGTGAGCTCTGGACAGGACTCGCTCCCTCCTGTGAGCTCTGGACAGGACTCGCTCCCTCCTGTGACTCGTGGACAGGACTCGCTCTCTCCAGTGAACTGTGGACAGGACTCGCTCTCTCCTGTGAGCTCTGGACAGGACTCGCTCCCTCCTGTGACCCGTGGACAGGACTCGCTCCCTCTTGTGACTCGTGGACAGGACTCGCTCTCTCCTGTGAGCTCTGGACAGGACTTGCTCCCTTCCGTGAGCTGTGGACAGGACTGTCCTTCACTCCCGTGAGCCGTGGACAGCACACTACTGTGGCTTCATGTCATGGAGATTCATGACTCTGGCTAGGTCAGCTGAGAACTCAGACACTGCATCAGGTGAAAGCATGGAGAAAAGCACTTCCCACCCTTCCCCCAGCCTCTCACTCCCTGCTTCTCATTGGCCTGGTCACCGGGCCTGGGGGACAGGGATTGGCATATGGGTTAGGGATGCCGGCTTGGTTTGAATCTGCAGTGCCACCCACAGGCTCTTGTTTTTGGTCTTCCCCGGTTGGCACTGTTTTTGGAAGTGAGGGTAGCCATAGGGTGTGGGGACCTTGTGGAGGAAGAAGCTCATTGAAGACTTGGCTTGGAAGGTTATACGTCAGATCACAGAACCCCAGTCTCTGGGCAGCCTCCTTGCTCTGCTTCCTGTCTACCATGAGGTAATTTCTACCTCATGATGTCACCGCCATGATGTTCCTCCTCACCGTGGGTCCAGAATCCACACCATCAGATATCAGGAACTGCAGCCTCTGAAAACCTGGCCGAAATAAATCCTTCCTCTTCCACTCCACTTGCTTCCTCGCTGGCTGGTGCCACTACCACTTGAACGACACCTCCAGTCCAGGTTTTTGTTGTTTATTTTGGAGAGGGAGTCTCACAGACTTTTCTGCTCCAGCAGGCTTCATACTGTGATCCTCCAGGTCTTAGCCTCCTGAATAGCTAGGATTTCAGGCGTGACTCACAGCCTCCGCTCAGCTACTCTTCCTCCTCTTAAGTTGCTCTGTCAGACATGGTGTCACTGTGACGAAAATTTTGACTAATAGAGAAACGTGGACCCAGAGAGGTGGGTTGCTGTGACTAAAACTGTCATCTGGTTCTTCAGCCATTGGAACTGGGTTGCAGGAAGAAAGTGGAGGAAACTAGAAACGTGAGCTGGAGAAATCCTAGAACGTTTTAGGCAGAGCTTAATGGGAAATCCTAGTGGAGGCTCAGAGACTAGATGCTGATAGGAATGAAAATGGCAGACACTGTGCTTGGGAGGGCTGGGCTGGGGTCAGGGGCTCCACTGGGACCTGGACAATAGACTGTGCTTGTTCCATTCTGAAGAGGACTTGTCTACATTTTGCCCTTCCCCAGAGGCAGTCTGAGTCAAAAGACAATGGACTAGTGAGTTTGGCTGAGAAAATTTCAAAGCTGTTCAACTTTCAGACACACCCGCTTCTCTTAGCCAGATTTCCAAAAAGAATCAGGAGCAAAGAGAAGAGCAGAAAGACTTAGAGAACCTTCAGTGTGGTCAGGAAAACCTGTGTGAAGTTGGGGTTAAGGAAATCATGGCTTCCGGCAGCCTTGCAGGCAGGCTCTGGGAAAATGATGGAGGAAGCTGTGAGCCGGAGCTGCACTGGAGACCTCAGAACACTGGAGGTGACAGGAATGAGGAATGCATCCTGAAGAAAGCGGTGGCTCCTGGGCAGAGTCAGCCCAAGAGAGAGGCCACGTGGGCTGCAGGCAGCAAAGCCACGGCCCCCGCCGACCAAGCCCATAGGAGCTCACATCCTGGTATCACAGGTCCTGGGAGCTGGGTGTTGGAGCCACAGGGTTGGCTGGTTGCCCTACTTGGGTTTGGGTTCTTCCTCTCTGTTCCCCTTTCCCTCCAGAAGTTTATCCTGGGTCACTGTGTCCTGAGAGTCTGACTTTTACCAAGACTGACTCTGCAGTTGGAGCTGGCCCTCTAACAGGACTCTCCGAAATAGATGAAATGCATTCTGACTTGAGGTCACCGGGACCAGGAGTCCCCACAGGCTCATGGGTAGGGTCTCCGGCTGGTGGCACTGTTTTGGAAACTTTGGGACATGGGAGGGAGTAAGCCAGTGGGGGCGTGGTGTTGAGGGTCACACTGGGCCCCTGAGCCCCTCTCCTTCCTCTGCCTCACCTCTACAGAGCAGGCAGACCCTGATCTTACCGCCTCAATGCTCTGCCTCACCTCAGGCCCAGAAACAAGAAGCCAAGAACTACCCACCCAAGCCTCTGAAGCAAGGAGTCCAAGATAAGCCTCCGTCCTCCGGCAGTGGCTCCTCTGGGCATTGTGTCGTGGTGCCAGGAAGCCTGATGAGCACTGAGCCCAGGGGAGGAGACCCAGAGAGCCCTCTCCCAGCATGTGAGGAGACAGCAGGAGAGGTGGTCTGCAGCCAGGAAAAGGGTCCCCCAGAACCCAGCCTTCCTGGTGGCCCCACCTACAGATGCCTCACAGCCTCAATGTCGGGAGAAACGATGGTCTTGTTTCTAAGTTTTCCAGATGATGGCTGTTGT